>NC_058371.1:124400646-124746896 GCF_018350175.1 Felis catus
TTTATGCCCTTCCTATCCCTGTATGAACTGACAGAAGAAAAACAAAAACTGAAGAAAAAGAAGATTATGTGATAGACAGCAAGACATATCTAACATTCTTCCTACTATACATATTGCCTTTCACTTGCCTTCAAGATGATTAAAAAAATCCCATAATTTATACAGTTACACCTCAGAGATATTGTGGGTTTGGTTGCAAACCACCACAATAAAGCAAATGTTGCAATCAAGCAAGTCAAATGACTTGTTTTTTGATTCCCAGTACATGCAAAAGTTATGTTTGCAGTGTACTGTAGTCTAGTAAGTGTGCAATAGCATTACGTCTGAAAAAGCAATGTTTAGACCTTAGTTAAAAAATACTGCTAAAAAATGCTAACTGTCATCTGAGCTTTCAGAGAGTCCTAATATTTTTGCTGGTGGAAGATCTTGTCTCAATGTTGATGGCTGCTGACTGATCAGGTGTTTACTTAAGGTTGGAATGGCTGAGGCAATTTCTTTAAGACAGCGCTGATATTTGTCTTAGCAATTGCTTCTTCCTTTCATGAATGGTTTCTCTGTAGCATGCGATAATGCTGGATAGAATTTTACCCCCAGTAGAACTTTTTTAAAAATTGGAGTCAATCCTCTGAAACCCTGCTGCTGCTCTATCAGCTAACTTCGTGTAATATTTTAAGTCGTTTGTTGTCATTTCCACAGTCTTCACAACATCTTCACCAGGAGTAGGTACTATCTCAAGAAACCACTTTCTTTGCTCATCCCCTTGTCCATTAGAGTTTCATTATGAGTTGCAGCAATTCAGTCACATCTTCAGGGGCCACTTCTGATTCTTGTTCTCTTGTCATTTCCACCACATCTGTAGCTATGCCTCCACTGAAGTCTTGAAATTCTAATCTGTAAAAAGCATAATACCTCTGAAGTGCAATAAAGCAAAGATCAATAAAATGAGGTATGCCTGTATATTTAAATTGTGAATATAGAGGATAACAGAGTTATGGGAATTTCATAGTTGCAGCGTACATGAGAACTTTTTAATAAATGCATATCAAAAGAGAGAGGGTTCTACTTCATAGTTTGCTATTAATAATTTGCTAGACTTATTTGTAATGCACAACTAAAGTATAATGTTCCTAATTTTGAATAAATTCAAAGTAAAGCATTTGCACCGTATTTTGTTTTAGATTCTTCTGTAAATAATGGCAACATTTTAAACACTAGTTTTTTTTTTTTTCTTACGTGAATGTAGGAAGTTCAGAGTTGGAATGGCTACTCTGTGATCATCATGGGCCCACGCTTACTCTGCTTTAGAAATCCTTCATCTCAAACATGTGGCTTTTATCTTATTATCTAATATGATTTATTTGCTTCTGTCAAGATGTCTGCATTCCATTCAGCAGAAAAGAAGATAGGGTAGTGGGAGGTTATAACCTATCTCTTGAAGGACATTTCCTGAGATTGTGCACAATATTTCCATTTCTGTCACATTGCTTAGAACTTACTTATATGACAGCATCTGGCTATACAGGAGGTCTTCTGTCTAGCCCCAAACTGGGGCTCTTCTTGTGGTAGGAGAAGAAGAAGAAGAAGAGGAAGAAGAGAAAAGAGAAGAAGGAGAAGGAAGAAGAGAAGGTGGAGGAGGATAAAGAGGAGGAGGAAAAGAAGGACAAGGGGACAGAGAAGAGAGAGGACAAGGGGAGGTGGAGAAGGTAGGAGGTAGAATAGACTGTGAGAGAGTCAGCTGTCTCTGTACGTAGTGAATAGATAGAGCCAAGACTAAGATCATTTTGGTACCTATATCATCAGTATTTTTAGACTTAGCAAAATTATTTAATTGGATGTTGAAATTTATAAGTAATGTATTATTCCAAATCAGCAGTCCCCAAAGGTCTATACATGGATTCATATTGGACAAGTCAAAATGAGAAAAATAAGAACAACACGGTAAGATTTTTAAATTCAGAATTATGCCTTTACTTGGTTTTTAAATGTCTTACCTAGAGTGCCATTGTAGGGAGAGAGGAACATATTTATTGTTGTTTTTTAAAAAGTTAAATACCTTACATTGGATAGTATACTACATTTTAGGATTGTCTTTTTTCACTGAGCGTAATTCCCTGGAGATTCATCCAAAGTGTTGTGTATTTCAATGATTCACTTGTTTTTATTGCTAAGTAGTATTCCATGGCATGGATATGACATAGTTTGTTTACCCGTTTGCTTATTGAAGAGCACCGGGTCATTTCTAGCTTATGAATATCACAAATACAACTGCTATGAACATTTGTGTACAGGTTTTTGAGTGAACATTAATTTTACTTTCCACCCCCACCCCAGGAAGAAATGCTCAAGAGCCAAATTGCTTCCTCATATAATACTTTCATGTCTAGTTTTATAAGAAACAGCCAATCTATTTCCAAGAGTAGCTATGCCATTTGACATTATCACCAGCAGTGTGTAAGTGATACAGTTTCTTTACAATCTGCCTGGAATTTGGTGTCAGCCATTCTTGATGAGTATGGAGAAAAAAACTTTTTTGAACAAACAGCTAGCTGATCATATGGGCATTTGGAAGAAAGGAAGTGAGTTCTGAGAAGGTTTTCTGTCTTTGTTTTTCCCCTTTTTTTTCAAGTGTAAATACATTTGAGCTTATTATTGGGAAATATTCTTTATTCTCAGGATCACATGAGGTAACTAGTTTCATAGAGATGATATGCAAATTGTTGTAGAAAGTTAAACTGAAAGTGGAATTTTTGAATTCTAAGGACCAAATCTTGCATTTAATCACTTCTAACTCACTCACTCCTAAGTATTTACTGAAAGGATCTTTCTACTTAAATATCATATACAATATCAAGTAACAGATTTAGTGGTATTTATTGCCATAAAAAGGACAGATCTTGCAGGTGGGAGAAATCCTGGCCCAATAAATAAGCAAGCTGCAAATCCAAGTAAAAACTAAGATAGTAAGTAAGAAATCCTCAAGTCTTTTGAATAATTATTTCCAATGACTGTGAAACATGAAGGAAAAGTCAAATAGCCAAAAAGGATCATTAGTTAGGGATGTTCAGTATGCCAAATTTCAATAAATACTACAAGATCTAGATAGGTTCCTGAACTGATATGATAGAATCAGTGTTTTAAGGCAAAACAAGCATTTTTAGCACGACTCTACTTTAATTGCTTATTTTTAAAAAATGAAAACAATGTAGAAATTATCTGAACAAAAGAATTGAGAATATACCTTCAAATATTACCTTCAAATTTTAGGAACATTTTCTAGATTAAATGACTGTACTTAGTAGTCACGTATTTAACACAGTTACCCCTCTGCTCCAGGAAGATTTACTCTGAGGTATGGGCAATATTAAGATTATTTCCTGATTTTTTTTTAAATTAAGTACTGAGGGGCACCTGGGTGGCTCATTCAGTTGAGTGTCCAACTTCCACTCAGGTCATAATCTCGCAGTCCCTGAGTTTGAGCCCCCCATCAGGCTCTGTGCTGACAGCTCGGAGCCTGGAGCCTGCTTTGATTCTGTGTCTCCCTCTCTCTCTGCCCCTCCGCTCGCACTCTGTCTCTGTCTCTGTCTCTCTCTCTCAAAAATAAATAAACATTAAAAAATTAAAAAAAATAAGTACCGATGCAAAGAATATTGGTATGATGAGGCTGTCAGAACTGGTAAATAACAACATAGTTTTACTGCACCTGTTAGCAGTATTCAGTGTTGGTCCTATCCGTCTGCTAAGGTCTAGTTTCAGAGACGTGTTCTTGGATTTTCTCCTGTGTCTCTGGTCACATCTGAATCTTCTTCAGAATTTCTTCTATTCTACCTTGCATGGTAGAATGAATCAAAACTCTCTTTCAGGTACTCTTCCCTTCCCTTTGTACACATTTTCCCAGGTTGTCATTCGTTCCTATGGAATAAGCCGGGTTTCTCAACTTTTTATCACCTAGACCTCTCCTCTAAACCATAGATTTACATAGGAAAATGTTAATTGGTATTTATACAGGGACATTTCCCATACATCTCAAACTGAATATGTCAAAATATGAATTACTGATTTTACTTCCCAAGTCCGTCCCAATCCCCTCAGTTCTTCCCACTTAATTAAATAACATAACCATGCATCTGGTTACTCAAGGAAGAAATCTTGGTATTTATCTCTCTTTCTTTTACTACCTCACCCTAGCTGGGCCTCATCAGTTTTTATCACACGAACGTATATGAGGCAGTCCACTTGTCTCCATCTCTAGCATCAGTACCCAAGCCCAAGCCACAACTTGCATCACCTACAGAACTGAAACAGGTTTCCATTGGTGTCTTCATGTCCATACTTGTCAATCCCAATCTACGTGTTTAAGTTGAAGTATAATTGATATGTAACATTATATTAGTCTCAGGTATATAATGATCCTGTATTTGTATCCAATTTATTTTTTATTTTTTATTTAATTTTTTTTTAATGTTCATTTATTTCTGAGACAGAGAGAGACAGAGCATGAGTGCGGAGGGGCAGAGAGAGCGGGGGGAGGGGTGTGGGGGGTGGGGCGGGGGACACAGAATCGGAAGTAGGCTCCAGGCTCCAAGCTGTCAGCACAGAACCCAACGCGGGGCTTGAACTCACAGACCACAAGATCATGACCTGAGCCAAAGCCCGAGGCTCAACCGACTGAGCCACCCAGGCACCCCCCAATTTATTTTTAATGAAGCAGCGAGGCAAATCTTAAAACCTAAATCAGGTTTTGTCAACATTCTGATTAAAACAAATATAATCTGACTTTTTTTTAACCATGGCATATACTTGATCTGGTTTCCCTTTACCTTTCTAACATCTAATTCTACTTACCCCCACACCACACCAGCCTCCTTTCAGTTCCTTAAACATTCTGAGTTCATTCCTACCCAAGTATCCTTGTGCACACAGATACTTATTTTGCAACATTCTTTCTTTTGCTCCCTACATGTATTGTGGGATATATATATATATATATATATATATATATATATATATATATAGCTTCAGTTTAAATTCTACTTCCTCAGAAAGGCCTTTCCTACCCGCACCACTAAATTGATACTCATTTAACTCAGTTTTCCCTATAAGGGAAGTTGTTTTAATAGCACTTGTACTTATTTCTAAGTTTCTCATTTTCTTTGTTCTGTTTTGCTCCCTCACTAGACTATTAGTTTCACAAGGGAACAGCTGTTGTCTCATTTCCCATTGTATCGTCAACACCTACCTCATTTTTTGGAATATAAATAATAAAAATTTGTAAAAACTTAAGCAACTATTAGGAATAAGCAACATTGGAAGGGCTAGGTATCCAGGAATTTGAAAGATCCATTTGGTTGTTGAAGTAAGTCTAAGAGGACTGAACTGTAAATGATAAGAAGAAATACAAGCACGAGGACTCATGGAAGTCAGAAAGCTAGAGTTAAGCAGTGATCCAGAAAGATGTTCTAGTGGAATTAGAAGGATATGGCATTATATAGGAACAACAGACCTGGGAAATGAAGGATAGAAATAATACTGCATTATATGTAGTTCTAGAAAGTTCCAGACAAGGTGCTGTGTTCTGGAAATGAGATCCAAATTCACATTATGAAAACATTATGCAGAATTATTATTATTGTTGTTGTTATTATTATTATTATTATTATTATTATTATTATTAGTGCTGAGTTGTAAGGAACCAGAAGATAACTCTGGCATTAGAACTATGACAATCAGGGAGAGTGGCCTAATGTGAGTCATTGAATATTTTATTTAGGGATTCCCAAATTCTATTTGGCTCTGAAGAGGAATTTTCCTAGTACTTGAAAGATGACATCTGAGCACTAAATATGCAGGCATGGTTTTAATGAAGTTGAGCCAGCATAGCCTATTTAACACACAGGCTTTGGGATCAAATTGATTGAGCTGTGATTTAAAGTCAGATGTTTAGAATCTAGTAGGGCTTGGAAAGCGGTTTATGAGACTTCTTATACTCATTTTATTAATCATAAAGTTCAGATAAAATATTAGCTTCTTAGGATTGTTGTGGAGAATAAATTCTTAGCATATATCAAAGGCTTACCATGATACATACCATATTGTAATCATTCAGTAAATGCTGACTACTATATTTCATGTTTTAGGTACTGGCAGAGATGAATAATAAGGTGATTAGCAGGGATCTATCGTTACCCTTTTGCTGCTATCTGCTATCTCCACATTCTCCCACAGCAGGTTCATTGGCTTTGCATAGCAGGTGCATCATGGCAACATGTATGTATGAGAAAGAAGACGTATTCTTGTCTATTCTAAAGAGGTGCTCCTTAGTCTTTCTGAAGATATTTACATGGAACGTTCAGTGTTTCACTCTAGGAAATTACATAGTGTTCTGTGAGAAAACTAATCATGATCGAAAAATCATGCAATGCATGGAACACTGTATATTACACTAAATTGCAGTAAAGAAGATTAATTATTGATCATTTACTATTTCTTCATTAAAAAAGAGTAAATGAGCTTTTAACAAAGGTTTTGTGAATTGTTTAAAGTCTTAATAAAAGTCAATCACGAGGCGCCTGGGTGGCTCAGTCGGTTAGGCGGCCGACTTCGGCTCAGGTCATGATCTCACCGTCCGTTGAGTTCGAGCCCCGCGTTGGGCTCTGTGCTGACAGCTCAGAGCCTGGAGCCTGTTTCAGATTCTGTGTCTCCCTCTCTCTGACCCTCCCCCGTTCATGCTCTGTCTCTCTCTGTCTCAAAAATAAACAAACGTTAAAAAAAATTAAAAAAAAAAGTCAATCGCGAAGGTAGAAATGAAACCAAGGATGAGTGAATCTCAGTACGGATGGAATTATTAAGCACACAGCTATTGTTCTTTGGCATTCCACACTAGTCAGCATTTAGATTTTATGGTTTATATTCATGCAAAAAGAAAAGAAACATTTGTTTAGCTCTCAAGCTGCATGCAATAGAACAGAACACAAGTAGGTAAATTCAGAAACAAATTATCAGATAGCATCAGATGCAGGTGATACAGATTTGGGGAGTTCTTTAATCACAAATAAAATTTTGGAGGAGATGAAAACTTTCGAGGCATGAAGGTCATTTCCGAACATTCATGAGCAAGCATAAATACCACTTACAATGCTGCCAGTGGAAATGGCACTGGATTGTCAGCAATAGAGCAAATAAAATTGCCATAAGATCAGGAAAAAGAATCAAAGAAGAAAGTCAACTGGAAATTTTCATGCACACAGGCAGATAATAAAGATGTTTTTCTCCCTGGGCATGAATTGCAGAGTGCCATCATCATTGAACATCCATCTTCATTACTACTCATCAAATAGGGCAAAAAAAGAGAAGGGAGGGAAGAAAAAAAGAAGGGAGAGTGGGAGGGAGGGAAGAGAGATGGAAAAGGAAGGAAGAGATGCTTGTTCTTAGATGCAGTTGAGAGGAAAGACTAGAATGTTTTAGCAGTGGTCACTAATTTACCTTCTCCTCCACCTCTGTACTGTATCTCTCTCCACTAACAAAAGTACTCATGTGATTCATTGATTGTGTCAAACTACATCAGCCTAAAAAATACCATTAAATTCTAAGTTTTGATATTTGGTCATTTTCAAAAGGGAAGAAAATTGAATAATTTTAGATCATATCCATTGATGTATTTGAGAAGCCTAAATTTTATAATGTGGAAAACAATTATGTTTATCATAACTGTATCATATTACAGTAAATATCCGGAATTTTGGGTTGTGAGAGAAAAGATGGAAATTAAGTTTTGATATATTTTTGTATAGAAATATTGGAAGAAGGTATGCACTTATGGTGGGTATAAAATGTTCCTGAATGTAAAATTATGTATTTTTGAAATGTTGTAGAATATCTCTGCTAAGATGATAACCCTCTAAAGGTTTAGGAGATCAGACAATACAATTTTAGTGCTCCAGGAAATGAAGGCAGAAATCCATGTGAAAATTTGTTAGTGCCCTATTCTACTACATAGTAACTCATTAGTACTACATTTGGAAAACTAGAATACACTGATTTTGCTTCCATTATATGGCATTTTTTGCATCAATTATTTATGGATTCATTATACAGGTACACAGATAAAAGTTTGTATCTGTATGTGGCATTATTTACAGAAAGATGGAAGGATGGCATATCAGTGGTAGTTTTCTATGTTGGTAAAAATAAGCACAAAAGGTCCTACGTAAAATAAATGAAAATGAAGAGGTGATTTTACATAGAATAAGTAGAATTTTTGCCTGAAAAATGAGTGTGACAGAGTGGAAGCTCTGGTGGATCAGATGGGAGACCAGAGTGACCTCAGTTTGAATTTTGGAAGGCTCAATTATCCTCTTTGAACCTCAGTTTCTCAAATTGTAAATAGGGTTATAACACTTACCTGTCCAAGTTTTTATGAGGATTACAAACACTGTGTATAAAACACCTATACTGGATATAGGAAAGTATATCGTTTGCTGCTCTGTGCATTGTAGATTTCCTAACATTCCTGATCCCTGCCCAGTGCGAGAAGAATCATCCACTGATTATTGTGACAAAAATTCTTATTCCCCAAAACATTCAAAAAACATTTTTCTAAAAGAAGATAATATTCTATTTAGAATCAGTGCTCTGGTTGACACATCAGTCTCCTTCTGTATTCGCTAACTTCTTCCATTTTAGATCAAGTAGTAATCAGGATCATTTGGATTCTGAGATATAGCTCTAAAAGAAATGGAATAAGCCCAAAGGGCAAGGCAAACCAATAAGCAAGCAAAGGTGTGCATTTGTTCAGTCACAGCATTGAGAGGTCAATCACAAAGGATTCTGATTTAGTTGAGAAATCTTTTATATTCATACATGCCCTTTTTACTCAAATAGTTATTGTATTCAGTAACATGGGGATTAAGAACTTTCAGAGAAAGTTATGAGGGCACTGTTGTCAGTGACTGGACCCGGGCTTCCATGCCGAAACATTGCACTTTATTGCATTCAAAGCCCCTGCCCTAGCATTGGTGTGTTTCCTGACATTTCAGTAATTTCCAGAAAGGTAAACTCAAAGCATTTTGATTTAGTTAAAAATCTTCATCTGAAATGAGTTTAATTTCAGTTGAAACAACAGATAAGACATTGAGAGATGCTATGTGGATAAGACTAGACAAACTCTGAGTGTGAAGTATTGAGGGATAACTCTTGGCAATAATATTTATATAGAGAAAAACTATACACTGTTGTCTAAGTGCCCAAAAAATAAATATTTTTTTCTCTGTCTTATTGAAACCTTTTGGGTACATGAAATATATCCTCAAAGATTCACTAAATAAATAGAGATTTTGAAGTTGCTTTATATTTTCTTGGAAGAAAACTAAACTCTGGCTATCTTAAAAGAATACAAGAGTATTAACCACATTTTATGGATATCTACATCAATCATTATAGCCTGATGTATCAAGTAAAGGTAAATATCAAGAAAGTTGTGTGTGTGTGTGTGTGTGTGTGTGTGTGTGCATGTGTGTTTGTGTGTGTGTGTGTGTGTGTGTGTGTGTGTGTGTGTGTGTGTGAAAACAACTTGGGAAGGAATGCCTTACAACACAGAAACTGAAACACATTCAAATGTGCAGAAATTCTAGGCTCCAGTCATCATTATCTTTTTTTACAGTTGAAAAGTTAAGAAGGAGGTTAACAGTGTCTATTTGTTTTAGATTCTGTAAGTGATGATGAAATATAGCAGAGGTATCAGCACATAGCAAACATGACTATAAATCTTTTAAGCTCAGTGGTTCATTGTTTCAGGGCACTCCACAGCAAGAGTCACTTTTAGGATTTAAAAAGTTAGAAATCCTATATAATTTAAACAGTGTTTTGAACAGTTTATTGCAAGAATCATTTTTGAGTCTTAGAAACAAGAGGGGACTATTTTAATCCTTGAAATTTTTCAAAAGGAAGAAAAATAGGGTGGCTCAGTCAGTTAAGCGTTGGACTCCAGCTCAGGTCATGACCCCACAGTTTGTGGGTTCGAGACCCACATAGAGTTCTGTGCTGACAGCTTGGAGCCTAGAGCCTGCTTTGAATTCTGTGTCTCCCTCTCTCTCTGCCCTCCCCTGGTCATGCTTCCTCTCTCTGTCTCTCATTCTCTCTCTCAAAAATAAATAAAACACTAAAAAATAAAAAATAAATAAAATTTGTAGCTGGGATATTTTCTATCTATTATATAAATGAGGAGGCTATATTCCCTGACCTCCCACTCTCTCCAATTATAAGCAATAGATCGTTTCCCTGAAGTTCAAACTTCATCTAATCCTAGAGCCACTGTGTATAACAATTGTTAGAAGTCACATCTACAACAGCATGGTTAGGTCTAGAATTAGTCTGTCTGGACTTACCAGATATTTTGCATGAATGGAGTTGATCATCTGTGTAGCATACAAACAGCAATTTATTTTGTGAATCTGAAATATTATCTCAATTCTTATAAATAGCCTTCTATAACAGTGGAATAATGGTCCTCCAAGATGTCAACTTCCTAATCCCTAGAACCTGTGAATGTCTTGTGTTAAAGGACAAAAAAGGAATTAAGTTGACAGATGGAATTAAGGTTGCTGATCAGCTACCTTAAAATAAGGAGTTTATTTTGGATTATTCAGACTGGCTTAACGTAATCACATGTGCTTTTAAAGGGAAGAGGAAAGCAGACGAGTCAGAATGAGATGCTATCTTGATAAAGACTTGGCCTGCCACTGCTGGCTTTGAAGATCTAACTATTTGGATGTCATCTCCTTCTTAGAAATATGGGCAATATAATCAGATCAGATCCAAATCTGAGATGCAAAGGAAGCCAGGGAGAGAGCCAGGAATGGAGCTCAATCATTTGAGATATGGCATGAGCTTAAAGACCCACATTATCTGTGTGCATCCAACATTCATGCTACACAAGATAATTTAGTTGACTGGGACAGATTGTCACCCACCAGTTGAAGTTCTCATATTCAGTTGTAACTGTATCTTCTTCAGACACTTCATTTTGATGTAATTAATTGTGGCATGGTAGCATAAATGGATTCCACTTTACACACATGGCTCAAACAACAGCCACATTATTCATATATAACGTTTTGGAACAGGGTGTATGCTTTTCTCTTATACCTTGAGATGTGTTGCTGGAAAGTGTCTTCATGGATAAATAGAAGTGGGGAGAAGGAATTTTGGTAATGTAGATCCAATCTTTCCTACTACTGTTGGTTTGAGAGCAGTCAACTGATGAGGACATGCTATGTGGCTATATGAAGTTCCCATACTCCTGAAAATTAGTACTGCTACCCATCTGGTATGTCTTTGAGGCATTCAGACAAAATGTTCTGGGTCTCTGCCCTGTGCTAGGTCCACTCCTTTAGCCCTGTGGTTCCTGATCTTTTGGATCCATTATCTTTTTCCTTCCTCCTCTCAGATTAGCCCTTTATTAAAATGTAATTAGGGCACCGGGGTGGCTCAGTCAGTTAAGCATCAGACTTCGGCTCAGGTCATGATCTCACGGTTCATGAGTTCAAGCCCTGCGTCAGGCTCTGTGTTGACAGCTCAGAGCCTGGAGCCTGCTTCAGATTCTGTGTCTCCCTCTCTCTCTGACCCTCCCCCACTCACACTCTGTCTCTGTCTGTCTCTCTCTCAAGAATAAATACACATTAAAATTTAAAAAAAAAATACTCTAGTTACGTGATAGCTATTTGATAACAACATTTTGTGAATTGGCCTAGGTTACGGTAAAAGAGGAATATGAATAAAATTAAGGCATACCATAACATTTGTATGTTTGTGGGAGAGCAGTGTTTTATATTTCAAGTATAGTAACAGCTACTTGTTATCAACCCAAACAGTAAAACATTAAAAAAAAACTTTAAAAACTGGCACAATACATTAATAATATACTTTAAGTTTTCCAGCAGAAAGATCATGCTAAATATTTACATAGTGCCAGGATTCACTTTTATGATACAGCTTGATACAATTGTCTTTTCTATACAATTTACAGAGACATTGAAGCTAGCATCCAATCTTTTCTTTATTCTTAGATATGTCATATTAAAATGGAAGACCATTCTCTGTTTCTGAGCAAACAAGTAATGTGTCAGAATCATTATCTTTAAGCCTAATAAAATTTTATCTAGAACTAAATTTTCCTTCTTAATATATAAATAGAATTATGTCACTATCAATCAAATTTAACCTAATAAAAATTAGTTAAATGCCAAAATTAACAAGCAGAAAATGTAACAACCTTTAAAAAATGTATTTGGAAAGGTTTACTTTCATTTTTATATTGAAGTGAGTGGTTAAATAAATGTGTTGCTATTTAAGCAAACCTACTCCCCTGTAAAGTGTCAATGTTATTCTAAAGTAAAAAAGACAGGAAAGTCATGTATTTGCCTGGCTTTATCCATGGCTACTGGGAGATTCTATCTATAATTAAATTAGATTAAATTAAACTGAACAAATATTGGATGAGTACTTATTTAGAAAACATTGTAGACACAGAAGGCAACATAAATATGACAAACCTGATCATGTAGTAATAAAACAACATCCGTCCTTACTGACTTGGTTCTTTAAAAAAATATACAAAGGCCCCTAAGATGCAAATGCCCAAGAAAGTTGTGTTCGTGGACATTTCCTGAACCAATGTTTGCACCAATTTTTATATGCCGAAGCTCTCTATGCTTTATGTCCTTATTCAGTTGGTCAACCTCATCCTTCCTTTTTTATCTCCTTGGATTTTAGCAAGTGTTCTTCATGCAGACTCCACATCTCCATAGACCTAATGACAGGTTTTCCCCTTGGCACTACCTAGAACTTTCCATAGCTGGTTGTTGCTCTTGGCACCTTTTGTGACTCAGCAGCACAGGCCCCCTTGAGAGACATATTTTTAGAACTATCAGTTAGACATGGATTTCAGGATGCCTGCTTTTTGGTTTTATAACTAAACAATAATAATAAAAAGAAACCTTTTCCTATCTCTTATTTTTTTATAATCATTTCATTTTATATATGACTATAATAAAGATCTTTAATTTTAAAATAATTTATTGTATAGTCTAATTGTCAACCAGAAAGTACAAAAAGACCATCAATGAACTTAATTTTAGCCAATAGTTTAATATGTCATCTCTCTCCATCTCCTCCATTCAATCTCTCTTTAGAACTGAAAAATTAAGCAATAAGTAGCAGAAGACAAAAACTTAATGAATGAAACAGATAAACAAAAAATGAAATTAATCTACCCATGAAATTGTCCTTCCCCTGATAGTTGAAATGACCATTTGGATTTTGATTTTCAGATATAATCTACTGTGCAGAGATTCTGAAATTTAAAAATGGATGCTTTCCCTCTTATTGAGGTCATTCAATTAACTGAAAATGGCAAAAGTACTGTATAAATCCTCTGAGACCCTTTCTTTCATTCTTTATTTCTCTTGTGTTTAAATGCATTTCTTAAAGGAACAGAAAACTGGTGCATGTTATGTATACATCTACTTCAGAGCAGTTAAAAGGTATTGAAATTCTGAATCTTTTTTTTTTTTTTTTTTTTTTTTTAGCCTAGGTAGCAGCCTAGGTCAATTTTCCTAAAAGAGCTTAGGAGAAGTTCTAGTTGATAAATTACTGAAAGTTTTGTCCTTGCATCTTTTCATTATAGGTTAATGAGAAGAGATGTTGCTCTTTTCAGAGCCACAGCTTTTATATTTGCAAATGATGTTTTTACACGTTAATGTAAACAAATAATTCTCATGCAGTTTTGTTTTAACTCATCTTTTTGCCCTTAATTTCCTCCAATGCCATTGTTAATTCTTTGAGAATTATTTTTTCTCTTGTATAAGGGGTCGAAATGATGGATAGAAAATGATGTTTTTCTCTAATTTTATCAGGAATTATATTTTAGGAGAAAAGATATAGATTTTAATGAGAAATAAAATTGTAGTATCCTAATATTTAAAGCTCCATACTCCCACCAAAAGACCATTCAAAAGTCATATTTCAATTGGAATTATTTTGGTAAGAGATTTAAATAATCAATATACAAATGGATAGCTTAAAATATCTGAAGTATGAATGTGCTGTATGAGTGCCAAATAAAAGCAAGCGAATGGAATCCATTTATAAACATTTATGGAATACTGTTTATGTGATAGGCACTGAGGTATTCACTGAAATGTCATCATGAACAAGACAAAGATCATCATGTTCATATAAAGATCACAATCTGGGATGGAGCCATATGCAAAACTTATAATACTAGCTGCTTAATATGACAGACTCTTGGTCTTCTGATTTCTCAATACACTGTGATTCACAAAATATTGACATAAAAACATAGACATATCCAACATTTACAGAGTATTTCCAATTTATACTCTGAAAGACCAACCACAATAACAAAATGTAAAAAATAGTAACAAAAAATAATAAAAAAATAGCAACTTCTTGTAGAAGTAAGAGAAGTTGATAAAAATGCCCAAAGGACAGAGAAAAATCAGATAAGAAGTCTATAAGCCAGAGATTTAAGAGCAAAAATAGATGAAAATGACAAAAATTTAGCAAGTAGGGAACCAAATAAGAGTGTCTTAGTGAATTAAATCTTGATCTTGATTTAACAAAATAACTTGGTGGGTACTCTTCCATGGTAATGATTTCAAATCCTAATAAAAATAATAAATCAGGGGAAGGTGACCTGTTTTGTTTATCTGTAGCTCCATGGAAATGCTTTCAAGCAGGTCATGGATCAATTCTGATGAAGGGGAAAAAGGACAGTCTGAATGCTTGTTCATAATGAAGAAACAAATCAGCCACTACGAATGAGAAATACCTATGGACAATAACTCATGAAGCAAGTGGTTAGGCTAGAGCATTTTAATAGGACTTCTTAGAAGAGGGAAAATTTAATTCCAAACATATATACAATTTGTGTCTGTGTTACTAAAACATCCTACATAATATCTTTAAAGCAACAAATGAGATGTATAGGTTCAGAAGGAACAAGATTTGTTTTGGACAAAATATGTAGAATTGGAGACAGTAATCTTCTGTCCAATAATACATTTCACATTTGTCTTGATTATAAACAAGAAATAGTATCTAAATCATACTGAATAATTATACAGATTATAATACATATTATATTATATACATGTATGTGGGACAACAAAACACTTGCATGATAGAAGCAAGGCCAACACTAATCATCGCTTTATTCCACCTTTTTATAATGCCCCTTTGATTACATTTAATTTCAGTATGAGTAATTGACCCCAATTTACATTGTTTAAACAATTTAAATTTTGAGAAAGGCATATAATTATGCAATGTATACTTATATAATAAGAGAACTACTTTGAGAAGAAATGAAACAATGACATTTTTCTTCCTCTGATCTGGTGGTTTTCTACTAAACTATTGTTGAGATCATTGTGATCTGTTAAACTGAAGTGTTAATTTAAAACATTTCATTAATGTCAGTAAATGCTTGCTAACTTGGGTTCTTCTTCTTATCTTTATTTATAATTTAGGGTAACTTAAAAATTATTCTCATTTGACAATTCTCCATTTACTAAAAGTTATAAGGTGACAAGGTACTATTGAAATCTTATAATAAGAGAAAAACTGATTCATCCATTCCCTTCAAGCAAATATTTACTGGCAGCCTATTACATATCAGGCAGTATGTCAAGAGAAAGAAAGAAAGAAAGAAAGAAAGAAAGAAAGAAAGAAAGAAAGAAAGAAAGAAAGAAAGAAAGAGAAAGAAAGAAAGAAAGAAAGAAAGAAAGAAAGAAAGAAAGAAAGAAAGAAAGAAAGAAAGAAAAAAAAAAGAAAGAAAGAAAGAAAGAAAGAAAGAAAGAAAGAAAGAAAGAAAGAAAACAAAAAAAACCAAAAGCAGATAAAATCCATGCCCGCTAAGGGCTTATCTGTTAGTATGCCAGGGGCATATAGTGAATATCTTATGTATGGTGATAAATAATTACTTAGAATGAAGCAGGAAAAGAAGAGAGAATGTGTGGAGAAGTGTTACTATGTTACTGTGTTAGATAGGGAGGTCAGGGAAGACCTCATTAGAAAGTACTGTCTGGTCAGAGACCTGTTGTAAATAAGGAGGTAAATCATGAGATTATGCAAAGGCCCTGAAGTGAACACAAACTTGGCTGTTGGAGGAATGTCCAGGAGGCCAGTGTGAACAAAGGTGAATGCAGTAGAAGGTCAAGTAAAGAGGTAGTAGAGGCCCAATGGCATAAGCCAAGGAAGGTCTTCAGCTTTGTTTCTGAATGTGAGGCTAGGACTTTGGGGTGTTTTGAGTGAAGAGTGATGTGTTTGTCCTTTATTTTTTAAGCTACAAACAAACCTTTATAATGGCTTAAAACATTTTTGGAAATGCTTCACTCTGAATTTAAGTGAACTATATACTGAAGAATAAAATATATACAGAAATGTCTATGAATCATAAATTTCCAACTTAGTTTTTGCAAAATCCATTTAATCATGTCACCATTACCAAATTAAGAGATGAAACATTTTGGTAATGCAGAGTAACCTCTTATCCACCTCCCAGTTACTTTCTTCCTCCATAGAGGTTACCAGTGTCTTGATTTCTTTCATTATAGATTAATCACCCCTATATTTGATTTTGATAGTAAATGAAACCATGTAGTGTATACTTTTTCATATCTGGCAATTTGGTCAGCAATATGTTTATAAGATTTATCCATGCTTCCTTTTTTTTTTGTATGTAATGGTCATCTGTTTTGTCTAATTACTCCAAAAGTGATACATAGTAAAAAACAACACAATCTATTTATCCTTTCTACTGATGGTGAATATTTGGGTTGTTTCTCAGTTGAGCTGTTAAGATTAACTCTGTTATTTTTTTTCTTCTATCTCTTCTTTTTTTAAATATTTTTATTGAAATTCCAGTTAGTTAACATACAGTGTAATATTAGTTTCAGGTATAGAATTTAGTAATTCATTATTTACATATAACACCAATGCTCATCTCAACAATTGTTCTCCTTAATCCTCATCACCCATTTAACCCATCCCCTTCCCACCTCCCTTCCAGCAACCCTCAGTTTGTTCTCTATAGTTAAGAGTCTATTTTATGGTTTGCCTCTATCTTTTTCCCCTATATTCATCTGTTTATTAAATTCCACATATGAGTGTAGTCATTTGGTATTTGTTCTTCTCTAACTTATTTTGTTTAGCATAATACTCTGTAGCTCCATTCACATCATTGCAAATGGCAAGATTTCATTCCTCTTTATAGCTGAGTAATAATCCATTGAATATATATCACACTTTCTTTATCCATTCATCAGTCAATGGACATTTGGGCTCTTTCCATAATTTAGCTATTGTTGATAATGCTACTATAAACATCAGGGTGCAAGTGTCCCTTTGAATCAGTATTTTTGTATTATCTGGGTAAATACTTAGTAGTGCAATGACTGGATTATAGGGACTCACTCTGTTATGAATACTATCATACATGTCCTTGTAAACATATTTACATTTCAGGAGTGAAAGAGTTAGATCATAATATATGCTTTATACTTTAGTAGATAATACCAAAAGTGTTCTAGAGTGGTTGTCCCAACTTATACTCCTATCAACTGTGTGAAGGTGTAGTTTTTTGGACAACTTTGCCAACAGTTGGTTTTGTCATTATATTAGTTTTCCAGCCCTATCATAGCAAAATGCAACAGACTGTGTGGCTTATACAATAGAATTAATTTTCTCATAGGATTGGAGTCTGGAAGTCTGAGATCATGGTGTTTAAAGTTTTGGTTTCTTCTCCTTGGTTTATACATGGCCATCTTCTCCTGAGTCTTCACATGGTCTCTCTGTCTGTGTGTGTCTATGTCCTAATCTCTTCTTATAAAGACACCAGTCACACTGGATTAGGGCTCACCCTAATCACCTCATTTTAACTTAAATACCTACCTCTTTAAAGATCCTATCTCCAAACAGTCATATTCTGAGGTACTGGGGATTAAGACTTCAACATATGAATTTTGGAGAACATCATTCAGCTCACAATAATAGTTTCAAGTTTTAGCCATCTTGTTGAAAGTTATTCCACTGTGGTTCCAATTTATATTTACCTGATAACCAATGAAACTGAGTACTTTTTACCTGATTAGCAATCCTTTAGATAACCTTGTGTGTGTGTGTGTGTGTGTGTGTGTGTGTGTGTGTGTGTGAACTGTAGAATTCATTACTTTGCCCATTCTTCTATGTTTTTTTTTTTCTCATTGATTTTAGGTGTTCTTTATATGTTCTGGATGTGAATCCTTCATCAAATATAACTTGTAAATATTTTCATCAACTCTGTGGCTTACTTATTCCTCTCTGAATAGAATATTTTGACAAATGGAAATTCTTAATTTTAATGTGGTCCAAATTATCAATCTTCTCCTTTAAGGTTAATATTTATTTTGCAATGTGCAAAGAAATCTCTGACTACTTCCAAAGTCATGAAAATATTAGTCTTTTTTCCTTAAGAAGCATAACTGCTTTACATTTCACATTTGGGTCCGTAATCCAATTGTGCCTGATTTTAGTTTATACTTGTAGATATGGGGTCCAGTCACAGTTTTTACATATTATATGTAATTTTTTGGTACCATTATTAAGAAGACCATCCTTTCTTCACTGTATTACAGTAATTATTTGACAAATTCAGTTGTTGTATATGTGTGGGTCTTTTTCTGCAGTCTTTTCTGTTCCAGTGGTCAATTCTTCTATCCCTGAGCCAATGCCATTCTATCTTAAATTTTACAATTTTATTTTAAAATTCTTTGAATAAATTTGCCTTGTATTCATTTTATCTAGAAAGGTGAAGACAACGTTCACACATTCACCCATTATTTGATGTTACAAGTTCAACAATGTATCATAAAACTAGCAACGTATTTTGCAAGTTACTGGTGAATTTGAAAATATTCTTATATATGTTATCTAGAACTTTATAGTTTTGAGGTTACTTATAACTATGCATATTGAGTTTATCATTATACTGTTCCCACAAGGTAATTAGGTATTGTTTGTTCCATTTCATAATCAAGAAAACCAAAGCTAATTGCCTCACCTAATGTGAGATGAATCATTACTTAAAATTAGAATTCAGAGTCCTTGTCTTCTCATTTTGTTGTTTAGCCAGTGAGGCAGGATGCCATTTTAAGCCTTTAGTCTTCCTTAACAAAAGTGAAACCTGTGTTCCTGGGATCAAATGTTGTTTACAGATCCCATTAACTCTTAATTTATAGTTAACAAAAATCTGAATTTCTTTACTAACTGGCATGTGCTTGGATGAGTCATACCTCATGATATAACTTATTCAGTTATATCAGTAATTTAAGTTAACTGAGTCAAATAACAACATCACACAGAATCTGAATGTAGATTTCAGATTCTGCCTTTACTGTCTCTTTTCAATGATCAAATCACTCTAATGACCTTTACCATCCAAATTGACATCTGTAGCTTCTAGATTATTTATCTTACTCCCAGGATTTAGTCCAATGGTTCCATTTGCATTTTATCCACATCTCAGAAGTAGTCATATTCCCTGTTTTGATCCCTCTGGATGTAAATTATGTCACTCTCTAACTCTGCCATATGCCATCATCTGCCTTATTTCAAGTTGTTTCTTCTCAATACTAATCACATAATTCTTGCATTTATTGGTTTTTGTGCATTTATCATTGTTAATTAAATAACAACTTAGACATTCTAACCAGTGCATATATTTATTGGATCTTATAAGAAGAGAAATAATTTGGTCCAAGATACCACATTCGCTGGTAACTTTTTGCCTGACTAACAGACCTACAATCAAATATATTTGGAAGATTTATATATAAGGTGTGGAATTTGTATACACATACACACACGCACACACACATATATAATAATTTCCATATTCTTTTTTTTATAAATATTTTTTTTCTACGTTTATTTATTTTTGGGACAGAGAGAGACAGAGCATGAACGGGGGAGGGGCAGAGAGAGAGGGAGACACAGAATCGGAAACAGGCTCCAGGCTCCGAGCCATCAGCACAGAGCCTGAAGAGGGGCTGGAACTCACGGACCGCGAGATCGTGCCCTGGCTGAAGTCGGACGCTTAACCGACTGCGCTACCCAGGCGCCCCAATAATTTCCATATTCTTGAGACTCTTGTTGATTATGTCATCTGTTATTCAACTATTTTATTTTTTCAATATATTTTCATTTTGCACTTAATTTTCTTTTTTCTCAGCCTTAACATTATTTTCCTTTTTTCTTGGATTTAAAAAAAAAATTTGATCAAAATGAGGGAAAGACTTAAATCTTGCAATATCATTTTGATATAGCCACCATCATTTATTACCTTTTATTTGTTAATTGATTTTATGCTTCTTCATTATCTGCATCTCCAAACTTATTTTTGCTATAAAAACAGTAACTCACAAAACTTTTAAGAAATAACAAAGACTCTGGGAAATTCTATTAATAAGGATTCAAAATTTTTTTCATAGTAAAAGTATGATGTGTAGTTCATCCTTGTTTACCTTAGCCTTTAAATTCTTAGATTCAAAATTCTGTTCAAATTTGTGTTTAATGGTGTTGAATAGTTTATAACTGTTGATTCCAAGAGATACCTGTAAAAGGGCACCAATCTAGTTGTAATAATTTTTTTTAAATATTCTGTGTATAACATCTGGCAAAGCATAATGGTTAGTAGAGTGAATACATACTATTATTATGTTTACTGAGTTGAAAAAAATATATATTTTGGCTGTAGAGTATAAATTATCATGATATGGAATATGGTATTTCTATAAAGGAGAACACAAGACTGATTTGATGATATGTTTTTCTAGCAGTTGGAATCATACCAACCACATGCAAATACACACATACACACATCATACAGACTACCCATTTAAAGATTTTCAATTCATTTGTTTATAAATAAATAAGAAATTATTTTTAAAATGTAATAATGTATATCCACCATGAGCTATATAAACCTCTCTTTTCCTTGGGACGCCGGGGTGGCTCAGTCGATTAAGCATCCAACTTCGGCACAGGTCATGATCTCACCATCTGTGAGTTCAAGCCCCGCGACGGATTCTGTGCTGACAGCTCAGAGCCTGGAGCCTGTTTCAGATTCTGTGTCTCCCTCTCTCTTACCCTCCCCTGTTCATGCTCTGTCTCTCCCTGTCTCAAAGATAAATAAAATGTTTAGAAAAATTTAAAAAAAATCTCTCTTTTTCCATGTGGAATCAGGCTTTTTCATGGTATTTCAGTCTGAAACTGTGACCTTTCAATAGTTATTGCTGATTAGAAAAATCTCATTGCTACCTTTAAGACTCAGTCAAGTCATTCTAAATTTTCTACCTCATATTATATTTAAGCCTCATACCTCACCACACATGATGGTTCTGCCACATTTTCTCTTTCCTTTTTCCAGAAAATATCATTAGCATATACCTTAGAAAGGGGTAAAGAGACACATTTCATACCTACTAAACTGCCCAAGAGGAGGTTGCTGTCCTGTCCCCAATTAGCTGTTAACTCCTTGTCAAACAGGTTGGGTTTCTAGAAAGTAGAATTAGGTGAGTTTACCTACAGATGTTTATCTAGAAACAAGTGGAGCAGAGGAAATAATCCTGATGTGCACCACTAATTGTTTTATCTCAAGCTTTATGAGCAATTCCTGTGGAGTGACCCTTCCTTCTCTTCATGAATACTCCACTGTTTTTACTCTTTCTCTTGTATGTTCTTCTCTAATACTATCTGTGAGTATAGACAGGAATATTGGCTCTGCGGAAATGACAACCTTCAGTAAGCCCATGCAAGGATGTGTCTGGATCTCTCTGAACTTAAAATATAATGTATTAAGAAAGATTTTCTCTCAAGTAACAAATACAGTTTTGTTACACATTTTAATTTCTGTGGATTACTCAGCATGTTGACTATATATTATTACTCCTAATTTAGCAAAGCCATCTTTCTATGATGATGTTTTTATTCATTATTGAATTTAGCTATATCATATGAAAGTCTACAAACTGTTTCACTCTCAGCACTTCTGATATCAATTTTGTGGGCTTTTTCTGCATCAACAACCAATAGTCCAACTGTCCAGACACCAACTGGGTGTCATATAATTCAATTCAATTCTGTAGTAACTACCTGGAGTTAGCACAGAGTCTACAGATTAAGAGCTCAGTCCCACAAAACTGCCCTCCACTTCAGATGTCAGTTGCAAGCCCCAGGTTGTCTTTTGTACTACTAACCAACCAGTTACAAATTGGAGGTTCCCACAACCCACTCTTCAATTTGATAATTTGCTATAATTATTTATGAAACTCAGGGGAACATTTTACTTATGTTTACTGGTTTATTATAAAAAATATTATAAAGGATACAAGTGAACAACCAGATGAAGACTATATAAGGTGAGGTCCAGAAGGGTCCCAAGTACAAAAGTTTATGACCCTATCTGCAATGTTGCATCTCTCTGTCGTGTGGTATGGTTGCATTCACCAACCTAGAAGGTTTCCAAACTGCGTAGTTTAGGAGTTTTATGGAGATTTCCTTATTTAGTCATGGTTGATTAAATTGTTGGCCATTGGTGATTAACTCAATCTCCAGCCTCTCTCCTCTTCCTGGAGGAGGTGAGGGGTTGGCAGCTAAAAGTTCCAATTCTCTAATTGAATTTTAGTTTTTCTGGAAACCAGCCCTACCAGGAAGCTAACTATGGACCCCAGGCACAGTCATTTAATTAGCATACAAAAGACTCTTTTACCACTTTCACTCTGGAGATACTAAGGGTTTTTAGAAGCTCTTAATGTGGAAACCCAGGACTGAGACCAACAAGTGTTATGAAGCATGACAGAAACAGGGAACTACTGCTTTTAATAAAAATAAAAAACTTCATTTAAAATTCACCCAGAATTGACACAGATGAGAAAAAAAAAAGAAAAAAAAAAAACAAGAACATTAAAACAGCTATCATAAGTATCTTCCAAATGTCCAAAAAGCTAGAGGAGCTATTAGATAAATAAATTAAGTAGAGACATGAAAGAAAGAAATCCCAAACTGATCACTTAGAAATAAAAACTACAATGTCTAAGATGAATAGTACACTTAATGAGATTAATAGCAAATTAGATGTGTAGAAGAAAAGATTAGCAAACTTGTAGCAATAGGAACCAGCCCAAAGTTAAACACTCAGGGGAGAAAAAAGATTATCAAAATGAATAGAGCATCAGTATTTCAAATAGCCAGATATTCATGCATGTAGTGTCTTGAAGGAAAGAGGGGGAGACAAAAAAATTGTAGAAAAATTCCAAAATTTTACAAATGTGGGGAAAATAGTAAATCTACAGACACAAAAAGCTCACAGAACCCAAGCACAAGAAACATGAAGAAAACTATATCAACTCACACTGTAATAGGATTGCTTAAACTCAGTGAAAAGGTGAATGTCTTTAAGCAGTGAGAGGGAAAAAAAGAGGTAATAAATATGAGGAAAAAACATAAGGATGTTGGCAGCTTGTCCTATACCGAGGGAAAACAAAATGTTAGTAGATTTCTCATCAAAAACAATTCAAGCCATAGGTAACACAGTAATATTTTAAATTACTGAAGGAATTGATGAGGGAGCACAAGACAAGTTGAGGGCCAAGTACAAGCTAGCATACACACACACACACACACACACACACACACACACACACACCCTCCCCCAAGGTGGGATATATGTGATATTCCTCAGGAACTTCAGGCTGCCCAAGAACAAAGGTAAGGAAAGGAAACAAACAGTTAACTGATAGAGATCACAGGTATACAAGACCTGAGTCTCCATCAGTTTACAAATATCTTAGTAAATTACAAGAAAAAGGCAATCTTATCAATAGCATATTCTCCAGAAACCTGTAGATTCAGTTTCCTGGAGGCCCAACATCACCCTTCCATAGTGATATGGAGAACAAAGGCAAGCAGGAAATGGCAGGTAAAATTAAATTTCCTTATAACCTGCAGCCCATTGACAAATACTTGAAGCTGGCAGAATAGAACATATCTCGAGAAACTCCCTATTGTCTTAGTGTTAATGCTTTGCTAGAGGGAAAAACAACCTTATCTTGACAATACCTAGACCTGTGAATCTTCTTTAGCATATGCAAATCTCTTTGAAAACTTCCCCTTGCCTTTACCACCCCCAACTCCATAGTATATACCCAGTCACTCTTCACAACCCCAGTGCATGTCTTTCTGCCCTCAGGTCTTGTCCCCATGCTTTGATAAAATTACCTTTTAGCACCAAAGAAGTCTTCAAGAATTATTGGCTGTCAGCCCTGAGCCCCCCAACCAGACCAAAACCTCATCAGGAATGAAAAACTCAATAGACATTTTTACCAAGAAAACATAGTTTTCAAAAAAAGATTAAAATTTTGCATACACAAAATCTTAAAAAATTCACCACTTGTGGATTATAAATTTTAAAATAAGTTATTCAAGTAGAAGAAAAATATTACCAGATGAAAATTTATACTCAAAAGAAGGCCATTGGAATTGTTAGCTATATGAATATATATATAAATATTTTATATTATTTAAATATCCTTAAAAGATATTTGGCTATTTAAAAACAAAAGTAATAACAATATACTTATATGTGGTTTTTAATTTACATATATACATACGTATTATGTGTGTTTGTGTAGAATAGTATGGCATCAATATCACAATGATTAGGAGAGAAATTAAACTATACTATTGTATATTTCTTATAGTATGTGGGAAAGAGTACAACTTGTAGTTACTTCAGTATATTTAAAGGTTGACTGTGATAAGTTGTACATGTATACTATAAATTCTTAAGCTATCACTAAAATAATGAAACATGGAATTATATCTAGTAACTCAACAAAAAAATTAGAATGGTATTCTAAATAAAAACAATCCAAAAGGAGATATATATAAAAAGTGAAAAAAAAGTAGAACAAAATAAAAAGAATTAACAAAATGATAGACTTAAAGGCCATGGAATCTATAGATATACTGACAGTAAATTAGAAAAAAAAAGAGGTTTTTAGATTAGAAAACAAATGAACATCTGACAATATGCTACCTATTTAAAAATATTATTTTAATATAAAACATAAATATGTTAATTAAAAGGTTGTAAAATAATACTTCATACTAATACTAATTTTAAAAGATGGAAATGGCTATATCAATATCAAAGTTGATTTTAGAGCAAAAGGGTTAACAAGAGTTAGCACATAATGATGAAAGAGTTAAGCAAGAGGACTAACGATTCCAAAAGTTTATGCACCTAATAACATTTTCAAAATAAATGAAATAATAGATAATATAACTTTGAGAAATGGATAAATCCATACCTACAGTTGAATACTTTATCACACCTCTCTTAATAATTGATAGAAAAAACTGACAAAACCAATAAGCATATAGATTTGAACAACACCATCAACAAAATTAACACAATTGGTATATATAGAATACACCAATGAAAACAGCAGAACATATACTTCATAAAATTCATCTTTTAATAAAGTAACACTATAATTTAAGAAAATTTTATTTTTAAAAATTTGCCAAGATACATGATGCTGTTGGCTATAAAACAAGTTGCACTGTGTGGCTCAGTCAGTTAAGCATAGGACTTCAGCTCAGGTCATGATCTTAGGTTCGTGGGTTTGAGCCCTCCATCAAGATCTGTGCTGACAGCTCAGAGCCTGGATCCTACTTTGGATTCTGTGTCTCCCTCTGTCTCTGCCCCTTCCCCATTTACACTCTGTTTCTCTCTCAAAAATAAATAAACATGAAAAAAATTAAAAACCCAAGTGGCACTAAATTTAAAATGACTTGAGTCATACAAAATATCTTCTGTGATCACAGTGGAATCAAATTACTACTTAGGGCACCTGGGTGACTCATTAGGTTTAACTTCTGACCCTTGATTTCAGCTCTGGTCATGATCTCACAGTTTTTGAGGTCAAGCCCTGCATTGGGTCCTACACTGGCAGCCTGGATTTTGCTTGGGATTTTTCCCTCTTCTCTCTCTCTCTCTCTCTCTCTCTCTCTCTCTCTCTCTCTCAAAATAAAGAAATAAACTTTAAAAAATTACTAATCAATAGAAATGATATTGAGAAACTCTCTAATGCTTTGGAACCAAAGAACACACTTCTCATCAACTAATGGTTTAAAGAAGGAGAAAGAGCAAATTAGAAAGTATTTTGTGCCAAATGAAAGTATCATTACAACATATTTCAAAATTTGTGAGATGCAAATAAATTTGTAGGGAAATGTATAGCATTAAATGCCTGTATTACAACAAAAGAAAATTACAAATTAATAACTTCATTTCTACCTTAGGTTTTTTGTGAAAGAACAAACTGAAAGTAGGTAGGAAAAGGAAGTAATAAAGATTAGAATGGAAATCAATGAAGAATAAACCAAAAATAGGAAAGGAAATAAATAATGAAACTAAAAGTTGATTCTTTGTGAAGATTAAGGTAATTTATAAATGAGTAAAAAATATTAAGGAAAAAGAGAAAGGAAAACAAAGAGAAGATGCAAATTTTCATATTAGGAATAAGAATGATGACATCACTACAGATTTTCTAGATAAGAGTAATATAAGAATATTATTAACAACTTTATAACAACAATTTAGAGGAATGATTAAATCCTTAAGGAATACAAACTTTCAAAGTTTATTAGAGAAAAAATGCATTACGTAAATATCCCCATGTCTTTGCAACAAATTTAATTATTTGTTTAAAAATACTTTCCCAAAAAATCTCCAGACCAAAATGGTTTTACTGAGAAATTCTAACAAATATTTAAGTAAGAAAAATAGGTAACATTTCTCTCAAAATTGAAAAGGATAAATTGTATTTCATGATATTCTATATATAGTTTGTTTCAATTTTTTATTTAAATTCCAGTTAGTGAACATATAGTGTAATATTAGTTTCAGGAGTAGAATTTAGTGATTCATCAGTTACACACAACACCCAGTGCTCATCACAAGTGCCCTCCTTAATCCCCATCACCCATTTAACCCATCCCCCTGCCCCCCTGCCCCCTCCCCTCCAATAGCCTTCAGTTTGTTCTCTGTAGTTAAGAGTCTGTTTAATGGTTTGCCTCTCTTTTTCCCCTTTATGTTCATCTATTTGTTTCTTAAATTCCATCTATGAGTGAAATCATATGGCATTTGTGTGACCAACTTATTTCACTTAGCCTAATACACTCTTACTCCATTTACATCATTGTAAATGGCAGGATTTCATTCTTTATATGGCTGAATAATATTCCATTGTGTGTCTGTGTGTATATACCAAAACTTCTTTACCTATTCATCAGTTGATGGACATTTGGACTCTTTCCATAATTTGACCATTGTTTATAATGCTGCTATAAATATTGGGGTGCATGTGTCCCTTCAAATCAGTATTTAAGCCCTACATTACTCTGAAGACAAAATTCAGATAAAAACATAAAAAGTGTGGATGGTAATTTCTAATGAACATGAGCCCAGAAATTCTTAACAAATTCTTAATACATCAAATCTGACAATATGTAAAAATGGTAGGGGCTTCTGGGAAGCTCAGTTGGTTGAGCATCTGACTCAGTTGTCAGCCCAGGTCATGATCTTACAGTTCAGGAAATCAAGCCCCATGTCGGGCTCTGCACCAACTGTGTGGAGCCATCTTGGGATTCTCTCTCTCCCCCTTTTCTCTACCCTTCCCCCAATTGTGCACACACACACAATCTCTCCCTCAAAAATAAATAAATAACCATTAAAAAAAGGATAACATGATCATGTAGGGTTTATTCAATCAGTGCAAGTTTGGTTTAATATTTCAAAATCATTCATTGTAATTTATCTTATTAACAGATTAAAAGCAGAAAAAAAGGTCATGTGATCATTTCAGCAGATACAGAAAAATCACTAGACACAATATGATGGACATGTCTGATGAAAACTCTTAGCAAATCAGAAATAGAAAGGAACTTTCATTACCTGATCAAGGTCAACTGCAAAAGAGCTATAGCCAACTCACTTAATGGTGAGATATTGAATGCATTCCTCTTATGATCAAAAAACGAGGCAAGAATGCCATTTTCACCACTTCAATTAAACTTTTGTTTTTTTCTCCACCCTTTCCTCACCCTTGGAAATTCTAGCTAGTGAAGTAAGTTAAGAAAATAAGATAAAGGAATCTAGACTAGAAATGAACAAGTTAAATGGTCTTTATTTGCAGACAACATAAATGTCTACATAGAAAATATAGTAGAATATACAAAAAAGCAGCTAGAACCAATAAGTGAGTTTAGCAAGATTGTAGGACATAGATCAATACAAAATTTAAGTTTATTTCTATATACCATCAATAAAGAAATTGAAAATAATAAATACCATATATAATAACATAATAATACATATTATTTTTTGGATGAACAAATAATATGTGAATGTTCTAAATTCTTAAAACTGATAGCATTGCTAAGAGAGCTTAAAAAGTAAATAAAAAGATCAATCATTTTCTTGGATCAGAAGACTAAAAAGTTTTAATTTTTTTAAATGTTTATTTTTGAGAGAGAGAGAGAGAGAGACAGAGTGCGAGCGGGGGAGGTGCAGGGAGAGAGGGAGACACAGAATCTGAAGCAGGCTCCATGCTCCGAGCTGTCAGCACAGAGCCTGACGCAAGGCTTGAACTCACGGACCACGAGATCATCACCTGAGCTGAACTTGGACGCTCAACCGACTGAGCCACTCAGGTGCCCCTAAAAAGTTTTAAATGTCAGTTTTCCCCAGGTGGATCCATGGAGTCAATATAATACCAGTCACAATTCCAGAAGGGTTTTTTGTTAAAGTTTATCCCAGATAATTCCAGTAAACATATGGAAATACGAAGGACATTAAGGCTAAACAACTTTGGAAATAAACAACAAAGTTGTAGAACTTGTACTACCTGACTTCAAGGCATTAAAGTGACATTAAATAAGACATAACAATATTGGCATCAAATAGATAAATATATCAATTAAACATAATAGAAAGTCAAGAAATTGAAGCACAAATACATAATCAACTGATTTTACCCCATGTTACAATGTAATTCAGTACAGAAAAGACAGACTTTTCCAAAAATGTTGCTGGAACAATTGGATACCCATATGAGTAAACAAACAAACATCCCCTTGAGCCATACTTTGTACTATATACAAAAGTTAGCTCAAATTGATTTATAGGCCTAAAGGTACTTTAAAACTATCATAAAACTTCCAGAAGAAAAAAACTATAAAAATAAAATTTGTTGCCTTGGGCTAGTTCAAAATTTTTTGAAAATGACACCAAAAGCACAATCCATTTAAGAAAAAACTTTTCATGACTCTGTGTGTGTGTGTGTGTGTGTGTGTGCATGTGCGTGCGTGTGTGTGTGTGTGTGTATGTGTCTGAGTGTGTGTGTGTGTGTGTGTGTGTGTGTGAATTGTCTGTTTAAATATTTTTCCATTTATTCACTGGGTTATTTCATTTTATTATTGCTTTCTTTCTCCTCCTTCACTCTGTAATCTCTGTTTCTGTTCTAATTGGATGACAGAAGTGGTGAGTGGAGAGGAATCAGGTGTTTCTGACTTGAGTGGGTGTCTTCATAAACTCTAGAGCTGGAATATGGTTAACTTTGACTTTACTGGAAAAAGAAGAAAGTCTTATTTCTTCTGGAGTATTCTTGGGGCAATCCCATTGGCAAGAACTTTTTACCACTTGGCCATGTTTTCTATTCCTCAGACTCACAAGATCAACCTCAGAGGCTGGCTCACTTGTTCATCTTCACCCCGCTTTAGGATGCTGGATTCCCTTCAGATTCTTTGATGCTCCATTTGTAAAGAATTTTAAGTAGTCCTAGATTCACTTGCTCTTTTGCATGGGGCAACAATCGTGCCTAGGAAACACACATACATCATTTGACCCAAGAGAATTATGGAGTTCAGGATGGTCTTAACACAATCACCTCTTGCCTAGTGCTTTAGGACACACTGTGGCTTTTTTTTCCCCCTTTCCTTTTCTCATGCTTGGATCTGTCCTCACTTTTCTTGGCCTTTTACCTGCAAGGAATGCATTCAAAGTCTCTGAGTGGCTCTCTCAAAGCCCCGACACTAAGTTTAAGGTAAAGGAAATACTGACAACTCTCTTCCCTCAGGAAATGTACAGCATGGCAACAAATCTCCAAATAAATACCCTCACATGTTCAACTTTTTTTTTCTGCACACCATCATAATTGTTTCATATTTCAAAATGCATAATGGAGTTTAGGAGTCATGGAATTGACTCTCAAACATTCCCTTTTTAAATACTGTCTATAGGGATGTGGATTTAGATTTTCTTTTTTGTCTTTTTTTGTGGGTATCTTGTTATTTTTCAAAACTTTAATTTTTATGATTCCCTTTTATATAAAATTAATTTTGTAACGTTTATTTATTTTTGAGACAAAGAGACAGAACATGAGTGGGAGAGGGGCAGAGAGAGAGGGAGTGACAAAATTGGAAGCAGGCTCCAGGCTCTGAGCTGTGAGCACAGAGCCTGACGCGGGGCTCAAACTGACGAGCGGTGAGATCATGACCTGAGCTGAAGTAAGATGATAAACTGACTGAGCCATCCAGGTGCCCCATCTTTTATATAAAATTTAGATTCTGAAACTGATTCCTCATGTTAAAAATAGCTGTTCTAAAAAGGTACAGTATTTCAAAGGTTACAGTGCAGTGTCACAGCACTTTGACAGTATGAATCTCTATTATTAATTTTTGCTCAACGACCAGATGGGTGAGTTGGATTGCATACTTAGCTCAAATTATCTTTTTATAATATGAGGTGATGTCATGAGATGGTATTCAAAATCCCTTCCAGCTCTAATATTTTTTTACTTCTACAAAAATAGTAATATTATTTTTATCATAAGGGTAAGTGCTATGATGAGAAAAAAGAAAGGTTAAAAAGAATAATGCTACTGAAAAATATAAAGGTAGTGAAAATTTTACACCATTTACTCTTACAACTACTAACAAGATTAAGTTATAGTGAGAACAAAATATATATATATATATAATATATATATTATATATATAATATATATATATATAATATATATATATCTTAATATATATATATAATTATTAGATATATATATAATTAGATATATATATATAGATATATATATATAATTAGATATATATATCTAATATATAATATATATCTATATATAATATAGATATATCTTAGTTAATGCCTGATTATATCTTTTATTTTAACCATTTGTGAATTTATATTTCTTGGTAATTTCTTCATATCTTTTGTAAGAGTGTCAATACATTCAAAAGTCTCCCCAGCCCAGTCAATTCTAGGCATTCCCAAGGTATGTTTTAGATGTGAACAGAAATTATCTATCATTCAGCTTTATCTATCTTCAATGCATTGGCAACCTCCAGTAATAGCTGCTCCTTCCTTAAGTGCCCATATTTGAGACCATTCTAGTGGCTTCTGTCCCTCCTACTATGCTATTTGTTGTCAGGCATCACTGTCATTTCCTCCCCCTGGGTATCACCATTGCTACTTTCAACATCCAGTGTTGTTTGTGCTTTTTAAAGGCCTTAGTTTGATAAAGTCAACTTGTGAACCTCATAGAAGCTGGCAGTTTTCCTCTCTCTGCTTGAGTGTTGTTTTTATCCTCAGGGGTACCAAAAGCTTCAGTGCTTATACTGCAATATCTTACAAAAGCGTTTGTGAAATAGGTTTCTTCTGGATTTTATTTGTAGCTGTGGTCACTTTCATTCACCACAAACACATTCCATTTCTCCAATCCTTTGTTAAGAATCATAGGAATGGGTGAAATGAGAGTGAACAGAAATTAATCATTGTGAATAATTTGTACTTGGATTCCAAGTTAATTGTGAGGGAAGAGAAACAAGAGCAGGCATAAGCACATAAAGAACAAGAATTCATGAGTGTATATATGTGTGCATATACTGCTATGTTTGAAATATGTTGTCAAATCATAGTGCACTATGCTTAAGGGATATGTTATCCAAAAACTAAATGAAGAGAGAGTTGTCTTAGAGCAATATGGTCTGTATTCATCAGAGGCAGATGAGTGGGAGATATAGTTTATTTAATCCATTAATTATTTAATACAATTTTTTGACAATCTGGATGGAAGGTAAAAAGATCGTATCAGAGTTATATATGATACAAAGTTTTATATATAGCAATATAGAGCTGTAAAAGAAACTGCTACTACCTTTATTTATACCAGGAGAAACTGAAAACTATTGGCATTGTCGATGTTTGGGTTTTAAAATACACTAGCTCTACTGGCTTGGACTGGTGTCTTAAGATTTTGAAGGAATCACTCATCCCCCATTAAGAAGTGCATCTGAAGATAAATTTGAGTTACAAACATGATGCTAAACTCTCCTTGTTCCCGATCTTTGATGACTAAACTTTTATTACTAGATCAAACGTGTTTGTTTTACTCTCTTCTCTGGGTGTGAGTACACTCTTGAGAGGCTTCTAAGTTACTTTTGCAAACAGACTTTGACTCAGCCTGACCCAAATTTGACAAATTTTCCAAGGTATGCACAAATACTAGTATTGGACATAGTTGACCTACAAATTGGGTTGTACCCATCCACTGACTTGTACCTAGATAAATTAATTCAATCTTTTTGTGCCTCTTCTCTTTCACTTATAAAACAAAGGGAGGTGTTATGATATATATTTTAATTTTTTTAATATTTATTTTTGAGAGAGACAGACAGACAGACAGACAGCATGGTGGAGGAGGGACAGAGAGAGACACACACACACAGCATCTGATGCATGGTCCAGGCTTAGATGACAGAGCCCAACGTGGGGCTCAAACTCTGGATGAGATCATGACCTGAGCTGAAGTCAGATGCTTACCCAACTGAGCCACCCAGGTGCCCCTATATTTTAATTTTTTTGAGAGAGAACGAGCGAGCAGGGGAGAGTGGTAGAGGCAGAGATGAAGAATCTCAAGCAGGCTCCATGCCCAGCATGGAGTCTGACATGGGGCTTGATCCCATGACCCTGGGATCATGACCTGAGCTGAGATCAAGTCGGACACTCAACCAACAGAGCCAGCCAGGTGCCCCTATATTTTGAAACTTTAACCCACTTCATATTACAAAAAGTGTTAACTATGTTAAAGTAAATCTACGTGCCAATTTAGATTGAGAAATAGAAATATTGAGAATTGGCTTTATAAATAGAAGTAAAATATTAAAATGAAATATTTTTAAAAGCATAAATAATCGATTCATTTTTTCAAAGCTTATTTATTTTGAGACAAAGAGAGAGAGAGAGAGAGAGAGAGAGAGAGAGAGAGAGAGAGAGACCAAGAGGAGGGAGAGAGAGAAGAAGGGAAAGAATCCCAAGCAGGTTCCATGCTCAGCTTTGAGCCCCAAGTGGGGCTCATACTATGACTGTGAGATCGCAACCTGAGGCAATATCAAGAGTCGGTCACTCAACTTACTGAGCCACCCAGGCGCCCCCAAGATTCATTTTCGTTATAAGCTTTTATGATCTTAGTTAAATTGAGAGGCACAGTCTTTTATAGAGTTTGCGATATCAAAAATGTTTGAGTCCTGCTTCTACTTAGAAAGCCACAAGAGAAGGATGTTGCTCCCACACCAAAACCAAAAGCCATATAAATTACACAATTATAACATTTTGAACTGTTTGGACATTTTGTAAGGCTGAGATTGTAAGGCAGCCATGTTAACTTAATTCAAAGGATAACAAGCACTTTGAGGAGATACAGAACATATTGGATGTTACACTATTGGCAGATGGTGGGAAGAAGAAGTGGTAGACATGAACACAGATACAAAGCAAACTGTGCATGCAGGCATGCAGGTGATAATTGACTGATGCTAGAGGACAGGACTAAATTATACTCATGTACTGGAATCTTCTCTCATGCCAAGCAAAAGTCCTCTTCTCCTTGGGGGGAAAAGAAGAAAAAATTTTTACTCTGTGGTCCCAGAACAACATTGAGGGAAGGAAAAAAGAAAAAACCCTCTGGAACTAATGAAAAAGCTATGAACTCCCCCATGTTTCTTACCCAAAGCTCCATAGAAGATCCTCCTTTTCCCATCCTTCTCAAATTGATACAAGAGATAGGGCAAGAAACCTGATAATGTTGAGGATAATTTGTTGATTCCAAGCAAAGATTGTTTGCTTCTGGGGTAGGGACAGGTTACGTGCTCATATTCAGGACTCTTTACCAGTACAAGGAAGAATGTACTTTTATAAATATAAGTAAAATATTACTTTTTTTTACTTCTAAAAGGGCAGAGAGTTAGAATCTCAGGTAAACAGGGTCTGATTGAAACTGACTAGAATGGGATAACCAAGAAAACTCCTATCCCACTGAGGGCTCTGGGCCCACTAAAAATCAGTGGTCATTAACTTCTGGAAGAGAAGAGTGATCAGGCATGTGGTGTAGTTTTATTATACTCCCGAAAGCTGAGAGTGGAGCAGGGACACTGAGAAAAACCCCAGTATTATAGACCACACATTAAATTGCACAGTGAACACAGATCCTCCCCATATGGAGTCATCCGAAGTCTGTGGTGCACTGAAATAACTCCTATGCTAATAGCCAGACAGAAGGAGAGATATATCTTTTGCTAGACATAAATTATATTTATCTAAGTTCTAATATTCTTCTATATAAAGATTTTGTCACTTAATCAAAAACTAGAGCTTAGACAAAAATTAAGAAAAAATAATTATTAAGCAATGAATCAATCAATAAAACTAGACCAGAGATCAGTGGTCCATAAATTGGAACCATGCAACTGAGGATTTGAAATCATTATAGTTATTTATCTATATTAACAGATACAGAGGAAAAGAGTAAAACATGAATTAAAAGAGTAAAAATTTCATGAGAAAAATGGAAAAGACTTAAAAAACAAGTTACATAATAATGCTTGAAATTAAAACAAACTAATCCAAAAAGAAAACAGAAAAAGAGGTACTTATCAGAGTTTGTGTAATCCATATTCTCTGGAGAGAAAACACCAAGATAGTATTAATCACCTACAAATGTATCAATGGGAAGCCCTGTGAGAGAAGATGGAGTGAGTCAGGGGATGCTAGCAGAGCCCTCAGACCACAACTGGAATGTGATCCTAAATGAAGGAGAAAGGAAAGGAAAGGAAGGAAAGTTAGGTGGAAGCTTCTTCCACGTATGGGATATAAATAAACTTTCCAAGGATGCAAAGATAACATATAAGTAAGAAAGTTCAGAACATTTCTGATTGTTGTAGCCAAGAACTGTAAGCAACATAGGTGTCCTTTGCTATGAAAAATGTTAAATTAAATGTGGTATATGCATATAATGGAAGACAGCGCATGTCTCTCTCTTTCACATACATACATTTCAAAGAGCACTCTATATAGTTTCATGGATACATTTACATCTAAATAAGAAAATTGGCAATGGAAGGGACTGTAGAGTCATGCATTCAATATACTAAAAATAGGAATGGAAGGCGAGAGGAATGGGACTGGAGAAAAAGAGGATAAAGAAAAAATAAAATATGATTAAAGTAAATTAGAGGAAGATTTGGATGTAATGATGCTGATATTATGCCATTAACTTAAATCTGTATATGTGAGGTTCTAAAAATAGAAAGAGAAAGAGAGAAAAAGAGAGAGAGAAAGAAAGAGAGAAAGAAAAAAACATTGAGTTGAGAGGGAGAGAGAGAGAGAGAAAATCTGACATATGCTCTTTACTCATCCATTAATATTATCCAGTATTCAGTTATTTTATCTATTATGTAGAATTTAGTCCAATATTCTTGACAGCATTCTTAATACTGGTTTTTTCAACTTCACATAGACAAAAATGAGAAAAAAAAAGAAAATACATGAAAAAATACTAGAGAAAAAAAATACCATAAAAAGACATTGAACCCATTTTAATTTATTTCTGAATTCATACTTAGTAATTAAATCTGATTAGGGGATAATTTATTCTAGTCCTGTGAAATAACCTGTATAATTAATAATTAAGAAAAATGACCACATGTATTCTACAATTACTATTCAATACACTATAGGCTAAAAATTTACATGTTTCATCTCATTTATTTTTCACAACATTTCTAGGGGTAGGGTTTAATCATTATTCCCATTGAATAGATAGAATGAGACTTAGGTCATATAATTTTTCCAAGGGCATACAGCTTGAAAGGTAAAATGCTTCTTGTTATCATGTTCTGAGGTATTAAAGATGTGGGGGACACTTGTTAATGTAAATGTTTATCAGTTAGGATTCTAGGTGACTATATATAATAGTTTACTAAGGCTGCCATAACAAAATACTACAGAGTTGGTGATCCACACAACAAAAATTTATTTTCTCTCAGTTCTGGAAACTAGAAGTCTGAGATCAAGGGATGAGAAGGTTCAGTTTCTTCTGAGGCCTCTCTCCTTGTCTTGCAGATGGCCACCTTCTTTGTGTGTCCTCATATGATTATCTTCCAGGCTGTGGTGTCTGTGTACTTATATTTTCTTCTTGTAAGGACATGAGTCCTGTTGGATTAGGACCTACCTATATAAATTCATTTTAACTTAATCTCCTTAAAGGTCTCCCCTACCTCCAAATATAATCATAAGGACTTTAGAATTTATCGGAAACCCAATTTTAGCCCATAACACCAAATATTGATGGGCAGCTAGAGGATAGCTGGATAAAATGTCATTAAATTAGTTTTAACCACCAAAGTATACGAACTTTTTAAACTTTTATTAATCAAAGTTATTATTACTCAAAAGAATTATTTTATTTAACTGCATATTTGATCTTGTAATGCTGAAAAATGAAAAAAAATGTTTCCTAAATTCAAACATTGAGTTCATCTTTAAAAAAAAATCTTTATTTTACACTGAAAAGGGGCCATAATTAAATTTAATGTTAATAGGATGCACAGATAAAAAAGTACACAGTATTCCTTTTATTCTGGAAAGAGTCTCAGATCTCTAGCTTTATATCTAGACTTTTTAAAAAAAATATATCCACTTAAAGTGTTTTAATCCACTTGACTCTCAAACAACCTACAATCAATCTGTAGTGGTTTTTACTTTATGTGTTTATATGTCTGTATTTCTTGACTGACTAATGAAAATCCTGTATTTTTTTCTGGTTTGCACTTGAACTTTTATTTATTTCCAATTAGACTGTGTTAAGTAAAAAGATACATATTTTATGTAGTAATTCTCAGCACTGAGTGGGTATTAATTATCCTAAGAACTAATGGATTATAATTAAGAAGTATAAATTAAAAAGTAACATTTCTAGGATTTATTATGTGCTAGTATTTAATAAATATGTTTCATTAATGGAGAAATTAAGTATTTTGTTAATGATTACATAACTGTCAGAATTCCAATGATTACTTCGTTACAAGTCACATAATATAAACACGACAATCACATCTTTTCTTACTATTTTGTAACACTTTTAATTTTATATCTTGATAACTTTTTTATTGTATTTATGTAATGAAACTGTAGGGGAGGAAAAATTTTTCTTCCTCACTGCTAGGTTCTATGGGTCTATGAAATAAACTGACAACAGGCCAAGTAACAGAAGAAAAGATGTACAGGGGACATCATAGGAAAACAAAAGTGAAATCTGCAAAAGAGATTTGGGGTCTTGTCTATCATCTGAATAGGGGAAAAGGAAGAGGGAATTAGGGAACTAAGGGGAACGTGAATGATCTTTTAGGGAAGATGAGTGAGCCCTTAGCAGAAAAATGGGAGCTATGATAGTTTGTGACAAAGTTTGTCTGAGTGTGGTGTGGACTTATAGTCTCCAGTCTTGTGATAGGAGTCAACATTTCCTTGTTGATGAAACTCCCCAGAACCACACTGCTGACATTTGAATTTGTTTTGGAGAATCTGTCTTTAGACAGATACCAGGAGTTCATAGAAAGCCTGTACCTGAATTTGCTGTTTTCCTGTCTTCAAGCTAAAAATAATATACCAATGCAGCGTATTTAGGATGGCATTTTCTAAACTCCTTTAAGACAAATAGCATTGTCTTTTTCTTATCTAGCATGTATATAGAATGGAATGTTCTCATAATTCAAAGTCATTTTTGAAGAGGTTTAAATTTTTATAGGTATACACACAAATGCACTTAATACTATTCCCAAATAATATGCTGCTGATATAAAGGAAGTGTAATGTAGGAGTTTTAAAAATATTTTTTAAGTTTTTAAAAACTTAATTGCTTATTTCAAATCAATGCCAAAATAACATAAAAAGCAAAATATTGCAAAAAGAATTACACAGGTTCACCAATCAATAAAATTCTGTTAAGTTTGCTTTTTGATTCTATGTGCATATTATTAGTATTTTTGGAAACATTTGAGAATGAGTTGCATATATTATGCCCCTTTATAGCATTTGATTTTCATATATTTTTCTATCATCTTTGAAATTGATACAATTTTAATATATATGAATAATGTAGTGCTATTATCATAAGAGTCACTGATCTATTTATTATTTACTCAAAATGTATTTGGTGAGTACCCAATATGTGGTTACAGTCATGAACAAATTAATTAAAATCCCTGTCCTTGTGGGTTTTACAGAGAAGAATAAGTACAATGAAAGGAAGATGAGGGTTAGGGTAATGACGCACAAAGCAAGAACATTTAATACACTTTTGTGTATCTCAAAAATCTGGAGAAAAGTACATTTAAGCAAGGGCTGAAGAATTATTAGGAGAAGTGGGAAGAGAGTATCTTCATATGGAGAGAACTGTGTGCAGAGCCTAAGAATATTCACCTGCCCAGGCCCTGATATGATTCCATTAAATAGACATAATAAAATAAGGTAATTACTTTATAATATTTCTTTATATACATATAGAAATCATGGACAAACTTTGTCGCTGGTGATCTCAAGCAACAGAAGCAAGAATACCTATGCTCTTTTGTTTGTGAATGTCAGAGTAGAGACAGATGGACTTTTCTGAAAAGTAGTACAGCTCTCCTCTTGTTTTGATTTAAACACATAAGGGAAGACCTTTAGACAGCAGGCATTTCCAGGAGAGTTTGGAAGAATGACTATTGCAGTGAGGCAGTTTATGAGATTTTTCCAGAAAAGGAGATACTCCCGTGACACATATGAGTTAATGTTCCCCATGAGCACTCTGACCTGGAGAAGAGAGATGAGTGCCTATCCTCAGAGCAAGAAGCGATGCTCCCATTCACTGAGCAACCTTTATGGAAGGCAGCCAAGGAGAGAAGACATCAGTCAGATGGACTGACCAGAGGCTCTGCGCTTACACAACCAGGCACAACCAGAGATGCCTCAGGATAACCTCAGGCCAATCTTTTTATGGTATGACTTGAGATTGTGGAATCATGTAAAATGGCATGGCTATTGCAAGCTATATGTCTTAGCATTCTGTGAGAGGGCTGGAGACAGATGTATGATAGTCTTACTCTGAGTCTTTCCTGGACAAAAGTAAGCTATGTATTTTGTGCTGCAGGCCCCTCTTTGTAAGATGGGACCATCAAGAAACCTTTGGAAGGATTTTGAATGCTTGCATTGAAATGTAAGATGTGTGAAATTCAGGCATACGTGTGAAAATTCTAACACTCATAAATAAGTAAATAAATAAATACATAAATACATAAATACATAAATAAATAAATAAATAAATAAATAAATAAATAAATAAAAAGCATCATAAAGCAAATCCCTGAGGAGGATTAGAGCTAGAAGAGCTCTATAATTACTATTATATAAAAATACATATGTACTTATTTTTCTGTTATGCCTTAATGCAGTGTTGTAATTATTGCCTGTTTTCCTATCTCTTCAATTTAAAATGTTAATTTAAAATGTTTATTTATTTTTGAGAGAGAAGGAGGATGAGTGGGGGAGGTACAGAGAGAAAGGGGGACAGAGGATCTGAAGTGGGCTCCATCCTGACAGCAGAGAGCCCAGTGCAGGGCTCAAATTCATGAACAATAAGATCATGACCTGAGCCAAAGTCAGATGTTCAACTGACTGAGCCACCCAGGCAGCCCCCCCCCCCGCCCCACATCTCCTCAGTTTAAAGGTGGGCACTGTCCAGTATAGCAAAGGAGCACTCACTAATGTGAGAATGAATAAATCCATTCAATTTTCCCAAAGTCATGTTTTGATTGGCATTGATTGAATTGAAATGTTGGAATTACCATACATACTAATCATAACAAGATTAGCATCTGGATAGGAGATATTAGATTTTATAACATTTGCCAGTACTTAAAATAAGACATTTGTATTTTAGCCATTAACATTTCAGTAAACTAAATTTGTAACTGAAAATAATAAATAGTTTAAGGATCCATTCCCTCTCAATTCTACCTGCATTTTAGAGTTAGAGGAACATTTTGAGAAACCTTTCAGGAAGGGGATACAATGAATTGAGATTTAGTTTCTAGAAACAGCTTATTGAGAGTTAAATGAGCTTCCAACTGAAAAACAACTGGAAGTTTCCTGCCTCTCCTGGTCTGTCCCGCAATGTTAAAGCTTCTCAATTGACGGGTCATATTTCAGTTAACCATACACAGTTCTCCAGTCAGTTAGCTAATCAGATTTTGCTTCCTAAGTGTAATGAGAATAAAGAAAGAGCAGTTATGTTTTACCAGACTGGGTCATTCAATACCCTGCCCATGCTGGAACTTGAAAAAGAGATGAAGTGTTCAGCAAATTCCGACTCATTATCTCTGCAAGCCAAGGTCTAAAGGGCAAGATTATTAGCAGCGACTTCCAAAACAACTTAATGTATGTCTCATGGAAATGGTCAAAAAGATCTTTTTAGTGAAGGGGAAGTGACATCATTTACTTTCAGGGACTCAGTTGCAAAAAGGCCAGAATGATAATGTAGGGCAAATGATTGTTTTAGCCTGCTGATTTTCAGGAAGTTGATTAGCATTGCTAGGAATTCTTTGTATTAAATTATTATTTTATTATGTATAAGATGATTAAGTTTTTTAAGTTAGTTTTCTTGTAGGAATGTTTTAAACTTAAAACCTTTCCTCATTTTATTCTGCTCAAGCAAGCGTCACAAAGGTAAGTTGGGGGAAGAATTCTGCAAATCTGTCTAGAAAATATGAATTACTGGGCAGATGCTGGGAAGTAAGAGAATTTACTATTTTCATTTTAAAGCTTCTTATCTTCCAAGAAAGCTCCACAGATTAATGAACACTACATTAGGGTAGCAAGTTGAGTCATATGCAAAGGTGTTCGGCCTTCATGCAAAAGAAATCAGATGTTCAACCATCTCTCTATATGTGTTTGTGTGAGCAAAATACAGAGATGGTGTCAGTCAAAATTATCTGCTTGACTTTTTTGGCAAGGCCATTTTAGTAAGTATAGTTTAACATATATGGATGTAAGTAAATAACAGACTAAATGAAGTGACTTGTAAGAACATCATCCAAAATACTATTTTCATTAACGTTCTTTAACAGGTGCTGGTTGGATGTAACATTCATAATGGTGCACAAGCATCTGTCTGAGTCCATCCCTCCCCAAGCTTGTCTGAATTTAAAAGTCATCAATAATGAACTGATTTCTTTCATCTCTATGGGCACTGACAGTGAAAAATGAACAAACAAGTTGAAGTGAATACAAATATTAGATACCCAAATATTGTTTTTCATCATGGTACAAGGACCAGGCATTGTGCTCATCTGGGTATATTCCTACAATATTTTAAAACCCATCACAGTTTCTTTCAAAATGGCAAATAGGTCAAGGAGCTCAACCACAGATGAGTAACTCAAAAAAGATCTAGCTTTCCATACAAAAGAAAGGGACCTTCATAAGATAAAAGGAGTCAAAGCTACTAAGTTTATTGTTTCATTTTTTTCTTTTTTTTTTTCCCCTGGTAGCTTATGAAGAGACATGTATCTGTCTACTGTAGGGCTTTTGAGAATGAAACAAAATGTAGGCAAGTTAATGTTTTAAAATAATATCAACATATAATAGTGCATTCTTTGTTTCATTCTGACTTCTAAGACTACTTGCTTATTCACAAACCTTCACTGGCTCTTCATGACCAGCAAATTCGGTACAAAATCCTCAGACTTGGCATTTGAAGTCTCTGAAGTGTGAATCCCCCCAGCCCTGCCCCTGCTCCATAAGTATCTTACACAGCTCATTTTCAATCTAGCCAACACAAAGTACCTGAGCCATTCTTCAAAACTCCTGCTTGCCCTCATTTCTGTTCCTCTGTTCACATCACATTATGATAAATTTACTCTTACAGTATTCAATTTTTCCCTCTTGAGTAAACCTTACTTGCCCACTTCTGTCAAGTTCCTTAAGCATCTAGAATTTTTCTTTATTTTGCTTTGAGCAATATCTGGATGTAGCAGGAGCTCGGCCAATAATTGTTAATTGAATGAATTGCTCATTTATTTATTTTTGTAGTCCTTTTTGTCACTCCTAACTTTGTACATAGTAAGTAGACATTCAATAAATACCCACTGAACCGTGTTTTTCTTTTTCCTTCCTTCCTTCCTTCCTTCCTTCCTTCCTTCCTTCCTTCCTTCCTTCCTTCTTTCTTTTCTTTTCTTTTCTTTTCTTTTCTTTTCTTTTCTTTCTTTTTTCCTTCTTTCTTGCTAAGGTTTAGTTTTCAAATGTAATAGTTGTATCTTCTTTGGAGTCAAGAATGTTTTGGAAGCAGTTCTATCAAGGAGTGGGCATTAGGATTTGGACTGTTCTCATGACAGAAGGGCTCTCCTCAGGGCTTTTGTTTTAGGATAGACTCATTCTGTAAGAGTGATCCCTTGTTTAAGGATTGGTAGAAAATAGCCTTCACCACAGCCTGCTTCTTTCCTTTTTTTTTATTCTGGTTAAATGAAAGTTATATTCTTTTGAGATGTATATTCTTCCACTTTATGAGTTTTCCACTTGTGCTCTGTGAATTTTTATGGTTTTCAGAGATACTTGGAGTTACACAAATACTTGAATAAAATATAGATATATAGAATATTTTTAAAACTTCAAGTAAAGCCATAAAATATTTAAAAATTTTTTTAAGTTTTTATTTAAATTCCAGTTAGTAAGGCACCTGGCTAGCTCAGTCGGTAGAGCATGAGACTCCTAAATTCCAGTTAGTTAATATACAGTGTAATATAAGTTTCAGGTGTACAATATAGTGATTCAAAATTTCCATACAACACCCAGTGCTCATCACAACAAATGCACTCCTTAAATTGTAGCACATTTTCACATGGAGACAACACATCAATAAATCCATGCTTTCCCTTTAACTAAATCTCATACTGTTCTTCTATCATAATTACTGATGTGTTTAGAAAGTTTACAAAAAGCATTATGGGTAAGGCTGTGAGTAAGAATGCACTTCTTTTATTTTGTTATCTTGAAAAATGCAAGTTGTATAGTTTTGCACAAGTTCACAAATATACAGTGCTTCAAGATGTATGTGTGTTGGCAATTAATATCAATGTAAGCTTATATACAGTTCAGGGCATATTCTCCTCATTAATTCAGCCAATAAATATATCAAATAGTATTTCTTAAGTGTCTACTTCTTGTTGGTAGAACTCTAGGCCCTGGGGATATAGAAGTAAACAAAATGGACAGTCTCCGTTCTAAAGGAAATTGAATGTTAATGGAAGTCAAGATGGAAAATAAATAGGAACTGCATATATAATATGCTAGGTCATGATAAGAGTGTTTGGACAAAAAAAATAAGGAAGGTAAATGGTCTAGAAAAGCTTCTCTGATAAGATGATATTTGAGCAGAAATCTGAGAGGAGGACAGAAGTCCTTAGGGTTTCTTAGTGTTCTGGGAAGTGCAAGTGTGAAAGCCCTAAAAGAGAGGCCTGCTAAACAAGGAATAGTGAAGAGACCTGGGTGATCAGAGCCAAGTGAGCAAGTAAAAAATCGAAAGGAAATAAGCTCAGAGAGTTCAGTAGGGAAACCAGTATGGAATTGGAGAATATTCTGGAAACCAGAATGGAATTGAAGTTTTAAGAACTGTGAAAAAAGGGGCGCCTGGGTGGCGCAGTCGGTTAAGCGTCCGACTTCAGCCAGGTCATGATCTCGCGGTCCGTGAGTTCGAGCCCCGCGTCAGGCTCTGGGCTGATGGCTCGGAGCCTGGAGCCTGTTTCCGATTTTGTGTCTCCCTCTCTCTCTGCCCCTCCCCCGTTCATGCTCTGTCTCTCTCTGTCCCAAAAATAAAATAAACGTTGAAAAAAAAATTAAAAATAAAAAAAAAATTAAAAAAAAGAACTGTGAAAATGAAGCAACAGCTAATTTTCTGTGGGAAACCATAATATTCTCAGTATGAAGCCCCTAAATAGGAGTGGGTTCCAAGGCTAATAGAGGGGTACAAGATCCACTAATAACCTAAAATCGAACTGTGGCTTTCCTCAAAAGAATCAAGATTTTCAGGACACCTGGGTGGCTCAGTCCACTGAGCTTCTGACTTCGGTTCAGGTCACAATCTCATGGTTCATGATTTTGAGTTCCACCTGGGGGGTCCCTGCTATCAGCCTGTCAGCACAGAGCCCACTTTGGATCCTCTGTCTCCCTCTCTCTGCTCCTCCCCTGCTTGTGCTCTCTCAAAAACAAACAAATAAACAGAAAAGAATCAAGATTTTCACTGATTTACTTTATAAGACTATTTGTTTCAAACCAAAAGTGAATGCATATGTATCAAATATCACTTTTATCTCCTTTTTGTATTTCAGTGCCCAATATTTGGTAAAATATAATTCTGAGCTTAAAATGGTGTAAAATATACCTACAATCACTGATGGAATCATTTTGAACTTGGATACCTTAAATGGGAATGTTGTAACTGTTCACATAATAATAATTTACAAGAAGACAGAAATAAACTTCATGTACCATAAAAGTAAATCATTTGAGCCACTTATTTTACTTCACTTAATAATACTTTTATTTTCCTCCTTAGGATAATATAGGCAACTATTACAATGAAAGAGAATACAACTAAAAAGATATGGTAGAATACAGTGAATGTTCCCTGCTCTGATTTACAAGTGAGATTGATTATTACTTGTTTCCATAATGCAATACGATATGGTGAGGTCAATTTAATTAAATATCTCATGATTCTATAAGCCTAAATATTTGTCTACAAGGCTGATAGCATTGATAGAATTTGTATTCAATATTTGATTTCTATGTACAAAATAGGGATTTTCAGTTTTTGAAAAATATTGACAAGATTTTCAACAAAGTAGATCCACTAACAAAGAAAACCTCATGTTATAATTATCTGTTCTTGAAAATATATTCATTTATGTCTGAGTCTAAATATCATAATATACAAGGGAAACAAACACATGAAAGTGATTTGATACATAAATGTTAATCTATGTAGATTATTTAGAATAATAACAATAATGCAATAATAGTACAATAACCTACTTAGTTCTTTGAGTAATAATTTAAACTATATTGTAATAGAGTATAAGGATAATAATTTAAGACTAGCTTTTAAAATGAGTGTAATATTCAAAACTATAAAGAAATAAGGTCACTGCTTTGTATCAAATAATAAGCTACATGAGAGAATGTATTTGGAGAGTTAAACACTTCTCTCATTAAATGATAGAACACATAGAAAATCAGTAATGGTATAGAAGAACTGAACAACATAATCAAATTGATCTAATTGGCTCTCTACTCAACAATAATAGAATACACATTTCCGTAAGTGTATATGAAACATTCAACTAGACCATATTCTGAGCCATTAAACAAACCATAATGAGCTGAAAATATATAATTATACAAAATTCACAATACAATAAAATTTAAAATTAGGGCACCTGAGTGGATCAGTCGGTTAATCATTCGGTTAATCATCCTACTTTTGATTTTGGCTCACGTCACGATGTCACAGTTTGTGGGACTGGGCCCTGCATCAGGCTCTGTACTGACAGCACAGAAACTGTTTGGATTCTATCTCTTCTCTCTGCCCCTCTCCGACGTGCACATGAACTCTTCCTCTTTCCCTTTCTCAAAATAAATAAAATCAACAACAGAAACATATCTAAAAACCCAATCATGAAAAGTAAATAAAACATTTATAAATAACTCAAAGGTCAAATGGGAAGTTTTGAGGAAAATTACCAAATATTTTGAACTGAATGAAATAAAAATACAAAATTTCAAAATGTATGAGATGCAACTAAAACTGTGATGGAAGGACATTTAAAGTATTAGATACTTATACTAGAAAAGTGGAAGAAAAGATTGTTCCCAAATCAATATCATAAATATCCTGCTTAATAAACAAGTAAAATATGAGAAATTAAACTCAAAACAAGAGAAAGGTATTATATAAGAAAGAAGGATAGAATTCATAAAATTGAAAACAAAAGTAATAGAGAATATCAACTAAAAATTATGGAAATTATTGAAAATAATTTATAAAGCTGTAACTACATTGGCCAAGAAAAAAGAGTGTACATACATCAACTTTAGAAATGAAGTTGTATTCAATACTGTGTAGTATAGATACCAAAACCATAAGAAAGAAACCCTACAAATAATTCTTTGTCCATCAATTTGACTACCTGGATAAAATGTGTCAATTTCTTAAAAGAACAAACTACCAAATCTTACTCAAAAGGAAATAATATTATTAGACCTATGTCCATTGAAGAGATTTAATATGTAATAAAAAATCCTTCAATAAAAAACAAGCCTTAGATGTGTTCACAGTGAATTCAATCACACATTTATGAAAGAAATAAACCAAATTCTGCAAATCCCTTTCAGAAAATAGAAAAGATGAAAACAATACCCATTCATGTTATGACTCCTAAGTTACCCTAATGCTGCTAGAAGTAGAGAAAGACATTACAAGGAAAAAAAACACTACAGACCAGTGTACCCCATGACTATAGACATAAAAATTCTCAATAAAATATTAACATGTTGAAATTGGTAAAATACAAAAGCAATAATGTTTCACAAACAAGTTAGGTTTACCCCAAGAATACAAGCCTGATCGAAACTCACGAACAAATCAATACAATTCACCATATTAACAAACTAAAAATAAAAGCCATATTATCTTAAAATATGCAGAAAAATTATATGACAAGTTCAACATCCATTTGTAATAAAAAGACTCAGCATCTCAGAATACATTTTCCTAACAGACACATGACATCTTTAAAACAAACAAAAAATAAAAACCGCTAGAGCTAATTTGCTTGACAATGTAAATCTGAATTTTCTGCCTATAAGTTCAAAAACAAAGCATGTTATATCTTCATCACCACTGTCATTCAAATAGTTCTGGAAATCACAACCAGTGCAATATGGTAAGAAATAAATCTTGAACACTTATGCTATATCTTGAAATCAGAGTGTGTGAATCTTTTGTTTGTTCTTTTTTACTTAATTGTTTTAGCTATTCTGGGTCATTAGTTTTCCATATAAATTTAAGAATCAGCTTATCAATTTTTACTAAACATCCCACTACATTTTCATTGGGATTGTATAAAATCTATAAATCATTTTAGGGAGAATTGTTATCTTATCACTACTGAGTCTTCCTGTCTATGAACAATATGATATATCACTCAATTTTGCGGGTCTCCTTTAATTTCTTTCTACAGTGTTTTTTGTTTTTTTTATACATATGTTGCTAAATTTATATCTATATATTTAATATGTTGATATTATTTTAAGCATTTTGATTTAATTTTGAATTCCAGTTATTGATTGTTAATATATAAATATACACAATTGATTTTTTTCTTTTGTCTTTGAACAGTATGACCTTGCTTAATTCATGAATTAGTTCTTGTAGATTTCTTAGGATACTCATGATGTTTTAATATAAAGTGAAACATTTCTTTTCAAAATGTATGCATTTTATTTTACTTTATTATTCTTAATGCATTGGTTATATCTTCTAGCACAATCTTGATAGACATGATATAAGCAGGTATCTTGACTTGTTCCCAATCTCAGGGGGAAGAATTCAGCCTTTCACCATGAAGTATAATCATAGCTTCAGGTTTTTGATAGATGCTTCACTGATGTTCTTTTATATTTCTGAATTGCTAAGAGTTTTTATCATGCACTTTGTCAAATGGTGTTTCTGAAAATGGTCTTGTTTCTTTTTTTCCCAATTATTTTGTTGATATGGTGACTTTATTCACAAGATAAACCACAGATGTTCAAACTGTCTTATCCTATTTATACATTTCTAGGTTTCTTTGCCAAAAATGTAAAAAGATTTTTCAAGTAAGAGATATTTGTCTATAATTTTTTCTGTGAAAGTTTTGCCTACTTTTGATATTAAGGTAATTATGACCCCTTTTTCTTTTAATTTCTGGATGTGTTCATATAGGTTTCATGCTATTTCTTTCTTAGATGTTTAGTAATATTTGCCAATGAAAGCCTCTGGGTCTGGAGCTTCCTTTAGTGAGAAATTTTTTAATTACCAATTAAAATACCCTGAAAGATCTAGGGTTATGGAAATTTTCTAGTTTTCAAGTCTATGTAGATTATTTGTGTGTTTCTAGAATATATTTATTTCACCTAAAATGTTATATTTATTGGCAAAAAGTTGTTTATAGCATTTCCTTATTAACCTGTAGACTCTAGATTATGTTTCTTCTTTCATTCCTAATATTAGTAATATATCTTCACCCTGTTCTCTCTTTATTAGTAGAGCTAGAAGTTCATCAACTTTATTGATTTTTTTTTCCCAAATTACCAGCCTTTGGTTTCATTGCTTTTCCTATCCCATTTGTCTGTCATCAATGCCATTGAATGCTGTTTGTATGTTTATTGTTTTATTCCTTCCATTTACTTTGGGTTTAATTTGTTTCTTTTGTCTAGCTTCCTAAGGTCAAAGCTTAGATCAGGAGTTCACAAACTATGGACTGCAGGCCAAATTCAGCTTACCATCTATTTCTGTAGAGCCTGAAAGCTGGGTAAATTTTACACTTTTTAATATTTGAATAAATAAAAATGATATTTTGTGCATGTGAGTATTTTATGGAATTCAATTGACAATTTCTGTAAGTAATGGTTTTTGTTTTGTTTGTTTCGTTTTTTTAAGAATACAGCCATGCTCATTTATTTATGCATTGTGTATGGTTGCTTTCACACTGCAGTGGCAGACCTGGTAGGAACAACAGTAGACTATAAAGCCTAAATTATTTCCCATATTGTTGTTTATGGAAAAATTTGTGAACTCTTGATTTAGATAATTGATTTTAATTTTTTGTAGTTTTTTCTGATATAAACAGTTTAACCCATAATTTCCCTTTGAACAGATTTTTAATGCTAATTTTCATTTTTATTTAATTCAGATTACATTCTGATTTGCCTCTTGATTTCTGCTGGACCCATGGCGTATTTAAAATGCTTTATTTAACTCACAAATGTTTGGATATTTTCATATCTTTCTGTTATTGATTTCTAATTCATTTTTGCTATTGTCAGAGAAGATAGTCTATGACTTCAATTCTTTTAAGTTTGATGAAACTTATTTTATGGCACATGATATGGTCTATTTTGTTAAATATTCCACCTATACTTGAAAATTATGTGATGTTAGGTTACAGTATTCCATAAATGCCAGTTAGGTCCATTTGGTTGATACTGTTAAAATTTTTTCTGTTTCTTAAAAATTATATGGTTGTTGCTATTGTTTAATAAGTTACTGAGAAGGGCATGGGAAACTCCAGTCATCGGTCTGAATTTGTCTATTTCTCTTCTCATTAGTACTAGTTTTTGCCTTATGTATTTTGCAGTTCTGTAATTGTGTATGCAGGTATGAAGGACTGTTAATGCTTCTTAGTTAATTCACATCTTTGTCATTATGAAATGCCCCTCTTTGTCTCTAGTAATATTGTTTCTTTTGTAATATTTTTTCTCCTGTTTTTACTATAGCCTTTCTGGCTTTTTTACATTTAATGTTTGCAGAGTTTATATTTTTTTATTCTCTTATTTATATCTCTTACTGTGTTTTTTAAAGTGTCGTTTTATAGTCACTCTTATGTTTCTTTTATCTCTGCCTTTTTACTGAACATGTTTAGATCATTTACATTTAATGTAAATATCACTGTTTTCAGGCTATCATCTTGTAATTTGTTTTATATTTGTTGCCTCTGTTTATTATTTTTTTTGTTTTTCTGCTTTTATAAATATATTTTAATGTCAACATTATTAATTAGCTATACCTCTTCTGGTTTTAATGGTTGCTTTAATGTTTAAAATCCACATATTCACCTTATTGCAATCTACCTTGGAATAATATACTCTTCACGTATCATGTACAAGATACATTCTTAAAAAAGAATGCTTAAAAAAGAATTCCTCTTCATACTTTATAGTATTATTTTTAAACAATTAATTTCTGTATGCATCATAAACCTTACAATGCATTATTTTTATTTTTAGTTTAAATTATAATTATCTTTTTAAAAATTAAAAATTAGAAGTAATATTTTATGTTTATTCACATATTTATAGTTTCTGGTACTTTTTATTCTTCGGGGAAGATCCGATTCATGTGGTATAGTTTTTATTCCTGAAGAATTTCTTTTAATATTCTTTTAGTTCTGATCAACTGATAATGAATTCTGTACCTTCCCTTTTTCTGTAAATGTTTATATTCCACTGTTATTTTTTAAAGAATATTGCTGGATATAGCATTCTAAATTGACAAAGTTTTCTTCTTTTATTATTTGAAAATAGTTACCATTGTCTTTTGGCTTTTATTATTCATTATGAAAAGACTCAATTGCTCTTTTTTTTCTCTGTATATAATGTATCTTGTTTTTCACAGTGCTGGTTTTTGGAAATGTAGTTATATATTCCTCGATGCAGTATATGTGTTTCCAGTTTGTAGTTCTTTGAGATTCTATAATTGGTAGGTTTATAGTTGTTTTTTCCTTAATCAAATTTGCATCTTATTAACCATTACTTCTTAAACTATCTTTATTTTATTTTATGCTAAGACTATAATTATATCATTTCACCCTGTTTCAATTTATTCCACAGGTCTAGAGGTTCACAATCATTTTTTTTTCTTAACTTTTTTCTCTTTTCTTCATTTTGGATAGGTTGTATTGCTCTTCTTCCAAGATCATTAATCCTTCCTCTTTTTTTTTTTTTTCTACAATGTCTAATCTACTTTTGGTCTCATTCGATAAAAATTTAATTTTAAATAATCAAGTTTTTACATTTAAGTTTTTTCTTTGGGTCTTTTAAAAATGTTTGATTTTTATCCTATTATGTTCCTATTTTATGTTAAATATATATTTATAGTTACAATACATTTTTTAGAATTTTTGTTTTGTAATTCCATAATTTATAAATTTTGGGGTCTATTTTTGTTAAGTGAATTTTATTCTAACTATGTGTTGCCATTTCTGGCTGTTTGACTTGTGTAGGATTTTGATTAGATACTGAGCATTGTAATTTTTGCCTTCCTTTAAATAGTGTGATTCTTTTGGTAGGTTTTTTTTTTTTGGCCTAAAATTATTATTATTTTTTGTATTAATTTTATCCCTGCTTGTTTTTAAGCTTTGCTAGGGCAGGAATACTCAACCTCAATTTATAGAACATTCAACCACACTCCTTAGGCATTATCTCTCTTGGATCTCCATGGAATGCTATGTGTGATTACTAAAGAGTCTAGAGTGGGGAGTTGGAACTTAAGCATCTACTTATTCTCTTTAAGCCCCTGGAATTGTTATGCATGTACACCTTTGTCATCCTTTGCCCTGCTTTTTAGCATTTTAATCCAGTCATGCACAGCCTAGTACTCAGTAAAGACTCAAGAATACCTAAACAGATTTCCAATACTTTTTCAACATAGCTTCCCCCTCTTCAGAATTCTGGCCTACCCTTCTAGCTGACACAGTTCTGAAAAATCTGATTGCCGTGTCCTCGATTTAATCATGTAAAGATGCGAAGGCCATTTCCATCTTTCCTCTTATATTAATGGTCTAGAAACTGTCTCCAGGCAATGAAATGAGGAATTGTATGTCCCACACTGTTGTCCAATGTATAGGAATAGTATGTATTTTGTGCAGTTTCTAGTTGTTTCTGATGGGAAGTTCTGTCTTTGTTTTTCCTTTATGGATAGAAGCAGAAATTTGTTATGTAAAATTGATACAAGAATCAATCTTAAATTTTAAATTAAAGGCCTGTATTAGTGGGAAAGTCTATGTGATCTTAGTTCAGCAATGAAGATGAGGCTTGAGATAACAGAAAAACATGGGCCTTATGGTGTCATACAACTGTATTTGCATGTTAGTTGTTACAATAGGTAAGTTACTTAACCTTTTCACTTTCAATTTCTTAAACTATAAAATGTTGTTATAAAACCTACCTCATGCTATTGTTAGGATTTAGTGAAGTTTTGTGTACATTTTAGCTTGTCATTACCTTTAGATCTAATGCATGAAATCAAATCAAATAAAATGTGATCTAAAAATATTTGTTTACATTTATTTTTGTCACAATTTGAAGAATTTAATTTATTTAAGTGTAAAAAAAACAATTATCAAATATAAATGAAAAGAAAATAGTTTGATGTTTGCCATAAGTCTAATTTTATTTATCATGTCCTCTACAAGATTCAATAGTAAATCAAGCCCAAATCCCCAAGCAGATGACTTGTAAACTACAAAGCAGAATGCTTTTAGTTCCATTAGTTACATGTGTATCTAAGCTTAATTTTTACATTACACATTGTCTAAGTAGAAAGCTATTTTTAATACAGTATGTTGTAATTTGCCTTCAGAAGAGATTGTCTTATTTTTACAATTACAGTATTTTTTGTTTGCTTCATTTTTCTCTTACAGACTCTATATACCTTAAACCATGAGTAATGACAAAGGTGGTCACTAAACACCTGTAATAGAAAAAATAGAGTGCAATCTTAAAATCCCCTTCAATTTGGTTGCAAATGTTGCCACCTTTACTCCCCTCTCCTTTCCCCCCATCTTGAAGTGAAGAGTTGGAGGAAATGACAGTGTCAGAGATCATAGTAAGATATTTGTCACAAAAGAAAATCAGAGAACCTTTGGGAGCTAAGGATACACTCATTATTTAAGAAAACCTTTTACTGTCTGCTCTGTGCCAGAAATGTAATAGGTTCTAGGGATACACTAGTGGGAAAAAAAAAGAAACTTTGTCAGTATGAAGATTAAAGCTAACACTTACGTAGTGTTTGCTTTGTGCCAAGTACTTTAAAAAATATAAACCCATTAAAACCGCAGAAGAACTATACGAGGTAGGCAACCTTATTACTCCCACAGACACTGAGGCACAGAAAGGTTATTAATTTTTCCCATATTCCACAGTTAGTAACAGGCAGAGCTGTGACTAAAACTTAATGTGTTAGACCCTAAAGATCATATTCTTACATGTGCTAGTGGATAGAGAAAGAGAGATATGATATTAAATATAAAGGAATAAAATATATAGTACATTAGATAGTTGTTCATGTTATGGAGTACAATAGAGCAAGGAAAGAACATAAGGGAAATATGTATGGGAGAATGTTGTTGTTTTAAAAAGAATTATCAAGAAAGGCTTCACTGAGAAAGTGGCATTTGAGTACAGGTGTTGAATATATATATATATATATATATATATATATATATATATATATATTAGAATATATATATATTAGAATATATATATATTAGAATATATATTAGAATATATATATTAGAATATATATTAGAATATATATATGAGTACATATATATGTGTATATGTGTATATATGAGTACATATGTATATATGAGTACATATATATGTATATATGTGTATATATATATATAACCATTTTGGTTAAATTGATGAAAAAGGCTAGAGCTTACAAGTCAGTGCAAAGATTAGTATAGGACATTTTTCAATTTGCAAATATAACATGCTTAGGTGTGCCTGGATGGCTCAGTCAGTTAAGCATCTGACACTTGATACTGGCTCAGGTCATGATCTCACAGTTTGTGAGATCGGTCAGGCCTTGCACTGTGCTGTTGGTACAGAGCCTGCTTGGGATTCTCTCTCTCCGTCTCTCCCCAGCCTTTCCCCACTTATTCTCACTCTCACTTCCTCTGTCTCTCAAAATAAATAAATAAACTTAAGAAAAATTGCATGTTTAAATATAACTGCTTCTGTCAATCAACATTAATTCAAAGTAAAAAAAAAATGTCCAAAACATTCAGATACAAATTCATAAAGAAAAATACTAGTGACTTCAAATGGGAGCTAATGGCTTATTTTCTTAAGTTTCTGGATGATTACTAATGCATTGTATTGTGATCAACGCTGGTCATAAAATTGAATGTGATTGATCACTCTAAAGTATACACTAATGATGATTAATTGTACTGATTAAACACAACTGCTAAATCCTGCAGCTATTCAGGTTGTTGTTGATGGGAAAAAGTCTACTTCACATATAATAATAAACTGATGCAACTTATTTTACCTAAACATAATATTTTTTTCTGGGTTTGAATTGTATTAAGTATACTTGCATAGTTCCCTAACTAATAATGTCTGATATTTAATATTGTCTTTTTATAAATATGTCTTAATAAAGACCAAAAACCTCATGATTTGGTTTATGGTAAATAATGTGCTTTGTAAAAAAGAGTCCTATTAACAGGAAATTAGATGGACAAATTGAAAGCAAATGAATTAAATAAGCCAAGTATCATTATAATTTCTACAATAATAGTCTTCTAAAGTAGAAATATTGAACTTTCCTTGAAACTTGAATTAGAAATGCTTTTTAAAAAATTCAAGAATAACAATATAAAGTGAGAAATTGATAGCTAATACAAATGGTTTAGACTTTTTATAGAAGCAGGTAAATGAGTGCCATTCAGAATACACAAAAACGAAAAACAAACAAAAAAAAAAAACACTGTACCACATCACATTGTTCATCAGTGGATGCTGGTGAAAGTGTGTCACTCCTGATTGGATTTGCCTGACAGATCCAAGGAAGAGGAGAGCATGGACAAGAGTACCTCTCAAAAGGTTGCAAAGCCCTAAGGACTGGGACAAGTGCCAGGAAGAAATGAAAACCTGAGCTGAGTGGAAAAAAAAAAAAAGGCTTCTCTACAAAGAATATGCTAAATCTGCCAAATCAACAGAATAAAATAGAGACATCTGCCAGATTCTGTTAACCAGGGAATTAGATTGATGAATTAAAAAAATGAAATAAAAGCCAAGTATCATTAGAATTTTTATAATAATAGGCTTTTAAAGTAGAAATATTAGACAAAGAGATCTCATCATTCAGTCGGAAGATACTCTTGAACATGTATATGTTGTGTTTGATGCGGCCAAAACTTTTATCATGATGGCAGTTTTCTCAATATGACAATCACTCCTTTGATTACAGGCAGCTGCCAACCTAAAAACTTTTTATTAAAAAAATTATCTTGTAACACAATTGCAAAATAAATCTTCTCATTGATACAATGCATGTTTATGCTAATGAGTTTCTGAAGTGAAATATCAACTAGCAGTTAACAGGAATGAATATGAATTACACTTCAAATCAAATCAAATGAAAACAAATAAAAAACCTTACCACCAGATAAATATTATCCAATTCTAGAGCAGCAAGGTACAGGATTTCTGAACAAGTCACCATTAGAATAGGTTGACAGATCAAAATAGAAACAAATGGAGCAAAAGAAAGATACTAGTGTTCAAAATGTTTAATTCATACTAAAATCAGCAATGTAGATCAAGAAGAAAAGAATGGATTGATCATCAATATTGTTGAAAAGTTGACTACTGGTGTTAGTTTTACTTTGCAAATTTCTATAAAAATCACCACAAATTGGAACGTCTGGGTGGCTTCGTCGGTTAAGTGTCCAACTTCGTTCAGGTCATCATCCCACTGCTGGGCTGGTGAATTTGAGTCCTGCGTTGGGCTCTGTGCTGACAGCTAAGAGCCTGGAGCCTGCTTCAGATTCTGTGTCTCCCTCTCTCTCTGCTCCTCCCCTACTCCCCACTTATGCTCTGTCTGTCTCTCTCTCAAAAATAAATGAACATTAAAAAAATTTTTAAATCACCACAAATTTAGCAGCTTAAAATAATCATGTTTACTCTTTAGGTTTCCATGGGACAAGGTTAGACTGCCACGCAGGTGTTGGCTAAGACTGCGTTCTCATCAGAGACTTGATTGAAGGAAGATTCATCTCTGAATTATCTCAGACTGTTGGCAGCTTAGTCTTCTTACAGTTTGAGAACTGAGTCCCCACTTTTTTGGTGGTCTTTGACCAGGAACTACACAGTTTCTTGCTTTTCCTTGATGCAGTGCTCTCTCCATAGATCCCTCACAAGATGGAAGCTTATGGTGCCAGGAAGTGGGAGAAGTCTTCCTGGCAGGCTCGCATACAAATGTATGCTTGCATATTTCTACAGAGAAGCACATGCTTGCATGAAAATGTAGATGCATATACATGCATGTATGTATGTATATATACATACAGAGATAGTATGTATGTATGTATGTATGTATGTATATATACATACAGAGATAGATATATAGATACAGATACAAATATAAACAGATATATGGATAGATAGGTACATAGATAGATATAAACGTAATCATGAGAGTGCCCATGTTTTATTAGTTACAAACAAATCACAGATCCAGTCTATAACCAAGGCTCAGGGATTATACAGAGTATAAATATAGGAGATATCCTAGGTTATGTCTGTCACAACTACTCTGAAAAGCATCAGCCCAGAATAACCTGGGCCAGTACAAAACTTTTGTGTTGGTAGGCTTAAAACTTCCAGTGAAAAAGTAAACAAATAAAACACACACACAAAAAAAATAACCATAAAATTGGAAGAACATATTCATTTTAAATGAAAAAGAATAGATTTTACCTCTCTATAGGATAACATTTTGTTAAGTATAACATTAGTGTCTGCTTCAGAATAAACTTTTTCACTGGGATTCATACATTTTTGTCAGTTCTGGCAAGTGACAATGTGACATTTCTAGGTCTCTGCATGAGAGAAAAGCAATCCTTGGAAAGTTGTTTTGCAAAAACTTCTCTTCCATCTCCCTTTAACTAACATAGCCTGTATGACAGTTGAAAATGTCATTAAATTTAAGAATCAGTGGCAAAATACACCATTACTTTATGATCTCTGTAAAAGGAAAATCAGATAAACTGTTAAGGTACATTATTCTCAATTTGTCAAAAATTCTACTTACTAATAGAACTCTTTTAAACTTAGTTTAACTACATGTAGTTAAAAAGAAAGCATTAAAAAGAAAGCATAGGTAAAAATATTGTTTAAGATGGCCCTGATATTTACTTATTTTCAGGGTCCACCTTTTTTATATCACCTGGCAACTTAAAGTTAATGGTAACTTCTTGACCAAACACTATAGTAAACTATAGTGTATCAAGATAAATGGAAATGCAGCTTATATTAAAAGAGTATTTCATTCTTGTCTCAAAGCCAATGTTACCCACATCGAATCAGTTAATTAGTTTCATCTTGGGAAAATAAGAATCTCTGTGTTTAAGTGTTTCTGTTAAGTGAGGTTATATTGCTTTCCTAAAGGTGCCATAACAAGTTATCATAAACCTGATGGATTGAAGCAAAGAAAATTTATTCTTTCACAGTTCTAGAAGCTACACATCTGAAATGAAAATATAGGCAGGGATGGCACCTTTTGAAGGATCTAAGGAGTAATCTTACCTTGCCTCCTAGCTTTTGGTGGCTGCAGGCAATTCTTGACGTTTCTTGGCTTATAGATGTATCACTCCATCTCTGCATCTGTCTTCACATGGCCTTCCTCTTTGTATCTCTGTGTGTCTCAAACATCCCTTCTGTAAGGACACCAGTCATTGAATTCAAGGCCCACTCTAAATCCGGAAGATCTCATCTCAGAATCCTTCATTATGTAAACATATACCATATTTCCAAATAAGGTCACATTCACAGGTACCAAGGGTTAAGACATAGACATATCTCTTTGAGGGATATTATCCAACCCATTATAAGAGCCAATAATATCCATATTAAATGGTTGTTATGTGTAAATAAAAGCAAAATATAAATATAAAGAGCTATAAAATATTTTTTTGTATTTTTAAATCATGTCTTTATGGTATTAGTTTTAACTTTTATTATTTGATTATATAGTCTCATTTCTAATACAAAATTTATATTTTATCACAAAATTTCATGGGTGCAAATAAAGAATTGGAGGACCTGGGGATACATGCTAATATTTTGAATGCACAAACAGGAAAATAGCACTTAGTTATGTATTTGAGAATTAGAAACAAAACATCAGGTTTCTTAGGGATATGAATGACAGATAACATTATCTTTTGAATTTGACCACTCTTCCATTTCAATGAAAACATGTAAAAAGTTGATGGATTGTATTGGTTAGTGACAAAGAAGAACATTTAAAACCAATCTCCTTCCTCAGTTGATATTTACATTTCTTTTCCTCAAAATTAGCCATATTACTGCCTAATGTTTTATAGTAAGTGGAGATACATATTAATTTTTTGGTGGGTTCAAAACGTGATTTCAACATCTTGGCTATTAGTTTTCTAGGTATTTTAGCTAAATACTCCAAGATTGACTATTAGTTTCACTTCTTTAAGGACAACTGATGTCACATATATTCTTAATTTTTAATTCTTACCATCAGAGAAAAGCACACAGTGGAACCGGTAGCAGCATTTAAAAAATTGCTGAGGGAAATTCCGCTTAAGTAGAAACCAATAATAAATTTATTAGTTCCTATAAATATGTTTTTTCAGATCCACACTTCTGCTTAGGAAGGTCTGTGTTTGAATGTTAGCATAAACAGGTTCAAATATGTATTTGTGCACATACACAACTTTCGATGTTGAGAATATATATCTCAATTCATTGCAAAGTTTGTTGGTACTACCAAGTTGCTTGCTCAGGAAGTGCTGCATTAGTGACCACCATTAATATTTTCATATAAAAATGTGATATTAATATTGAACCAGGATATTTATGATTACATACATAAAGTGGACTTCTTTGTAAATATCTTACTGTCTTCTTGACAAGTCACTATACTAAACCAAGTTATGAATTGTAACAATTAGACACTTTATATTGAATTCTTCAGTGGATTTAGGGATTAAAGCAAAGATTATGCTATTTAGCATTAGTCCAGTTGGTTTTAGAAACACAAAGTTATTCTTCACTATAGAAACCATTTCATTTTGGTATCATTTGAACTATTTTGTGTATTCAGATATTTTTTATAATAAAATTGTTATTTTTGAAATATTTATTAAGTGCTGACTATATTCCATGCACCAAATAGGAGGCAGCCTTTTAAGAAGGCTCACCTCCCAGTGTTTACGCTTTTGTGTAATCCCCTCCACTTGAGTGTGGGTTGGGTCTAGTGACCCATGTCTGATAAATAGAATAGGGCAAAATGACTGGCTTGTCATTTCTGAGATTAGGTTACCAAAGGATTGTGACTCCTGTCTTGTTCATCCTCTCCTGCCCTCTCACACTCTTGCTTAGATGAAGCTGCTTCCATGTGTAAGCTGCCTTGTGGAGAGACTCACATGTAAAAAAAAAAAAGAAAAAAAGAAAAAGAAAGAAACGGATGCCTCTGGCCATCAACTGGCAAGGAACTGAAGTCCTTAGTCCATCAACTTGTGAGGAACTGGTTCCTGCCAAAAACAGGTGAGTGAGCCTAGGAGAGGATGCTTCCTCCCTAGAGCCTTGAGATAACATTATAGCCTCAGCAGGTACCTTGGTTGCCTCATTAGAAGAGAACCCGAGCAGGAGTACCAGCTAAACTGACACATAGGAACTGTGAGAAAATAAACATGTATTGTTTTCAGCTGCTAAGTTTTTGATAGTTTTGTTATGGCAATAGATATTTAGCACACTACTTGTGAATACAATAGATCTTTAGCACACTAGTTGTGAATACTAGTGAGAAAATCAGAAGTAGTGTATGTAAGGAATACAGGAAGCAGGTAAAGTTCCAATATCTCCACTAAAGTTGGGGCCATTGAGAGTATTTTGATATAGGGGTGTGTGTTCATGTGTGTGCACACACATGTGTTTTTACACTTGATGTCAAATATATGACTATTTTCTTGAAACATACAATATTTGCCTCATAACTTGATAGGCATAAAGAATGATAACATTCTGAGTAAGCTCTTGTTAACTAAGAGATTATAACACATAATAAAATTTCTATAGTCTGTCTGACCTGAAGTAGTTAGTTCTTAATTTCAAATACACTCCAGTATTATGTCTTCTCTCCTTGCAATGTATTCTTTCAATTTTAAAAAGTGGATTGCAGATGTGACAATTACAGAAACTACAAATGAAGCAAAAGAAAGATTGTAGCTGGGTAAGCAATTTAAGAAACAACCTGCTGTGTAACTTATTTGGACTCTGACATTGACTTGAATAAAAGCAATTATTTGGGGAAAATATTTGATGTAAATTATTTCTCATGCCTCGTCCTATTTTTGCAAATAGAGATAGCATTTATGGTTCCACATTCATCAAGCATATACCGGTTTTAGAAACATGAATCAGTATCAATCAAGTGTTAACATTTGTTATAGAAATTGACAGTTTAAAACATGCAGTTGTAATGAATTTAAAAGATGGGGAATGTAGAAGTCAGAGTGATCAGCTTCCTTGAGAATGTTTTAGAATAACTCCAGGCAGAAAAACCACCTTCAGTTTGTGCATTACTGAGAGGTGAAGCTTGGGGGAAGCTATCTGTTTAGATTTTTTTTAGCCGAGGCTGATAAATACTTTCTTCCTTTACAATAATATAACTTGGAATATATTCACATCCGTACATATTTTGTTGTTATTTTGTATGGGAAAACATATCTTACAACAATGACACTTCATTTTTCTAGATCAAATATGACCTCTTGTGGGAAATTGCCTCCAGCAGGCAGAGTTAGACATTTCTTTGTTTATATTTATAGCATGTATTATATTTTCTTTGTTTTGTTTCTTCTTCAAAAGAGAAAATAGAGGACTGGAAATACTTCATTCTGTATCAAAATACACACAATAATCTCAAGACAAAGAGAGTTAATTATATTTTTCTGGAACAAATATTTCATTTCACTTACTTTATTTTTGGTAGTGTATTAGTAGAAACACATTAAAGATTTGCTCTAGTAATAGAGCAATTATTTTCTTTTCAAGGAAGAAATGCTACAAAAATACAAGAAAATGTTTTCTTTATTTTTTACGTATTTCATGTGGTGGGGGATTTGAGGAGGTGTATGTACAATAAAATGTATACTCTTTCTTGTTCTGATGTAGGATCTGTATCTAGTTAAAGGAAAGGGCATGGTATACTTCTCAGAATGTTTGACTCCATGTTTTATTGACTATTGTGTTGAGAATCCCCTCTCTTCCAAATAAAAGCAAACAAACTTTTCATGACAGAAAAAAAGTTAGTTTACTTGAAAGGTTCACATATTCTTACCTTTTCTTTAATAACTTGCCATATCTCTTTAATTAAATTATTGAAAACCCATAGGGATTTTTAAAAATGGACTTCCATATGCTTTAAGAGTTATTGAATTCATTTTCTATTTCTAGTTACTTATATTTTTCTTGTGAGCACTAGGTACTAAGTGGAAGGAAAACGAGAAGAGAGAAAAAAATTATGTGGATCTCCCACGTATTTGGGGGTCAATCTATTTGACCTCCATGGGACCTCCCATGTATTTGGGGCCAATCTATTTGAATATCTCAATGCATGATGTTTCCTTCACTAAAGCAATGTGGAGAGTATAAGACCAATGAGGTATTACCTTATTATTTCTTTAGAAAATTTATTTTATTCAAGTTGTTGCCCAGCAAGTTCAGCCACAAATATGCTCAATAGGAAACTGAATCTTAAATTGCTATCTCAAGTAGTATACCAAAGATCCTTTCAAAAGTCAAATCTTTTTTAATTAAAAAAAATTTTTAAGTTTATTTTTTATTTTGAGAGAGAGAACAAGTGAGGTAGGGGCAGAGAGCGAAAAGGAGAGAGAGAATCCCAGCAGGCTCCACTCCTTCAGCACAGAGTCCCACGTGGGGCTTGAAACCATGAACCATGAGATCCTGACCGGAGCCAAAATCCAGAGTTGGCCACCCAACTAACTGAGCCGCCCAGGTGTCCCCAAATCATTTTTTAAAAGATGAATATTAGAACACCATCTGTGATTTTTTATTGATAATATATATTATCTGTAAAGATAATTCTAAATGAAGTCCTCTAAATATTCTTAAATTATTTTAACATTTTAATTTTATAGACTTCCAAGTTGACTCTATTGAAATGAATATTTAATTTATAAATTGCAGTGTATTTCTTAAAAATAATTTACTTATTACATATACAATCCTACCACTTTCAGTGTTTTGGACTCATACTGCTTACATAGGACATGATCTTCATTTTGGTGTAATTTCTGGGGTCCCTTGAGACTATGTTCTTATAATTTGTATTTGAATGTCACTGTGATTGAAGTAATTCTCACTGCCCTTAACTAAATTTATGCTTCCAGATGGAATAGTTTTTGTTAATAGATAAAATGAATTAGTAGAAATGTCATCAAAATAAAAATTAGTTTTTATCATAAAAATTGCCCCAAAAAGCTGTGAAATTACATTAAGAAATAACCTTTACTTCACCAACTGATTAGATTAACTGCATAAGAATCTATATATTTAAACTTTCTGGGAAATTTACCAGGCCAAACATATTTGCATAATCAACATTTAAATAATTTTAATAATTGATATTAGCTGATAGAACTGATAAAAATATGATGACCCTTGCTATGCAGATATTTTCTGTATGTAAAGAAAAGACATAATTGGTATTGATTAACATTGCTTATATGGATTGACTGTAATTATGCTATCTATCCCAAGCTAATACCTGTGATTGATACAAATTGAAACAGGTAACAATCAATATTACATTGAGAGTATAAGTATATATTCAAAACAAGAAAAACAACAATGCAACAACATGACTGCTGATGGAATTTAACCTTCCTAGTAACTTCTCATTTATTCCTATTGAACTCTATCCCTTTAAATAATAAATTGCTCTTTCTTGCTATTGCTGTCAAAAACTTTTATTGGGGGATGGAAATTTTGTTTTACTTTATAAAATTCAATAAAAGAGGGGCTAAATAGATTATTTAGGATTTACGTGATTTCAATAACTGCTTCTCAAATGTTAATATATATAAAAATCACATGAGAAACTCATCAAAAAATACAATTCTGTTTCAGTACTTTTGGATGGGATCTGTATTTCAGCATTTTTAACAAACTCATTATTGTAAGTATTGCTGCTTGAAAAGCAAATTTTTAAAGAACATACTCTACCTCCTCTTTTGGGATTTACTAGTATAGATATGTATATATTGCACTATGGCTGGTAAGTTTAGATAATCATAATGAAACTATATATTCTTCAAAAGCAGTAGCAAAATACTTATTTATAGTTCTTATTTTCTCACATAGAAACATTTATTTTTTTAATTCCATTTACTAATGAGAATTCTTCCCTGTGAATCTGAAGATGGAAAAGGAACCTTTCAAACACTTTCTCACATTATAGTACTATCACCTTAATCCATTATTTGCGTGCTTTCCTTATTTGTCTTCGTAGCCTTAGCCTAGTTCTTCTAAAAGAACCTGTTTCACTTTTGTTTCCCTTAGATTTGGAAAAAGGACGTATGTGTATTTGGATATGGAATAACTCGGTGGTGATTGCAGATCATCATGCTGGATATTACATTTTACATTTGGGAAACAGAGGAATGTGTTCACTATCCAAGAAAAACATAATGAGATTTCTTTGTTCCATCCCAAGTTGCCTGTCCATCTCCACCCTAAGACTTCCATGGTAGTAATGAGCTCTGTGCCAAGGGGCTACAGCTGCTGTAGCCAAAGGGCTACAATAGGGAATGTGTAGAAGGTGTCACCTCAAGAACCAACTGCTTTTCCCCATTGCCTTTACCTGACTATGAATAAATCAATCAAAAACAAATAAAATTGTTACAGGAATGGTATAGGTATAGGTAAATGGTATAGGTATAGGTCTTTACTGTGGAGTCTGACTTGAATTTAACATTGTAATTTAACATTATAATCTCCTTGTAGACAACATCTAGCTATTTCAGGAACTAAGAAACTTTGGGCAATATATATGTCTGAAGAGTGGGAGCGTTTTCCAACTTGAATAAGCCTAGATCTTGAAAATATATTTGAAGAAAGCAGCTCCACAGAATTCTATTTGAGAAGTTCTTACTAAAGAACCTAAAACTTTAATTTGTGAATATGAATCCCAATTGGGCATTGCCATTGACTTAAATATCTAAAGACCTATGCTATGATTATGAAGTTCAGATGCTCATTGGAAGATCGAATTTGGATATAGAGGCTTACCAATCTAATGCTGGCAATATTTCCTAATGCTTGTATACCCAATTCCAAATACAGCATTCTTGAAAATTATTTAAAATCTAATACTGTCACTTAGGCTGAATTTTGTTGACTGGAATCTGAACACAAGCAATAAGACCACATGGCAATATTCAGTTATAAGGAGTTTACACAGATAATACAGAAAAATTTATTATTTTCAGATAATGAAATAAAAGCATAAATTAAATTAAATCTTGAAGAGAACCCAGAAACCCATATATTCATATCCTAGTTTGCAGATACTCTTATAGACTGGGGCTCAGTCTATAATCATTTTTAGGTTGTATGAAATACAGAAAGAGGTGGAAGACTAGAACTAGCCCATGGATGGAATTTACTGACCCTTGGTGCAGACAGTGCATTAGGGAATCAATATTTGAATGATTGATGATCAATATATGCTGAATATAGTGCTGGATTTCAAAGGTTAGATGGGTTTTGGAAATGGAGAGGCTTTGAGTGAGGTGTTTTGCATAGTAGGAATACATATATCTGGACATACAGGGAAAAGGAGTTAGACAAAAAAAAAAAAAAAGAAAGAGAGAGAGAGAGAGAGAGAGAGAGAGATTTGTGTATGGCCAGGGAGTAGACACTGTCATGATATGAATGTTATCTAGAAGCCTTTTAGTTTGTTTTGATCAAGGATAAGTCCCTGTTGAGAACTCTGCAGGGGGAGATCACTCTGATGGTGATGCTCAATGGGACAGTTTTAGTAAAGCCTGGAAACCTTGTTAGAAGACTAGTTCAATTATCCAAGCAGGAGAAATTATCTAGAAGAGCAGTAATAAAAATATAGAGAAATAAAAAGTATAGAGGAAGAGATAGTAGCAGTGTTACCAGTATGAAAATAATCTATTTGGAGTCTGAACTAATGATATATCTTAAATTAAGGAGTGAGCAAAGAAATTCAAACACATTTCCAAGGTTTTGAATTTGTGTAAGAAGAAAAAAATATAGTACAGTTGATACTGACAGTGAAATCTGGAAAGATGAGCCATTTGAAAGATTGTGGTTTTAGTGGGACTTACTTTAGTTAATGAGCCTGACTTTACTTTTTTCTTTCTAATGTTTATTTATTTTTTTTTTTGAGAGAGAGAGAGAGAGAGAGAGAGAGAACTAGTGGGGGAGGGGAAGAGAGAGAGGGAGACATAGAATCTGAGGCAGGCTGCAGGTTCTGAGCTGTCAGCACAAAGCCCAACCCGGGGCTTGAACCCGTGAACCGAGAGATCATGACCTGAGCCGAAGTCAGTTGCTTAACCAACTGAGCCACCCAGGGGCCCCATGAGCCTAAGACTTCCAAGTGAAAATGCCCACCTGCCACTTAAATATAACAAATCCAATATTTATCAAGTGGGAAAAGCAAAAAGAAAAACTTTTGAGAGAGACTGGAGAAGTTAATTAGGCCTGGAAAAATACAAAAACATGGTGGTGTCTCCAAGATTGGGGAGGAGTTTGTAAGAGTCAGAGGAAGTCCATTGTGTCAAATTTATATTTTACAAAGCTTTGTTTTTGGCCTCAGGCTTACAATTCCATTTTGAAGGTGCAAATAGCCATATTCTCACCCTTTGGGAATGTTCAATTTCTATTCAAACATAAGCACTTGCTGTGTGAGTGACTGCATCTGGCTGTTTGCTAGTGTGAGGCAAAGTTGCAACAGAAGGTTAACAAAAGATTTTTCTGGTAGGTGTATTTTCCTGTTAGAAGAAATAGCTACTTCATAAGCTGAGAATTATAATCTCAAGAAGGATTTTGCTTCAGGCTCATCTCTTCTCCCATGGGCTGTGGAGATGTGTGCATGAGCCAATTTGCACCCCTTCACAACACTTTCATTCATCTAAAATTACAATACTATCCTTATGTGAATTATATACACCCAGAGGAATTAAGCTCATCATTACTATTATGACAGAAAAGCTCTCTTCAGAAGTTGCTATGTTGGAACTTTTCCCAAATGATTCATTCAGATCTTCATGCCCTGCCTCCAAGTATATAGTTCCCCATTTCCATTTTTAAGATACTTAACTGGTATTGGAGCTGGTATTTTAAAAATATTGATTTAAGAGTATTTTGGTAAGACTCACATATTTTATAGGAAACAGACTATACTATATTTTGGCTTACAAATTTTCTGTGTTCAAAAATTATGCAGGTGAAGGCAGGAGTTTAGAATTATACAGTTAGCCCCAATGAGAATATGTTAAGGGCTTTTATTTCCTGATTAATGCAAGCTAAATGTCTGCTGAACACCTCTTCTAATCAGAATTCATCTATCTTTCACATATTTCATCTTAAACACAGATCACTGAAACACCTACATTTAATCATCCAGAACAATTCAGGACGCAGGATCTGTGTTAATGCATTTGGGAGTTATTTGTACACAGAGTAGACATCCCTTTCAGATCATTTAAATTGCTTTGTGTTTAAAGAAATAGGCATGAAAATTTCAGAGATTTTTTTATTAAAATGATAGTTACATTTCTATAAGATAAACTAAGTAAAACAGATAATAAACTGCTTTCATTTGACAGTTTATTATCTCAATTATCTTTATCACCTGGAAACAAATTATTCCTGTAGCTGTGTTTAGAAATAGTAGTGAACAAGGGAGGGCTGTATCCTATGCTTCCCCACCCAGAGGAAGGGGTGAATATAAAAATATAATAGACTTTAAAGCATGATAAAGCATGATATGTACTTGAAATGAAATACACACACACATACACATATATATATGTGTGTGTGTGTGTAATATATATATGTATGTATATGTGCGTGTGTGTATGCCTATACACACACGCACAAATACATAAGTTAATGCTTATTTTTTTCCTAAAACACTGAAACAGTAACATTTTTATTCTATAAATTAAAACCAAGGGAATATTGCATGCTCCATTTTGTGAAACTACCCACCATTAATTTGTAATCTTATACCATATCCTCATTGTATCCAAATGATAACTGTGAGAAATGCTAGCTTTAGAAAAGAAAGTTTCTGAGGAGGTAGTATGTTCATAAGAAATCACATTATTAATAATATACTTAGCTATAAATGTCATTACCTTACATATTGTATTATTTTCTCAATACACAGGCAAAATAGAAATTATTTACATTTTACATTCAAGGCCAGAGCAGAAAGTTTTGCTTTGTAATACGCATCTCACTAGAGGAAAGGTAATTAAAAGGGATGTGTCCTGACCCCTGCAAATGAGGAACCCAACTTTAGTTCACAGTCTAAGCAGAAAGAATCTTCTCTGCTACCTGGCATCTCTGTATCTGAGCAGGAATGTTCAAAGCAAGAAAATACTGGTCACTATGCAGAGAGCTCAGACACGCCCATTCGGCTCCGAGAAACAATGTGGAAGCATTGTCTGTCCCTGGATGAAAAAGAAAAATTTGCGAATTCATTGGTAAGGTGTCTGGACTATAGCTAAGGTACTCCATGATATTACTAGGCATTCATTTTGTTTGGGCAAGTGGCCTTCGGGGACCTTAAAAGGACACTAGCCCTTCATGCAAATGCATACCTTCAACAGCAGCCACCCAAGTCACAAGAAAATATAAGTTCCTAATACGACTTCCCCAAATCCCTTGTGATAAATTGTCTCCCCTGCCTCCCAGGGCCTTTAACCTGGTAAATTTCTTAGTTTAAAACCTCTGGAGAGTTTACCAAAACCCCATACTTTTTGGTTTGAGTTGACCAATCTCAATCTAGTGTTTCCCAGAGAACCTCAAAGTACTTGACTCACAGATCCTAAAAACCACAGGTGCCCCCGGTCCTACCTTTTCTTTGCTTGCATCCCACCTTGATCTCCCCCTTCAGCCCCTCAATGTATGCTATACATCAACTCCAGGCCCAGTGAGTAATATATTTCTCTATCTCAATTCCTTTGTGGTCTTTTGTTGAACCTGTCTCACTATGCAACACAGCAAGAGTTTACTTAATAAATGCCAATTTAACAAAATCACATGATAAGGACTGTGAACAGTAGATACCCTTTAGTGTATTTGGCTAGTTGAGCATCATGTCAATTGCTTTAGTAAGAAGAAACCTGATAAAGAATATCACTAATGCTTTATATTATTGTTCGTTGCACATAAGTATAAACATCAGTAACTACGTTGTTTTCATGATCAAATGTAGGTTCTGATATTTTTGAAAAATCCCTTTGTTTTTTTTGTGTTTTTTTTTTTACAGTCTTGAGTTAAGTAAATCTGGTGACATAATATTGTATTTAGATTGCTGGACTGAATAGATCAAAATTTGTTATCACATTCAAGAATGTCATTCATTTTTGGTGGGAGTTCAAATCATTATAAAAAGCATCATACTATTAGTATATAAATAAAAAAAAGATTCTGGAGAGAATGGACACTAAAAATAAATAAATAAATAACAGCAATTATTTTCACTGAGTGAGGTTAAAATAACTTACTATTTTATTTTTATGCTTTTGTATAGTTTTCAACTGTTTTATTATGAACAGAAGTAAGATACTTAAGAACTCAATTGTGTCTTACACTGCCAAAATTTGATTCCTAATTCTTCCTTTTACTAACTCTTTTGCTCAAGTTAATGTTTTTAGTTTAAGATTTCTCATTTGAAATGGATTGCTTGTTGCAAAGCTAAGATTTAATTACACTTAGGCATGGAGAATTGATAATATTAGTATTAATTTATTATCAATTAAAGAAAATAGAGGGATTTCTTTTTAATTTTAAAGTATTGGAGGGGCACGTGGGTGGCTCAGTTGGTTGAGTGTCTAACTCTTGTTTTGGGCTCAGGTCATGATCTCACAGCTTCGTGCATGCATTCGAGCCCCACGTCAGGCTCTGTGCTGGCAATACAGAGTTTGCTTGGTATTCTCTCTGCCCCCCTCTCTCTCTCTGCGTCTCCTCTGCTCACTCTGTCCCTATGTCAAATAAATAAATAAACTTAAAAAAAGTGTTGGAAATCCTGATAACTAAGAAATACATCACAAAATCTTTATTTTTTCCCTTTCTTTCTCTCCTTTTTAAGCTTAAGGTGTACAACATGTTAATTTGATACACTTATATATTGTAAAATGATTACCACCATAGCATCAGCTAAACCTCTATTGCATCACATAATTACCATTTATTTTCTTATCTGTCCATTAGATACTCAGAACTTACTCATCTTTAAGTGTCAATTTGTACTCTTTGACCAATATTTCCTGATTTCCCTCACTCCCAGCCTTTGGTAGCCATCATTCTTCTATTTCTTTGAGTCTGACTTTAGTATGTTTTTAACCAGACTTATTTCATCAGATGATGTCAAGATTTATTATTAACTACAGTAATCAAAACAGTGTAGTACTGGCTCAAACAGACAAATCAATAATTGGAGTCGAGCAGAGAATCCAGAAGTAGGCTGATGCATATTTGGACAACTAATTTTGAAAGGCTGAAAGGCTTTTAGAGTTAACATCTTGGGGTTGACTTTAAAATTAAGATACAGCTTCTTTAATATGAATAGAAGCTACTTTTCCTAAATTTATTTTAACCAAATATATACATATTTAAACTCCTCTCTGACAATGAACACTTGTGTTTGACTATTACATACAATGTATATGATGTAAGCTATAAATCATGTGCTATTAACTCCAACACTTTATTTAAAAAAAACTACATAGAAAAAATAGGAAATAAAAGTATAGCTAACTCTCAGAAGTTAGAAGCAGTGACCACCCATGTAGTAAAAAATCTGTTTATATTGTATGAATCCCCAAAACCTTAACTACTGATAGCCTATGTTGACTGGAAGCCTTACCAATAACATAACATAACTTCTTGTGATTAACACATGTGATTAATCACATATGTGATGAACACATAATTTATATATTATATGTATTATATACTGTATTTTTCTAATAAAGTAAGCTTCAGAAAACGCTATTAAAGAATCCTAAGAGAAAATACATGTACAGTGCTGTACTATATATATCAAAAAATATCTGCATGTAAATAGAGCCATACAGTTCAAACACATGTTATTTAAGGGCCAAGGGTATGGTGAAATGGAGAGAGGATTACTTTGCCAAATATGTGACCATAAAGAAGTTAATAATCTTCCTGAGCCTACAGTTGTCTGTAAAGCTGAGATATGAAAGGCTACCGATAGAGAATTCTGATTTAGGTGAAATCAAAATACACAGTATCAAACTAACATGATCACAGATAATTATTAACTCTAGAATATATATACACACAGATACACACATGCATGCTTGTGTTATTTTAAGGCAAGGGAGAGAGACAAAAGCAGGAAGAATTGATGGGGATTTGACACAAAAGCGTATAGAAGCTAGTTCAGAGTATCTCTTGCTGAGGTCTACATTGATACTAGCTTTTTACATACAATGCCTACAACTCAAGAAGAAATCTATGATCTTTATCAGTTTCATCAAAGGTTATAGTTTAGGACTACCAGAGAAGCTGAAAAGCTAAACATGGGAGAATACCAGAACTGATAGAGAATCTCAGGATGTCCAGAAAAGTTTCTTCAAATCCTTGGCTACAGAACTGTGCAAGTGTTGGGGAGATCTCAAGGAGCAAGTGGAAAGGAATCGATAGAATGCTGAAAACCTCAAGCAGAAGTTTCAGCAGCTGTTAAATGGGAGACATTGTACTGAGATCTATCAAGGTATGGGCACTAGTAAATACCTAGGGTTTTCCGCTGAAAGCCCAAAGACACTTACATTAGGCACAAACAGGAGATCTGTGAACTAAGGGATTCACTCTAGGAATAAGGGAACATTGAAAATAACCTACCTTAATGAAGCACAAAAAATAATTTTCCATTTTCACAAGATATTAAACCAGCAACTTAATTGAGTGGTAAACAAAAATTAATATTTCTCTGAAGAAAATAACAGAAGCCAGAATCTCTGCAATGTATTATACATAATTATAGTAATTCTTGTCCATGTGAAGAAACAGGAAAATCTATTCCATGATGTTGGAATCAGTGTAAATGGAATTTAAAGCTACTATCAGAGAATTAGAGAAGTACTTCTCAACTGGGGCAATTCCTGACTCCCAAGGTGGATATTTGGCAATATATTGTGGTATTTTTGATTGTCACAACTGGCGGGGCTGCTGTTGGCATCTAATAACTAGAGGCCAAGGATGTTTCTATACATCCAACAATGTACAAGATGTCCTTCCCAGACAAATCATGATCTGGTTCAAAGTGGTAATAGTGTGTTGGGTGGGAGAATTGGCTAAATGAGTCATGGGCATTGAGGAGGGAACTTGTTGCGATGAGCACTGGGTGTTATCTGTAAGTGATGAATCACTAAATTCTACTCCTGAAACCATTATTACACTATATGTAAACGGACTTGGATTTAAATAAGTTTTTTTAAAAGATGGTAAAAAAAGTCATAAAAATAGCTAGAAGCTTCTTATTAATTTTCCATCAGTAAATAAATTATAATGATTCAGTGAAAAGAAAACAATATAGCAATACTGCTCAGAAACTCTGACTTAGAAGAATATAATGTCATACTAAACGAATGTCTGGAGATTCTCAATAGAGAATTAATCTTTGTAATTAAGGGAATGAAATTTAAAACCACACTAAGATACTATTTCACAACCACTAAAATGGCTATAATTTTAAAAAGGCAGAAAATTGCAAGTGTTGCTAAGGCTCTGAAGAACTATAACTTTCATGTATTAGGGATTAGAATATAAAATGGCATAGTAACTTTGGAAAAGAGTTTGTTATTGTCATAAAAAAGTAAAACGTATACTCATTGCATTACACAGAAATATAGTTCCTATGAATATACACATAGTAAGTGAAACTTATGTACAAAGACTTTTACATTTAGTTCCAGAACAACATTATGCATAAGAAGAAAAATTTGAAACAGTCCAAATGTTCATCAACTGGTGAATGAAAAAAATATGAATAAGGAACAAAATGGTATATGTTGCAATATGAGTAATTTCATAAACATTATCTTTAGTGAATAATCAGATGCAAAGGACTACATATTGTATGTTGCCATTCATAAGAAATGTACATAAAAGGGAAGTCTTTAAGGATAGGAAGCAGATTTCTTGCTGCCTGGATTTGGAGGTAAAAAGTCAGGTCAATTGAAATCAGATCAATGGAGATAATCTAGTCTGAAGAATAAATTAAAAAATTCAACAAACACTGAGGGTACTTATGGAACTATGTTAAGCAGTCTGACCTATGTGTAAATGGAATCCTAGATGGAGAAAGATGGGAGCAAAAATATTTCTGAAGATATATTATGTGTAAATCCTCCAATTTTATAAAAGAAATGTATTTACAAATTGAAAAAAATTTGAGCAATCCCAAATAGAATAATTGCAAGGAAAACCACATCTAGTCACACATTATAGTCAAAATACAGGAAACAAAAGTTACAAAGAAAACTAAAAAGTAGCAGAGAAAAAAATACACAAAAGGCAAATAGCAATATATGACTACTAATAATCTTATATGAATAAATGGACAAAGTAATGAAATAACATCTCTGAAGTTCTAAAAGAAAATATCAACACAGAATTATATAGTAAAGATATTCTTCTAAAATGAAGACAAACACATTTTCAAGTAGATGAAATATGAGGAAATGTATCACCACCAAACTGCTCTAAAGGAAATATTAAAGGAAGTTATTCAGGATGAAGGCATGATACCAGACAGAAACTTGTATCTAAACAAAGAAGAATAGAACACTGGAAATGATATATTTGGGATTAAATATAAAACATTGTTTTCTTAATCTTATCAAAAGATAAACCATAAACTAATAGCTATGTTTTGTGGAATTGATAACATATGTGGTTGTAAATGTGTGAAAAGATTAGCAAAAAATCAGGAGGGTGAGAATAGTCCTAGACCGTATATGAAATGGTAGGTATTATGTTAATTCAAATATACATACTATAATCACTAAACACTATAAAAGTAACATAAAAATAAGTACCCTAAAATGAAAAAAAGTGGATGCAATAAAATAAAAAAACTGGTGAGTTAATAAAAAAAGCATCAAGAAAAAAGAAAGAAAGAAAGGTCTAAGAAAAACAAATAAATATGTGACAGATTAAATCCAACTGCATAAATAATTACATAAATTTTAAGTGGACTAAACACTTTGATTTATTTTTTTTAATTTTTTTTTCAACGTTTTTATTTATTTTTGGGACAGAGAGAGACAGAGCATGAACGGGGAGGGGCAGAGAGAGAGGGAGACACAGAATCAGAAACAGGCTCCAGGCTCCGAGCCATCAGCCCAGAGCCTGATGCGGGGCTCGAACTCACGGACTGTGAGATCCTGACCTGGCTGAAGTCGGACGCTTAACCGACTGCGCCACCCAGGCACCCCATAAACACTTTGATTTAAAGGCAGTGACTACCAGACTGGGATTAAAAAAAAGGACAAAGTATTCTTTTTTTTTTTTTTAATTTTTTTACGTTTATTTATTTTTGAGAAACAGAGAGAGAGACAGAGAATGAGCAGGGGAGGAACAGAGAGAGAGAGAGACACAGAATCTGAAACAGGCTCCAGGCTCTGAGCTATCAGCACAGAGCCTGATGCAGGTCTCAAAACCATGAACTGAGATCATGACCTGAGCAAAGTCAGTTGCTCAACTGACTAAGCCACCCAGGCGCCCCCCCAAAGTATGCAGGTTGAAAGTATAACATTATCCATAAAAAAGCTAATGTGGCTCTATTAATATCAGACAGGTTGTACTTGTCTGTATTTTCAGGAATATTTTCTGAAGAAAAGAGACATTTCATAATAGTAATGATGTATATTGATCAATTATAAATGTTTGCTTACTAACAATTTAAAAATTCATAAAGCAAAAAAAGACAAGGAGTTATTTTGGCAGATCTCTCTCAGTAATTTATAAGAGTAATAGACACAATCTGTAAGGAGTTAGAAATTTAAATAACAATATAAACCATTTGACCCAACTGATATTTATAGAAGATCACAGTCAATAACTGTGGCCTACACACTGTTTTTTTTTTTTTAATTTTTAACCTTTATTTAGTATTGAAAGACAGAACATGAGCAGGGGAGAGGGGCAGAGAGAGGGGGAGACACAGAATCCGAAGCAGGATCCAGGCTCTGAGCTGTCAGCACAGAGCCCCACACGGGACTCGAACTCACAAACCGCGAGATCATGACCTGAGCTGAAGTCGGATGCTTAACCGACTGAGCCACCCAGGCGCCCCTACACATTTTTTTCAAGTACATGTGTATAACATGCAGCAAATATGGCACCTTGAGACAAGTTTCTGTAAATTTCAAGTGTCAAAATAATACAGAATGTATTCTCAGATGAAAACAGAGTTGGAATAGAAAATAATAGCCATATATATAACATATATATAATAACCATATTAAGTATGTAATCACAATCATCGTCACGTAGTGATTTTGGAGAAAAATGACTGATAAAGTTTATATGAGAAAGAAAATGACTGAAAATAGTCAAAACAACTTAAAAAGGGAACAAATGATGGTTGATTTCTACCACTGGCTTTAAAAAGTACTTCAAAGGACAAAAGTTGATAAGGATATATAAATAGGTTAATAGAACTGAACATAAAGTCTAGACATAAGCTCACATAACTGTGGAAAATTGATTTTTAACAAAGGTGGCAAAGCAATTCAAAGAGAAATCAAAGTCCTTTCAAATAATGGTGCAGGAACAGTTGAATGTTGAAAATGAGAAAAATGAAACTTCTTCCATACATAAAAAATAATCAAAGATACATCATAGTCCTAAATATAAAAGTAACACTGAAAAGATTATAGAAGAAACCAAATGAATGTATCAGTACAACCCTGGGATAGGCAAAATTTTCTTAGGATGCAAAAGCACTAACAATATATTTAAAAATGTAATAAATTCTTTCATTAAAATAGAAAACTTCTCTCATTAATAGGTACTATTAAATAAATAAAAAAGCAAGACACCAACCAGAAAAAAAATAGTTTGTAAAATTTTCTGGCAAAGAACTTCTATCCTGATTATATAATCAGCTCCTTAAGACACCAACTACTCAATTAAAAGACTTGAACAAATACTTTACAAAAGAAAATAAGCATGTGAAAGGAGCTCATCATGGTTCATTAAGGAAAGGCAGATTAAAACAAGAGATGGGAATGAAAAAGAATGAAATCTTGCCACTTGCAACAATGTGGATGGAACTGGAGGGTATTATGCTAAGCGAAATTCATCAGAGAAAGATATATGATTTCACTCCTATGTGGAATTTGAAAAGCTTAACAGATGAACATAGGAGAAAGGAAGCAAAAATCAGATAAAAACAGAGGGAGATAAGCCATAAGAGACTCTTAAATAAGGAAAACAAACTGAGGATTGCTGGGGGTGGGCACTTAAATGAGTGATGGACATTAAGGAGGGCACTTTTTAGGATGAGCACTGGGTGTCATATGTAAAAGATGAATCACTAGGTTCTACTCCTGAAGCCAAGACTACACTGTATGTTAACTAACCTGAGAATAAAGCAAGCATACAGACAAACAAACAAATGACTAAGAGATATCACTGCACTCTTGCTATAACTAAATTTTAAAACTGATTAAAAAACTAAACATTTTGACGATGTGGAGCAACTGGCAATTCTCATGCTATACATTGTTAGTGGAAGTATAAAATGGAAAACCATTTGATATTCTCTTATATATGTAAACATGCACCTGCCCTATAACCTGTCACTTCCACTTCTTGATATATAATGACAATAAGTGAATGTATACATGTCCCCAACCAAAAATATATGTAGAAGTTTTTACAATCTTTATTTATAATAGCTCCAAACTGGAGTAGGAAGATTTGCCTATCCACAGGACAATGAATACACAAATTTTGATATGTTTATGCAGTGGTATAAACTAAGCAAGAGAAAGAGATTACTAATACATGCAACAATATAGATTATTGTTACAGCTATTATATTGTATGAAAATATCAAGAAAAATGCAATATATGCCCTATGCTTTCATTTATACAAAAATTCTAGAAGAGTCAAAAATAATCTATTGTGATAAGGATCAAAACAGTGCCTGCCTCTGTGGGAAGAGATTAACTCAACAATGAGAACATTTTCTGGGATGTAGAAACATTCTATTGAGTGTTGTATACACAGGTGTATAGATTTTTTCAAACCCATCAAGTGGATGCTTCAGATATCTTCACTTAATGACTATACATTAAACCTGAATAAAATGTATTTAAAAATTCTGACTTGATGCATTGGATATGTTTACTTCTCAATGTTCCTGGAACAGAATCATAATTTGTCCATATGGATCAAATAGTGTAGCCTCTTGAGAACTAATCCATGATAATCATATTTTTAAAAGATTTAGCTATAACCAGAGTCATAAGATACTAATTTGTAATGAACAGTAGAACTGTGATATTCATGGTGACTAGAGAGGACATCCATTCTCTGTAGGAAAATCTTGTTCGAGAAGCCAAATTTTAAACAGGAGTTAGTTTGATGGGTACAGAATCAGTACAAGGATAATTAGTTTTATAATTGCAGTGGCTGGTGTCATCAAACTGGGTTAGCCTGAGGCAGCTGTCTCCTTTTTGGGCCATGTGGACCTTTTCCCAGACTAGATAGATGTTAAGTCACATGGTCATAGTCCAGCCTTTTGAATACACTTTCTCTGACTCCCTTTAAACATCCTTTCTGTTAACACAGTCTTTCTCTAAAGAATAGTGAAATCAATGACAATTAAGCTTTAAGTTAAGTCACCTTCTCATTTTGCTCTACTGAGACTTCCACTAGGTCATCTTACCTAAACATTGATATTTCTATATATAGTTACTGATTTAGATATATTACTTACAGAGAAATCTTTATGTTTATATTATTGGAAAATAAATTCCTAGCGTGTTTCTTATTAGAAATCTCTTTATGTTTATGATGACAGAGGATATGAAGTATCATTGATTGTACAACAAAATTATATTGCAATGGTTTGTGCATACCACATCATAATATTTAGAGGCTATTTTTATACCAAAAAATAGAGTTCTACAAGCACTTATTCTGAACTTCACCCTATCCCTGATCCCCTCCCTGGTCTTCACTCTATCCCTGATTCATTCCTAAGATTTTCTCCATTTTAACCCTATCTATGATTCTGAACTCTCATATTTTGTTTGGCTAATTATTTAGTTTCATTTCATCCTAAACACATCTAGATGTAGTGATAGGGTAATATTCACATATAGGCTGAAACATATGTATCTTATTTTACTTGGCAATAAAAATTCAGAAAGCTTAGTTTTCTTAATTTACTTCATCAAGGTAGGAATGGTCATAACGATCACATTAAAAAGTTAGGTGAACTGAATTTTGGCATCAAAATTTCCAGTGGAAATAAGTGTTACAAGAGTTTTTTCTAACTGTTGTAAACCCATTTTTTTTCTCATAGAGTTCTTGGGGGGAAGATAAAGTGAATAATTTTTATACAGTCTCATATTTTGTAGGTGAAGGTGATCTGATTGAAAAATCTTTTCTGTTCTTGATTACCAATGTAGGCTCAATGTGTATACTCTTCTTTCCTTACTCTTTCATTCATATCCTGCCTGAAGCTGTGATTTGAATAAATGGATTAACTGTCCTAAGTCACATATTTTTAATATGGAACTGGTATTACAGACAAAATTTTGGTGATTGCTAACAATCAATTTCTTTTTGGTAACAGTAACATCTATAAATATACAAGAGTCTTGTTGCTAGCTTATCTTCATCAGTATTTTATGGAATGATTAAATTAATGTTCATTTGTTCTTGGTTTCTATTTTCCTTGTATTTTAGGTATTGTTTATATTATATTTAAGCTTGAGAAAGTAGTATTTGACTGTTAAAGTAATGAACTTGTCCCTGGAGTTAGAATCATTGTTTTCTTTACAGAGGAGACAAAAGATAGGTCAATTCTATGTCACAGTAAAGGATTGCTTATGTGAGATCTGTTGTGTCTGAATTCTTGAGAGAACATGACAGCTAATTTATAACAAATTACAGCCATAGACAAGCCATGGAACAAGCCAGTGTCCAAATCCTGGTTACTGAGAAGATCCAGTCCGGAGGACATTCTCAAGTGAGATGGGCAATTTCTGGTCATGATTCAGGCAAATGTCAGTAAAAGTACTGAAGAAGGAGCAAAGCATAGTAGTGATTTGTCTTTAAAAAAATGGGTAGAGAACTCTCACAGATTAACAAGAAGCTGGTACTCAGCTGGCTATGAATTTGTATGAAAGCTTATAGGAGTTAAAGCAAGGACAGTTTGTTGATCCAGATGGTGGATGGGATCCAGATTCTAGGGACAGATCCTGATCAGTCAGGATCTTTTCATTACTCATTAAGAAACTAGGCAGGCTACTGGCACAGAGACTTGACCTGGGATGTGAATGAAAATATCAGACTAGAAAGATAAGGGAGGTCATTCTTTGTGATTTGGCATGCAGTTCCAGAGTTCCTGTTGAGCACAGGGGTGTGTTTCCCCAGTCAGTCTAAGAAGGAGAGGCATATTGTAGCTGCTTAGCAAATATACTTTGAATAAAAGTTAGTGAGCTACTAAAAGGCCATCAGAAGAAAGTCTCTAGCAATATCAGGTTTTCTAGGGATGGATGGGATATGAGAGCATATACAAGGCAGAACTGACTGAAGTGTTTAATCAATATACCATACTTTATTTGATTCAATATCAAATGAATGCAAATATTATGTTATTCCATTTTTACCAATGCAAGTAGAAAATGGAGAAGATAGGTGCTCAAGTGAACATGAGTACACATGCATATAAATAATTTAATTCTAATTAATTGGCTTGTTTTATTTATTCCATGATTAATTGGAAGAATATTCTGAAAATCCATAATTGTATTATGCTTTCACCAAAAATATTAACTTGTTCTCAAGTTGTGACAAAAATAGTTGTTATAGGTTTTTGAGTCAGTGGTAAAGTAAATTAAACACTTTAAGACACCTTCAAAATTAAGCCAGATTTTATGATTAAAAATCTATATAATTCTCCATATTCATGGTTGAGTACGATCACCAAATAATGATGCACTATTTTAATAATTGTTTCTAATTTACCAAATTTTTATTTCTAAAACCAATGAAAAATAAATTACTTGATTATATAATTATTCAGTCAATTCATCTTTAACTAAGGGGCAAATATAGTCATACAAAAGATAACTTGAAATTATACAGAATATTTGTGTATTTCCATTTAAAAATTAATAGTTTAATATGGCTACATTTGTATACCCAACTAAGACCACTCTATGAAAATAATGTATGACTTTTATATGTTCAGATTACAGTCTCAAGTAGTTTTATAATAATTTGTCTAAATAAGTCTTTAGAAACAAAGCCCAAACATATTAGGAACATTAAAAGGTCCATATATGTGAATAATACATTTGTGCTTTTAATGTCAAGTCTTATGTTTAACATGTTTTATTGAACTGATAAAAAACATGTTCATAAATTCAACCAAATTATGTATATAATGTATAATTATATAATTATATATAATGTATATAATGTATAATTATACATTATACCTCCCACACCATCGCTGTTCTTATTGAATAATACATGTGTGGTTATAGCATGGTTCATGTGAAGAAGATATATATTAGATTTTTGCTTTTGACTATGGCAGATCCAGTTATATCATACCAGCTCTCCTGCTGACAAAAGCTAAGCAAGTGATTAAAACACCATTTTAAAAATCCATTTAAAAACAGCAATAAACTATCAAGTTATCCAAAAATATCTTAGAGGAGTCAAAGCTTAGAGAGACAAGAAGCAAAAAGAAAGAAGCTTGGTATTGGAAATTGGTCTTACTTCACAGTTATTTGCCTAATTACAAGTTGCAACCAGATCTGAAACTTCAACCAGCACTACTTCTGATTCCATCATGATGATATGTCCTAGTCTTAACAGCAGAAGAAAGACTGGAAGCTGAGAAAAGCATTTAGCAGACTTATGGGGATATTGGAAAGGTGGTGAGCTATGGAATAGACCCTGGGATTTCAGGTGGGATCCCTGAAGAAATGTGCTCAAAGACAATCACTGAATAGAAAGTAGAATTACTCTCTTGAAGACCAAAACCTAGCCTCAAAACATAGGATTAAAGTAATCCTCCCTTAATCTCTTAGGAGCAAATGAACAGAGAAATAACATATTTAGACCCACAGATAACCTATACATTTTTTCACATGCAATGTCTGGCATTAAAAAAAAAAGAACCAACACCACAAACACCTAGTAATGTAATTGCTGAGACATATAGTAGTTCTATTTTTAACTTTTTGAGGAATCATCAAATTCTTTTCTAGAGTGGCTGTACCAGTTTGCTTTCCCACCAATAGTGCAAGAGGATATTTACTCAAAGAATAAAAAAAAAAACAGTAATTCAAAGTGATACATGAACCCCAATATTAATAGCAGCATTATCTATAATAGCCAAATTATAGAAACATCTCAATGACTTATGGATGGATAAAGAAAATGTGGTATGTGTGTGTGTATATATATGTGTATATATATATGTATATATACACATATATATACACACATATGTGGGTATATACATATATGTGTGTGCATATGTATGTATATATATATATATATATACACACACACACAATGGAATATTACTCAGAATGAAATCTTGCCATTTGCAATGACACGGATAAAGCTGGAGAGTATTATGATAAGCAAAATAAGTCAGTGAAAGACAAATACCATATGATTTCACTCATATGTGGAATTTAAGAAATGAAACAAATGACCAAAGGGAAAAAAGAGAGAGAAGTTATCCAAGAAACAGATTCTTACCTATAAAGAACAAACCGGTGGTTACCAGAGGGGAGGTGGGTGGGGGAATGGGTAAAATAGGTGAAGGTGATTAAGGAGTGCACTTGCTGTGATGAGTTCTGGGTGTTGTATGGAAGTGTTGAATCACCGTACTGTGTATCTGAAACTAATATTACACTGTATATTAACTAACTGGAATTTAAATACAAACTTAAAAACAAAGACAAAAACAAAGCAACCAACCAACCCCAAGAATACCAGGATACAAGAAAAACTGACTGAAAATTAATTGAAAAATCAGAAAATAGGAACTACAGAAAAAATATTAGAGATATCAAACATGGGTTTTAAAATAACTGTAATTGATATACGTGTATATAAGAAAATATATCAAAACATAGAGAATTTCAGCAGGAATTCAGAATTCATAGAAAATAGTTCAAAAGTAACTCTAGCACTAGAAAACCATACTTTATTTGGGTACCTAGGTGGCTCATTTGGTCGAGCATATGACTCTTGATTTCAACGCACATCATGATCTCACAATTTGTTAGCTTGAGCCCCAAGTCGGGCTCTGCACTGACAGCACGGATCCTGGTTGGGATTCTCTCTCTCTCTTTCTACCCCTCTCTGTTCACGCTCTCTCTGTCTCTCTCAAAATAAATAAACTTAAAATAAGAAAAACATACTATCTAGAATTAAAAGCTTGGTAAATTGGTTTGAGTGTACTATAAACAGCCCAAATAAGGACTTAAGATCTGAAAGATAGATCAATGAAAAAAAGCAGACTGAAGCACAGAGAGATCAACATTTTGAAAATACAGAAAAAGATAAAGACACATATGGGGGGTAAAAAAATGTAATTAGTATAACAAAGGGAAGAAAGAAAGACAATGGGACAAGAAAATATTTGCAGAAAAATACTGAATTTCCAAAAATGATACAAGATATCAAACAACAGATAGTACTACAAACTTGAAGCTGGTGTTATAATGACTTTGTTTGGTTTTTGGCAGTTATTTACCAAACAAAAACATATGAATTCTTCAAACTAAACAATTTCACTCGTAAATAGAAAAACAAGGGATATATCTACACTTGTGTACCAGAAAATATGTTCAAAAAATTTCCCTAGCAACATTCTGTGAAATAATCCCAATTTGGTAACATAATTTTTCACAAGAATATAATGAATAGACAAACTGTGTAGTATTTATATAATAGATATAGAAATTAAAAAGGAAAAAAAGGCACCTGCAACATTAGGTATTTTTATATCAAAATCATAATTTTGAAGTCCAACATAAAAGGACACATGCTGTAAGAGTCCACTTGAAATAATGCTTAGTAACAACCTAATTTCCAGGAAAGTGGTTACCTCAAAAAAAGAAGGGTTGCTATATGGGGCGGGCCTGAGGGGAGCTTCTGAAATGTGGTTAGTGTCCTATTTTTTGTCTTCTGTTTGGTTCTTGGGTGTGTCAACTTCATGAAAATTAATAAACCTGTAAACTCACTATTAGTTCACACTTTTTAATGTAAATTGTATTTTAATAAACATATTTAAAAAATAGTAATAAATATAATGTTTGAAAAAAGATTATGTAATATGATGGATTTACCAAAAACAAACATTGTGAGACAATTCTGGCACATTTTCAAATATGTGGGGCTAGTGTAGAATGTTTTTACTGAAAAAATGGGAAAATCCCTACTTTTATTTCAAGGAAATCATTTGCTATTAGCCAAAAGTTCTCTTTTAAAGTTTTAAAGTCTCTTTCTGTTGGAATTTGTGTCATATATATGTGCACACACACACACACACACACACACACATATATATATATATATATGACATATACAATATAATAACAATATATAAATGCTAATTGTTTAATTGCATATCTATCTATCTATACATTTGCAAAAGTTTGGTCATAGACTGATCACTCAGAAGAAAAAAAGGTGCCTTTTCTCAATTCATCAGATAAACTATTCATACTGAAAAGTGCTTGTCACATCTTGCCAATGTATGTAATTTGTATCCCTGCCCTTTTGCACAATTTCACTGAGTGTCATTCACCTTATTTTGTACATGAAAGTTGCCTTCAGGAAGTGGTGGTGATGTTAAATCAAAAGTATTTATGTGACTGTATAAATTGTAAGTTGCCACGTAAAGACCAAGCCTACTGTGGGTTTTATGGCTGTTGGTGGACTCTGTCCAGTAATCCTATGGCAATGAAATCTAATTGTCAGTGTAAATCAGTGATAGAATCTTCCACTACAGTGAACACAGAGTTTGCATGCATTTAATATATGTTACCTAAATAATAATAGTTTCAACTCTTTTGAGTTATTCACTGAAAATAAGTTTGTAATATGTAAAGTTTAATTGTGATCACAGAGGATTATTTGCAAGTGTGACATGTATCTTATTTTTTTTATGCTCATACACATATATTTATATCTCGATGTATTTCTTTCTCTCTGCTTTTTACAGCATCAGTATATGGGCACAGTTTGAAATTTAGATTTCAAATATGTATTCAACATCATGAGGCAGAGGAGATAATCTCTTCAAGTAACAGTCATTTATTTGAGATGGAACTTGTTTAGGATATAAGCATCTTTATTTGGCCTTCTTCCAGGTGAACAGCAAAGAGATATATGATGGCTAGTGATTATTCAGAGCTATAGCATGCTAGAATGATCAGGTAAAGTACACACATTATCTGATCTATAATTCTTCTTTCTTTTTTTTACCTTTCAACATCAGCTCCCTTTGCTATTTAGGGTAAGCAGAGAAGGTTTGGTTTTAAGTCTTTTGATTTGTGCACTCGGAAGTTATCTCAGCACTGTGAGCTCTTTTTCTACTGTATCTAGTTTTGCTATGGGCCATTGCCCATTTTACAACCGGCATGCTGTCCCCTAAAGTGAACTTTCCCAAGAGTCTCTAAAAAGAGAATCTAAGGAATTAGAGCCCTTCATCAAAAGGTTTCCACATGAGCACACATTCAATTTTTCAACTGTTCTGATAAGGTACAGCCTTTCTTTTCACAAGTCTAAACTGTGTTACGCTCTTACAATAATTGCTACAACATTTATGGAAATGCAAATCATACTCTATTTCTTTAGCAGTACATTTTTTCCCAAATTTGAGACATTTGGTATTAAGCCAGTCCCTGAGCTTTTAGAAGAATAACCAACGATACCCTAAATTCCCAAGTCCCATGTGTAGGGGAAGAAGAGTGCTCTCTTGGCCATTGGGCTTCTATATGTCAGGGTCTCTTTTACCAGATTCCTGCTTAACGCTTCACGGGAAGCCATTTGCAATTCAGAGACTAGTGTAGGCAGTGAATCATATAGTAGCTCTGTCCCCCACATTGTTTCCTTTGTTGTACTCATTGGCATTGTCTAATAGAAGGGGAAAAAAGATTCTTTGCAAAAATGAGTTTTGGGTGACATGAGTTTTTCAAAACATTCATTCAAAAGCCAAGGATCATAATTAAAAGATAGCAAAGCCTAATTTTCAGTTCAGCACATTCACAGTAGGAAAGAAAATTAACATATTTCTGGCTATAATATAGCTTTGGGAATGTAAGCAAGTTAAAGCAATATTCCCTTTCTCAAAATGTGTTTAAATAACACTGTTCATTGACCAACGTCCAACAGAGGTAATGTGCGTGTGCATGTGTGCGCATACATGCACACGTTTCAAAAGATGCAATAATTAAAATAGGTAAGTCTGCAGTTCATGTTAGCAGGAATCTTGCTCTATAACAGAAATGAAGAGATAGCATGTTTCTAGTGTGATTTCAGCAGCCTACAAGTGGCATTGGGCTAGCCCAGGGAGGTGGCAGGGAATCAGCATTAACTATTTTCTCATCATTCTGGCATGATATTTCAAAGGAAAGGATGGGTCTAATAGAGCTTTCCAACCCCCAAGTGTGCATAAGAGAACATCATATTTTTACAGATGCTGAATAACGTTTATGGAATGAATAATAAATGGGAACGTATCTTTGTCCCATTTTATATTGTTTACTGCCTGCAAAAGAAATGATATTCAACATTTAAGATATAAAATTCTCCCCTAGAAACATTTCTTCAAACTGTATCAAAATAATGAAAATAAAATCACATTTGTATAAGTGGAACACAAAGTGATAGTTGAGAATGCGATGAGATTAATGTATGCAAGTATTATTTAAATAATACAGTTATATAGTGTAAGTTACAAAATGGGTTGGAGAGAAGAAAATGGTAGCTCAGAAAGAAAACATGTGCTCTCTAATCAAACATTCAGAAACATGCAATTCTCTATCTTCTCTGTAAGTTAACTTTACTGAATCTTGTTTCATTCGACAAAGATTTTCTAGTTATACAACTGACATTTTTTTGTTATTTTCTGTTTGTGTGGATTGGTAATTTGTTTGCATGTAACCTCTAGCTGAGTCTATCATTATCAGAAATTCCTTCATTACTCAGAAAGTTTTTGGTCTTTTTGTAAAATGTTTTACATTTTAAACAGAAAATCATGAAGCTTGCAAATACAATATGTTGACATATGTTTGCAATACATATATTGCAAATACAATATGTGTGTGTGTGTGTGTGTGTGTGCGTATGACATATATAAGTGATAAAAGTCATCTGCAAGTTAAGAGATCAAAATGTTTTCATTTCCCACTTCTCCACCTCTCAAAAACATTTCACAGAGATTTCTTTGGACATGAATTTAACATAACACTTTTCTTTCAATTCACTATCAAAGGTCAGCTTGTAATTTCCAAGGAAAAAGGAGGACTTTGTAGCCTGCAATTCCTGATTATATGCATTGTTGGAATGTATAGGAGAGCATCTTCTGAGATCCCTATTAGCTGAAAAAAGAGAAAAATTTTAAGCCATTTGAGACTGAATCAATATTTCATTAAAGGTTATTAATATGAGAATTATTTTATAATTTTAAACTGGTTAGTTTTCTTTGAGTAAAATTAACTGAAATAAAGGAAACACAGCAGACATCATGTCCCTCAAAGTCACCATTTCAGAGTTTCCCTGAATTTATTCCAATGTAGGAAGTTGCTTAAATGATACACTCATTTCTTCAAATCAACATATTTACTTTGAACTCTTCAGTGGAGTTTATAAATCCATGAGAGGTTTGTACCTAGACCTATGAATATGTCACTTTAGCATTTAATTTTTGTCCTTTTATGGTAAGAAATTATAAAAGAACAATTTTCTTAACACATATAAAAGACAAAAAGCCAATTACATAATATGAAGTATAATTGGATGCATAATTTATTCAGAATTAAAAAGGTATGTGGTTTAAAAGCAAAATGTGATGATGAATTATGTTTCTACAGTTGTGTTTTACACACACACTCATACATACACCCCATGCCTTGAGTTCCAGCCAAAAAAAATGTGAAGGCTATGTAAAGGAAAGCAACAGCACACTAAAACATTGACATGGTAAGAAATGGAAGTGAAACCATTTGCATTTTACTTCATACTAGGTAGGAAATGTAATTTTAAACTAATTGAAATCTGCCTTTCTTCCAAACACATATATGATTGGTGAGGGAGAGACTGGGTCTATGTTAGACTTGCTTTAAAAAAAAAATTCCCCTTGTACTCACAGATGTCCCTTTTCTCCTTTTATCCAAAGTCAGTTGCAAGCGAGAAACACTGACTACAGGACTCAGCTGATTTATACATTGTCCCCATAGTTTGGTCCAGACTAAAATATATCATGTTGATTGCTTTCCGGTGAAATAGGTTCATGGAAAAAAAAAACTATCCCTGAGAAATTATTAGGACAAAAATTTGGAGCAGATTGAGTTAAGTGCCACATTAGAAAGCTATAATACTTAAAAAGATCTAAATTTTCCAAGGGTCTAAAATATAATTTTAATTATATCTACACTGCACTCCAAAACTAACACAGGTTAGTTTGCACTCCAAAACTAACACAGGTTCTTTGTCATTTCTTGCCCACCACCCCTCCTCTCCCAACAATGGGATTTAGCTCAGATCTGCATCTAGGACTAAGTCACTCAAAGCAATGAGCTCAACTTTTAACTTCAATTTACTGTTGGTCTATCCTTGAGAAATGGAGGCTGTAGGGAGACTGAAGGGAGATTGCCGACATGCAGCATAGCAGCTTATCTTCCCAACAGTGATTTCATTACATTGGAATTACATGGGCCATACAAAACACTTGTAGGTAGAAACATCTAACTCTGAGAGACGTCATGTGTTTACATTAGATTCTACCTATGCAGTGCCTTAGGGCTATTTGATTCCCCATGCAAGGCTCTACAAAAATTTTGCTTTTGGGTTAATGTTACTAGTAACTAAAATTTGTTAACCACTTACTATGAATCAGGGGCTTATCTAAGTTTTGATATCACTGATTATTTAATTCTCACAAATACAGTATGTAGTCTTATTTTTACCACTTTTCAAAGCTGAATGTCTGGCAAAGACAAGGTAGGTAAGCAAAGGAATTGAATAGCCCATTATGAGTCCATGCTATACTTATCTACTAATCAGTAGAAGACTGTTGATTTGAGTTCAAATAATCAAGCACCAAAGTCCATGGCATCAACTACACTACTGTTTATCAAATGTGACTGCTCAGGTATGTGATGTCACTGGAGACAGCACTGGTTCTGAAACATTCTAAAAAGTTTTATTTTGAGCTAATACAGTACTATAGCACTGGAGTTGTCTGACACCTCACTTTGAATAAGATCCTCTTTAGGGTCTCTTCACTTTGTTTTTACCTGTAAGATGGATTTTTTCTAATTTGGTAAGATACTTTGACTAATTGCCTAATTGTTACTAATCTTTCCTGCTTGATTTCTAGACAGACTGGTTAAATCTGTCATTTTGTTTTAAGAAGTGGAAAGATGCTGGTATGAATTTTATCTTAGCATAATTTAAGCTTTTATAGACTCTGCTGTTATATATCTCTAATAGCATATTTTCTTTTTTTGTTTGTTTATTTATTTTTGAGAGACAGAGAGACAGGGCACAAGTGGGGAAGGAGCGGAGAGAGAGGGAGACACAGAATCCCAAGCAGGCTCCAGGCTCTGAGCTGTCAGCACAGAGCCTGACTCAGTACTCAAACTCCCCAACCAAACCATGAGATCATGACCTGAGCCAAAGTTGGAGCTTAACTGACTGAGTCACCCAGGCGCCCCTATAATAGCATATTTTGTAGTGGGCTGAGATGTGTATCATTCATACAGTTTTATTAATACTGTTGTACCATCTCATTTAAATCTTACAATGTCTCTGTAAAATAAGTTTTATCAATATTACACAGATGGAAAAAATGCATACCAGAAAGTTAAGAAAGTTCATCCAAGGTCACACATAGCCACTAACAAGAACATAGTTAATATATGAGCACAAGTAATGGAATAACCCAAGCAGAAATGTCAAGGATGAGCTTTCAAGACAGAAGGATCAGGAAAGCAAAAATGAGACAATGTTGTGCCACATCTAGGAACAACAATAATGTAAAGTGATATTTAATGAGCAAATGAAAAAGTAAGAGATGAAAAATTCAGAGATAATATAAACGTCATCTTGTAGCCCACTGGAGTGTCATGTATTTTTTTTTTTTTTTACATTTGAGCAACATGGGATGCCATTGACAGTTTAAGAGTAGAAGAGTTACATGATCAGCCTTGAGTTATAAAAAGATAATTCTTGTTCTTGTGCTAAAACATTGCTGGTATGTCAAGTGTGGAGAGTTAAAGAAACAGGAGTTAGATGAATCCCAACTTTTTTTTTTTTAATTTCAGCAATGATAAAATGGATTTTCCACTTATTGAGTTTAGGAAACTTCAGGGGGAGCCTACCTGGGGAAAGATCAGATATGTTTTGAGTGGGTTAAGTTTGGGATGTTTAAAGTATAAAGTTGGATATTACTATGGAGTACAGGTAGATATGCTGGATGAAAATCTCAAGTTCAGAGTCATAGGCATATAGATGGTATTTCAAACTATGAGACTGAATGAGATCTCTAAGGGGATCCATTTAGAGAGGAAAGATTGGAAGATTAAGCAGTAGGATGTTTAAAATGATTAGAAATCAGTGGAATGTGGATAAACCAACAAAATCAGAATAAGTCAGAATTGGTCAGTGATGTGGGGTGAAGATCATGAGAGAATGGTACACTGGAGTCCAGGAAACAAATATTCAAAATGAAGGGTCTGAGAATCCATGACAGATGCCACTAATAGATCAACCAAGAATAGAATTGGGGATTTATCATTGGATTTTAGCAACAGGGAGCAACTTAAAAGCATAGGGACATTTTGGTGAAGTGGTGGAAATAATTCCTGATTAGCAGTGAAAACAAGAAGAGACAAATTAGAGATAAATATAGACCTTTGAATCTTAACCAAGGATTGTTCTGGGTTTTTATACCCTACTATGTCATTATGACTGGCTCTTTCATTTTATGGGTAAAATTTTGAATTATGTTGTATATATAGTGCATTGAAATACAATGGATAGAGGTTTTCTAAATATTTTTCTGAGTACTCTGAATATAGAGGTTTTCTAAATACTTTATTTGGGTGTTAGCAAGTACAATGATTGTGCTTGTGATATTCCAAGTTTATGTCCTAGAAATCACTGTCATTATAAATGAGACGCTATGTCAAATTTTTCTAATATTGGGACTCAGTTCGGAGATAAATTAATTGAACTGAAATTTTATATCCTGGGACTAAAAGGAATGAGTTGTTTTCCGTTAACCTTTTATTTAATTTTCTTTTGTTCAGATACTCCTCCATCAAAAAAAATCTTATTGCTCATATTCTTTAAATTATATCTGAAAAATTTTCTACACATTCACTTATTACATAGCCAGTAAAGTAAAATAGCCTGTGTTTAGATACTTCATAGACAGTTTCGAGGAACCTCTGAGTTATTTTAAAAATGCTAGTCACACATGTCAGATTCTCCAAAAGCATGAAAATCAGCTTTATTTAAGAAAAATAAAGGATAAATATTTCCAATCTGAAGATTCTTTTATATGAAAAAAAATAACTCTGCTTTATTTCCTATTTATAGATAAATCACATGTGGATAAATTGTGGATCACATTTACCTTTGAAACTTAAAGATGTAAGAAAAAATCAAAGTGACATTTGAATACACTTTGAAGTTCTTTCACAATCCAACACTTAACAACTTCTATCTTTTGCATCAATTGCTTACGAATTATATTTCTCTATAAATAGCATTTTTGTTTAAAACCATTTCCCTTTCTTCTTACTTTATTTCCTCCTCTATTGTATTTTTCTCTGCTACTTTTGCTCTTCACAAGGACCAAATATTTTCTGTCAAAGGTAACAAAACACCATTCTCATAAATCCCTGGCCTTTTAAAAGAGTGATAATAAACTTTGATCACTGTATTTGTATAATTAAGGTGCAGGCCTTTGCTTTAAAGGAGTCCATCTCTTGCTTTGAATCTGGGAGGGCATGATGTATTTACGGAGATGAGCACTCTGTTGGAAAGTCCCTGGTCTCCTTTGGTGTCACATCTATCTATGTCCCCAGACTGCTCATCCAATGTTCCAATGACAGTGATTAGCGGGACCCCCTACGAACTGCAGATGGAATGAGGCAGAGCGATAAGGCACGCTGCCTTTCACATCAGCAGAGAGAAAGGCCTTCTTCACAGGAAACCCAAGAGGAAGCCGTTTAAACAAGCGTGCAGAAAATATTGGGGTAATTACCAAGCACCAGGAGGGGGTCTCAGCATTGAGAATGGATTCAAAAATTCATTCAGCAGATTAATTGATGTTTTCCCTGCAGCTTGTCTTTGGAAATAATTCCCATGAAAATTCACAACTGAGAGTGGGAAAGTACATTATAAAAAGATATTTTCATTACAGCATACATATTTACTAATGTTTGAACCACATTTATTTCTGCCAGAAAAATTCTGGTGCTTTGATCACTAAGCTTTGCAGTTTTGCGCTCTAAAATAAGACTCTTATGTCTACAAAGGCCAGAAAGCCTTGATGTGTGCAGATATAAGAAGCTTCTTAAAGTACTCTGTTGGAAATATCTAGGCAAGTTTTTGTGACTTGAGTTCTTTTCTGACATAAAGCTTGAATGCCACTCTGATGTCCAGTTCATCTAGAAGAAAATCTGTTATGTGTGTATTTGAGCAGGAAGTACCCTATGGGAGGAGGACTGGCATCCCCATTCCTACAGGTTACTGTAGTGGAACAGCAGTGTTAGGACAGATTTGTTCCTGGGGAAAAGCAAATCAACCTTTGCCTCTTTCTTTCCTACCAGCTGGCAAATAAGGGACTTTGACAATAAAAATACAGATAGCCACTTATCAAATGTACCGCTTTGAAAAGGATGTCAAGAAGTAAAAATATTTGTGTGTCTGGTGTGCACATTGTATATGGCACAGTGTTTATGGAACCCTGGGGCATAAGGAGGGCACATCCTTCTTTTGGAAATATTGATCTATCATTTTGAAAAATGGGAAAAAAACTTAAAATTATGTTGCTACATTATATTCATTTGCACCCCTGGGAAAATCTGTTTATTATGTCCAGCTTAATTGTAAATTGACTTGGAATACATTAATCAGAGTATCCCCACTGCAGATGTCTGCTCATGCACATAACGATTCTAGGACCATTTAAGACTTTGAGAGTATGGATATCCGTTCCTCTGAAATGGGATGACTCACCTTTCCCATGAAGAATGAATGTGCCATTCCCTTCACCTTGAATGCACTTTCTGTCTTTGAGTACCTGGCATGCAACCAGAACTGTTATGATTTCCATGGGCCCCTTCCTCTATAGGAAAATGCTAAAATTTATGATCCACATTTACATTGGTATAAAGACAAATATGTTGATATTACATATTAAAACATTTTCAAGTGCCTGGGTGCCTCTGTCGGTTAAGTGCCCAACTCTTGATTTCCACTCAGGTCATGATCTCGTGGATTGTGAGACTGAGCCTCACATCGGGCTCTGGGATGATAGCGAGGAGCCTGCTTGGGGTTCTCTCTCTCCCTCTCTCTCTGTCTCTCTTTCTGTGTTTCTCTAAGTAAATAAACACACATTAAAAAACATTTTATTATACATAGAAATTTATTTTTTCTTCTTATTTGAAGGAAAACTTTTCTTGGCCCCAAAGATATGGTGGATCTCTGGCACTATAGCCATTATGCCTAATAAATTAGTAGGTCTTACATGTATGAAGGCAAAATGTTGACAGTTATGTGTAAGTTTTCTATGGCAGATCCTGCTGAAGGCCACATAACAACACTTCCTTTCTCTTGCTGGCTAACAGATACTGTATTCTGTCTAGATTTTAGGCAGTGAAAGGCTCAAGGAGTAGACTATTCCCTAATACAAAGAAATAGGTCATGACTGGCCCAATGCCAGTCAATGCTTTTTGTCAATGCTTTTGTCAGTGAGGGATTTTAGGTGTGGGCCATCTTTTGACTACAAAGGGAGACATGGTTGAACAAGCAGACCGATGGAAGGAACATAAGTACAAGTAACATTGTTGAACCACCAGGGATTCTTTTTAAATTATGTGATAAATGTTCTGATGTTTATGCCATGTTTAGTTTAATATTCTGTTACTGCCAGCTTAACTAAATACACTTTCTTTGCAGTTTCTAGGAGATGTAGGCATGTTTCTTTTTTAACCTTATGTATACACTGCACATCCTGTCATCATAGTATTCACCTTAATGTCTAATTGATGTTTGGACATAATAATGTCCCCACTAAATGGTAAACTCCACAAGTTCCTGGGATATCTTGCTCAATAATATCTAAATATTTGTTCAGTTAGTGAAGTTGAAGTTATTGATCTATATATTTTTCGAGTATAGTTTCCTTCCCTTAATTATAAGTTAGAATGGTATTGTTTTGATACCTTTCTCATTTTTAAATTGCTAGCAAGTTCTGGGTTGTAATTTGCCTGAGCCCCCAGACTTTAACTTTGTTAATCCCTTCTTCATCCACTCTTCATATATTAAAAAAAAAAATAACATGTATTCATTTTTGAGAGACAGAGTGTGAGTGGGGGAGGGGCAGAGAGAGAGGGAGACACAGAATCTGAAGGAGGTTCCAGGCTCTGAGCTGTCACTACAGAGCCGGACATGGGGCTGGAACTCATGGACTGTGAGATCATGACCTGAGCTGCAGTCAGCTTAACCCACTAAGCCACCCAGGTGCCCACTCTTCATATATTTAGGCCTCTGTTTGCTATACCCTTTTGTAACTGAAAACTGGTATCTTTATTAACAAAGATGTAAAGAATTATATTTGGAAAGTATTTATTCTCTTTACCATAGGTTTTATCCTTTACTATATAATCAACACCTAAAGCATGGCTAAATGACTGGCAGATATTAGACAATTTGAAAATAGATTGTGGTTGATTGAATTATAAACTTCTTATTATCATCTATCCCTAGCAATAGTTCTATTGAATCTTTGCTACCCCAGTTTCAAAATGACCAAATCTTCATACCTTTTCATTTTTCCATAGCTTCAAGCTTCACACTTTTGACAAGCTCTTAGTAGAACACTACTCTGAAATTTTAAAGCTATATATCCATATTTCCCTCTTATGCATTTTTTAAAAATAACTTTTGGTCTGGAAATTTTGGGCAAGATTGGCTATGGCTATTGAGGAGAATCAGGTGGTTTGGAAAAAGAGCTATATTTCTTGCCATTGTAGAAAAGGCTAAATGCAGTTAAGACACAGGTTGGCATGTTATGTAACAAGGTAAAGGCCTCACATTGTTCTCACTTCATTTTGTACATTTCCCTGAGGAAAACATTGCATAGTTCACACAAAACGTTAGAGTCAAAACTTATCTATAGGGTGTGTGCCAAATACTCTGAATTTATAAAGCTTTCTAGCAGTAAAATGCTATTGGATTTGTATCAGACTGGCTCAACTAGGTGTATTCTCCAGGATGGGTTCTCCTGCTTTATTTATATTTGTGCTTCCCATCTAGTTTCTAAAAATGTCCTATTCCCAGCTTCTGTTGACTGGGAACTGAAACCCGTATTCTCCCCCATGTCCCTGTTGCCTCACATGACTTTTCTTAGTGATAGTCTCTGAGAATCCTCTTTGTATAACTGGCTCATCCAAACATGCAACTCACATTTAGGTGGCCTGACCCAGAAAATCATCTTTTATCTCATTTACTGTCAAAATGCCATAGTATCACATAGAAAAATTTGGTCTGCTAGCCTTAAGGAGATTAGCTATATTAAAAGTTGTGGCTTTTATCGGAACAAGTCTGGTAGCACACTGAATATCTGGTCAACCCCCTGTAGTAAGGTCAATAGTTGCACGTTTTACATATAATAGAATCCCTGGAGAGTCTGAAGACAAATTAGAGAGTTGGGGTGGGTGGGGTGGATCAAGTTAATCCTTGTAATGTGGTTGGGTTGGGATTTTAACTTAAGTCTATAGCTAAGTCTATTTGTACAACTAATCACTGAAAAAAAAAATTAATTACAGCCAACATTTGTGCACTACTGAGTGAGGAATCCCTGCTAACTTACAATTCTTAAATAGTGTGCGATATATGATTTTGCTTAATAATCAACTAATCGTTGACTATCCAAAGTGGACAATCACGACTTGCTTTTAAACAACAGTGACATTTTAGCCATAATGGTGATTCCAAAGTTCAATTGTCCTTTTGTTTCACATTTACATTTAAAAAATTATCTCGAAAAATAAGATTTAATGGAGTTCAATAGCATTCTGACTCATCCAATTCCCTTTTTCTTTTTCCTGTCAGAATATCAATACCTAAGGAAACACTAACAGAAATGAATATTGGCAGGTACTAATTTGTTTAATGCATGAAGTAAACACAGGCACGCACGATGGAACAAAGCAACAAGAACAAAGGCATAAATACAGTGGATAAAATTTCTAAAGACTACTGTAAATGTTTCTTAAGTGTGAATTACTAGAAATAAAATATCTTTGGAGAATCTTTAGCCAAAGAAGTAAAATGTCTGAAAATATTCAAAAGAGTTTGAAGAGATGAAAGAAAAAAAGGCCTGTATAAGAAAAAAATCAGAAAATATGGTAGATTTGATACATTTGTATTAAAATGCAAAAATAAGTAAAAAAACACTTTTAGATTTATTGATTAAATAATTCCTAAAATTCTACAAGAGTGTTTGTCAATAATTAAAAATATTACAATATCAACAAAAACAACAGGTCTCAAAATAGCTCCAAAATGAAAGGGAGTAAAGGGAGGCTGAAGCTAACTGACTATTTGGCAGGTCAATCTTTAGGCAAATGCTTCTGGAAAATGTGGGTTTACGTCCTAGTTTTTTGAGAATTGCTTAGTCAAATATGAGTTGGACTTTCTGAATATTTTAAGAGTAAATGCCTACAGAATACCTGTTTTTCATAGCCTCTGCTTCTCCATATGTAAGGGTTTAGGGTATCTGAGTGGGGAAAGCAAACCTGGCAAGTAGAGTTGGCAGCCATTTTAGGGTCTGTTACCTTCAGGGATTATCTTTCCTCTGACCATGATTCAAATTTCTCTGCAATTTGTCTTAAGTCCTAAATTTTCCCAATGAGGGTACATAAAATCCTCTTTTTTCTTTTTATTTGTTTTAATGTTCCAAAGATAAGAATTTATAAGCAGCCAGTTTGGTTTTCACAGACTTCTTTCTTATCTCCCTCTTTGTAGAATTTCAAGTTATAAGAATTTAATTATGTAGTGCTTCTATTATAACTGTGTATCCATTTTATCTTTGAGAAGTTCCTACTATAGAGGCTATATATATTATTTTTAGTTTTTCATATGATTTAATATGATGTAGGCCAATGGATATTTTTCTAGAAGGGAAAGTTTAAAGTTCCAATTCATTCAGCAGTTCTTTATGTTCAGATTTAGAATTAGAAGAACCATTCTCTTTATCTTTTTCATAGAGAATCAAGTATTTATAAGTCTAGTCAAGAATTTATCAGTGTTCTGAGTAATGACTATAAATCTCCACATAACATCTCAGATCAAAAAAAGGGGAACAAGGGAAAGGATAATAAAATAGCCTTCAGTTTTAAATTTCAAAATCAGCACATTATGGGAAATAGCATGCTTGTTTATTTTTTAAATTTTTTTTCAACGTTTATTTATTTTTGGGATAGAGAGAGACAGAGCATGAACGGGGGAGGGGCAGAGAGAGAGGGAGACACAGAATCGGAAACAGGCTCCAGGCTCTGAGCCATCAGCCCAGAGCCTGACGCGGGGCTCGAACTGACGGACCGCGAGATCGTGACCTGGCTGAAGTCAGGCGCTTAACCGACTGCGCCACCCAGGCACCCCTAGCATGCTTGTTTAAAGTGTGAGGAGACATTACAGAAACAAAGGTACACCATGCTCTGATTTAAGATCTTATTCCATCTCTCCCTCTGTCTCTTTCTCTCTTTCTATAAATAAATAAATAAATACACATTAAAAAACATTTTATTATACCAAAAAATTTAATTTTTTCTTCTTATTCAAAGGAAATCTGAAAACTTTTCTTGGCCCCACAGATATGGTGGGTCTCTGGCACTATACCCATTACGCCTAATAGATTAGTAGGTCTTGCATGTATGAAGGCAAACTGTTGACAGTTATGTGTAAGTTTTCTATGGCAGATCCTGCTGAAGGCCACATAACAACACTACCTCCATCCTGAGGAGAGGCATATTTCAGGCAGTTTCATTGCCTGAAATTTCAATATTTAATACCATTAAATATTAAGTCTCTAATTCTTCCTTTCTCAACAGACAGCAATCCTATTGATGATAATGTGATTTTACATTAACATAGGAAAAATGAATTGGCTGGCGATTATAGTCATTGGCTTATATCTCCAAAGTTCTCATTTACACTAGCCAATTGGATGTTTTCTTTCCTAATTCTTTCTTTTTATTAACTTAAGTAAGCATGGAGAAATGGATATGATCTTGGTGAGCTGACAATGGCAGTTTCTGCATCCACAAAACTGAAGCACAAAGTCTGAACTAAAGTAAATGAAAGCAATGCCATACCATTAGATTTCTTGGGATCAACACATCTGGTCTTTATGAAAATCTCTCTCCATCATTGTGCATCATGAGCTTCTTCTATTTGTAATTTGTACAGGTCATTGGTATTTATCTAACATTAAATGTATGGGTCAAAATCACTTTTTGTCAGTGCATGAATTTCTGATTTTAGGAAAGCATCTCTATTGCTATATTAATGGACCATAATACTTTCCATCTGTTTTGCTCTTTGTCATTCTGAAGCCTTCCTGCCAGGTTTCCGGCTTTTTATGGCTCTGTTGACCTCTCAGGTACATAGTGCTTTCTACTACCCTTTCTAAAAATCACAAAACATATTCAATTAAGCCTTTGTGATATCTATGTATTGCAAATAATTAAGAAGGTCAATTTATTCATTGCCTGTTTCAGTTTATTTGGTCATCAATCTTAAATATATCTCAGTCTATTTATTCTCAGGTTATGATTTCAACTCTTACCATAAGTCTGATCTGGACTATTTTAGTTTCTCATCAAATTTATTGGGGAAAGACTATTTTCTCTTTGTTACATTACTATGCATAGGTGGCAATTTCATTCTCCAAGCAGAAGCAGTTATGAGATAATATTTCTAGGCATGCTGGGGTGCTTGGGTGGCTCAGCTGGTTAAGCATCTGACTCTATTTTGGCTCAGGTCATGATCTCACAGTTCATGGGATCAAGACCCACACAGTCAATTCAGAGCCTGCTTGAAATTCTTCTCTCTGCCCATCTCCTGCTCATGCTAGCTCGCTCTCTCTCTCTCTCTCTCTCTCTCTCTCTCTCTCAAAATAAATAAATAAAAACATTTGGAAAAAAAAGAAAAAATATTTCTAGGAATCCTGTGTGTTTTCCATGCTTATTTCACCTTAAGAGAGAAAAACATGACATTCACTGACCATCCTACTGTGAAATTAATGCATTAAAGGAAAGTACTCATTCAGAGGCCAACTTCTTCATGTCTTCCCTCTCTCTCTCTCTCTTATTTTGTCTCCTTAATTCTCCCACTTTCAACAGTTGCTCTACCTGCAGTTTAATAGTTAAGTACATAAAGCTCACAGGGTAGACTTGTAGACATGCATTTTATTTATTTATTTACTTATTTATTTATTTATGTATTTATAATTTATTGTCAAGTTAGCTAACATATAGCGTAGTATTGGTTTCAGAAGTAGATTGCCATGATTTGTCACTTACATACAATACCCAGTGCTCATTCCCACAAGTACCATCCTCAATGCCCATCACTCACCTCCCACACCCCTTCAACCCCCCACCCCCATCAACCCTCAGCTTTTTTTCTCTGTATTTAAGAGTGTCCTATATTTTGCCACGTGTGTGTGTGTGTGTGTGTGTGTGTGTGTGTGTGTGTACACACAAACATACCACGCTTCTTTATCCATTCATCAGTTTATGGACATTTAGGCTCTCTCCATAGTTTGCCTATTGTTGATAGTACTACTATAAATATCGGGGTTCATGTGCCACTATGAATCATTACTCCTGTGTCCCTTGGATAAATTCCCAGTAGTGCTATTTTGAGGTCATAGGATAATTCTACTTCTAATTTTTTGCAGAACCTCTACATTGTTTTCCCGAGTGGCTGCACCAGTTTGCATTCCCACCAACAGTGTAAGAGGGTTCTCCTTTCTCCATATCCTCACCAACATCTGTTGTTTCCTGACAACAGGAATTCCTGGCTAATTTTAGCCATTCTGACAGGTGTGAGGCGGTATCTCATTGTAGTTTTGATTTGTATTTCCTTGATGATCAGTGATGTTGAGCATCTTTGCATATGTCTGGTAGCCATCTGGATGTCTTCTTTGGAAAAGTGTCTATTTGTATCTTCTGCCCATTTCTTCACTGGATTATTTGTTTTTCAGGTGTTGAGTTTCATAAGTTCTTTACAAATTTTGGATACTAACCTTTTATCTGATATGTCATTTGCAAATATCTTCTCCCATTCCATCAGTTGCTTTTTAGTTTTGTTGATTGCTTCCTTTGCTGTGAAGAAGGTTTTTATCTTGATGAGGTCCCAATAGTTCATTTTTGCTTTTATTTCCTTTGCCTTCAGAGACATATAAATTTATTTTACACCTTAGCCCAAGCTGCTTTTTAAATTCAGGTTTAACAGCAATAAAAATGATATATCATTCATATTTTCACTTCATTACTGTATCTACTTCTCAATTGGTTTAAAACATAAAAGAAGTGTAAGTAGTTATTCTCAAAGCCTCCAACATTTCAAAAAAAACATCCTAATTGTAATATATTGGCATCACAATCTTTATACTAAAATGTATACTTATAAAATGTGTACATGATGAAAAATTAACTTTATTACAGCAAACATCTTACTAACTTACAAACATCTCAACCTGCAAATTTATTAATTAGACTGTATTTGAAGAAAAAGAACTAACAGATATATATCTTATAAAACTCCCTACCTCATTTCTGTTGCCAACTTCCTCAAAGCTAAAGACAGAAATATATCTTTTTTTTTTTTTTTTTGGCAAGAATCCATTCTAATACCAAATAGTGCTTAGAGATGTGGATTTCTTGACATTTGTGGCTACAGGCATATTTACTTGTAGCCTCAATTTTGACTTAATTTATTGTCACCTGACAGTTGCCACCACACCCTTAGAAAAGGAGTGGTTAGGGGCGCCTGGGTGGCGCAGTCGGTTAAGCGTCCGACTTCAGCCAGGTCACGATCTCGCGGTCCGTGAGTTCGAGCCCCGCGTCGGGCTCTGGGCTGATGGCTCAGAGCCTGGAGCCTGCTTCCGATTCTGTGTCTCCCTCTCTCTCTGCCCCTCCCCCGTTCATGCTCTGTCTCTCTCTGTCCCAAAAATAAATAAACGTTGAAAAAAAAAAAAGAAAAGGAGTGGTTAAATCCTAATGTGAAATGTTGGAGATAGTGGAAAGATCGCAAATTTTGGTTCTTTTCTAGTCCTATAGACTCAAAACATATTACTCTCTGTAAATCATATTAGATTTCACATCTCTCAAACTTATGTGATTTTTCTGTTTCCTCATTTGAAAAGTGACGATATAACAGTAATAAAAATAAAGTAATAACAAGAAAAATAAAATTACTGTGAAGATTACATTAGACTATCCATCTGCTTGTGTCTGCATGTATGTATATATCTGCCTATTTATCTATCAATCACCTAAAACAATGCATGGATGCCTAGTAGACTCACTCAATAAATAATAATAGACTTTATTCATTTTTTAAATACAGTAATTGCTATTCCTTTGAGATAATAGCTGGTTAAAAATAATTCAAATTCCATATGGCTGTCCAGAAAAACACAACAAAAACCAAAAGCCAGTATTCAACAGGAATAGCCCCTTTGACATTAAGTAATAAATATAGGTTATTGATCTATTTTAGGAATGGACCAGTAGTTCCCCTATTTCTTAGAGCAAATTATTGCACTGTTCATTATTTATTATAGAGAAATCTTGGAAAACTTATGTTTACCTTTTGTAATGTAAGATGGAATTTAAAAAGCTACTAATACTTATGCCTACTGATCTCCAAGAATCTGTGGGTTTAAATAAAAGAGATTGGCATCCTTGATTGGTAGTTAAAATGTGTTCAGTTTCAGAATGTTATGAGAAACATGCTCAAAACCATGTTGAGCTGATAAATATGATAGGACCAAAAGTCAGGAGGACACAATAGACCAGCCAAAGGCAAGTAGTAAAAAAGGTGGAAGGAAAACCCAAGTTAGTTGTTTAAGTGAAGAATATATGTGAATGAAATTTGTAAACTAATTCCAAATATGTAGACCATCCCAAGGATAATAAAATATGCTACTGAATATAACATTTAATTTTATACAAATTATTAAAGAGCTACATTTTATTCTCATAATACTTATGAGAAATTATTTCTTTTTATACTCATGATAACTATAAGTACTTATTATGCTGTTATTTATCAAAACCATGTCATGAGAGCATATTCTAAGTGGCAATTCAAAAGTGAGAGTAGACATATTTTGCTGAGTTCAGACAGATGTATTGTCAGAAGTAGGCATGGCCACCAGCAGTGTATTAGTGATGGACAAAAGAAGATGGGGTGCTTGGGTGGCTTAGGTGGTTAAGCGTCAGACTTCAGCTCAGGTCATGATCTCATGGTTCCTGAGTTCGAGCCCTGCATCAGGCTGTGTGCTGATAGCTTGGAGCCTGGAGCCTGCTTCGGATTCTGTGTCTCCCTCTCTCTCTCTCTGCCCCTCCCCCACTTGAGCTCTGTCTCTCTGCCTCTCTCTCTTTCAAAAATAAATGTTAAAAAAAGAAAGAAAAAAAGAAAACATATTCACCAGAGAAATAAAAGTCATAGAAAGTCAATATAGCAAAGGCAGCAAGTGCATGAAAATTACCTACCAGTTGCCTGTAACCAAGACAGTACATTTCTCCTGTGGCAGGTCTGAACCAATACAAGGCAATTGATTTGGTTAACTTTCAAGAGTTTGAGAACCACAAGGGCATAGCATCCAAAAGCTATTATAAAAAATTGTTTGAATCACATTGTCTTTAGGATTTTATCAACGTTCTGGGTGCCAGACAAGGACCTTAGATTGTCTATAGTATTCAAGTGGCTACCTGGGCAGTTGTGTTCTCTCCTCCAGACACAAGCGCCTCCAGGTAATGAAATTAAAATTAGAATTTTCTTCTGGATTGGTTCCATTTTCATTCTGAACCATAAACTGATTCTGTTATGCCATTAAACAGTGCCTTTTCCTATGAGTAGTAGTCCCACGAACACGTCCCTTGATATGCACTTAAGAAGAGAAAAGTATAAAGAAACTAATATTGTTTACTATGTAAGTAATGTATATAACTTTATAAAGTCCACCTTATTTATAACTTAGGTCTATAAGTCAAGAGATAGGATACGGAAAAATGAGAGAGAACCAAAATCCATGAATGTGCAGAAAAATTTTATTAAATTACTATCCAGAAAATAAAACATTTTGCTATTTCTTCATTTTTTGTATGTTACCAGAACAATCTTGTGATATAACTCATTATATGATGACCCTAAAGTCATTTAAAATAAAAGCCCCTGATCATTAGAAAGAATACATACAGCCTGTTGAAATAGATGTATCTCCGAAGTCCATTTCTGTTAGCATACCAGAATTTTTGACTGTGCAAACAGACACTCAGACTTCCTTATGTAAGCATGTTAGTTTTTAAAACTGAGTATTATTATGATTTAATTTTTTGATATCAATGGGAAAAACATCTCTGCATATTAGACTGTGATGTATTCAATTTATCTGTTTCTGAGACATCTTGTAAGAATTCGAAAGTGACTTTCATGGAGCTTAGATGTCCTTTACTGAGGGATTCATTTTCTGTCTTTAGATGCAAACACAAATGTATTTTATTTAAGTTCTAAAATGATTTTGGATGTGGCCAGAAAAAAATTAGACTTCAGTTTGATACTCCTTATATGCTTTAAAATGTATTAAACTGTAAAACCTCCAGTGTGGTTTGATAATAATTGACATGAATATTTATGTCCATTTACAAGGATTCACTGACAAAGTCCAGGAAAAGTTAATGCAATAACATGCATAACATGCATCTAAGATATAGTTTGGCTAAAATTGCATAATATTTTTATTTTCTTTCCTTCCTTCCTTCCTTCCTTCCTCTCTCTCTCTTGCTTTCTTTTATTTTTTTATACTTGCTTTTAGATGCAATTTGGGCTAAAACATCTAGGTACTACTTTTGATCTGACCTAACAAATTTCTAAAATAGGCTATGTATGATACTCTCAAAAGGGTCAAATCAGATTTCTAATAATCTGTCACAGACAGATTTGATTAAAAGGTTTAAATTCACTTTTGAGGAGATCTTTAGAAAATAATAAGTCTTAATCACATGAGTTTTACACTCTTAAACTTTTACAATAAATAGTAGTAATTGCTCTGTATTGCCTGCAACATAGAATTATGTTTCTGTCATCAACTAATGGCTTTAGTGAACTCTGTTAAATTCAACCATAACAGAGCAAGTATTTAATGTTTTATCTGTAATTTAAACTAATCTTTTTTCCTTTAATATTTCTCTAAACAGAGAAGCATGGAGAAGGTCCTATAATACTTCAATGAATGTATGTCTATCTGCCTATTTATAACTTCTAAATGTGCCAGCCAAAACTAACAAGTATGTGCAGAAAAAGTAAAAAAAACCCTGTTTGTCATATACTCAAATTCTGATCTGAAGCAGGTGTCACTTCTCTATTTCTTGTTAGTTCATTTTCCAGGATTTCTTTTGAGGATCCATCATAGAATTCTAAGTGTTGTGTCCACTGGGATTTACACCACTTGTTCAATCTATTTATACCGAGTTAATTAAGTGATAATCCCAAAGTATCAGAGGACATAGGAAGTAATAAATGCCTGCTTCTCTCACAGACATGCCAAGACCACATGGTGAGGAGTCACAGGATGAAAGACTGTTTTATTGCCTAATGTCATATTCTTCCGTATAAGGAATATTGCTATTAAACAATCTGTTCTCTTATTTTTAGAGGTTTTATGTCTTTCATTTGATAAATATTCTTTTGACAACTGATGTGTGCTTCTGAAAGAGATTCAAACCAAACACACGCATCCCTAAAATTTTACAATTTAAGTAAGGCATTGGTCCCTATAAACAAACTTGGTCAATTCCATTGCCAAAATAAATGAAAATATAGCTTAATTTTCTGGTTGTTAAATGATTTCCATGAATAGACAGAGAAAAACCTCCAAGATATTATTACCTTTAACACCACATTGATCCCACATGTACATGCAAACACACACACACACACACACACACACACACACACACACACACAGAAACAGAAATTATCTATTTGCTAGTTTAAGATACCTGCTTGCCTGTTTACATGTTTATTAATTTTATCTTTTTGTTGAATAACCAAGAAGTAAATTTCATTGTTGTATTAGCACTAAAGGTAATTGTGAGAGATAAGAATATCTGAATGTATTTATGTCTTAGAAATCCCATGAGTGCTTTTCAGCTATAAACTAGATATAAAACTATTTCCAACAATTTTTTTTTGTAATGTAAAAGATCAGCCAACCTAGAAAGCTCACTATTACCTTGAGAGTCTTCTAGTCTCCTGATGAAATAATGAATTAGGATAAAGTCCATTAAAAGGTAACCACAAAGTAATCCTTTTTTAAAGATGAAGAACTCTTTGCACCAATGTAAAATGTTGATAATAAAAAAAACAAAAGAGCTTAAATGAAACCTACAAGTTTATAAGTGTGAGAAATTAGGAAACTTGGGAATGATTTAAGTTCTGGTTCTGTTATGACCAATTAGCTTCAAAAGTAAACATTTAACTACTTCAGGCATAATTTTTTTGCTTTATTAAATGTGCATGGGGCAGGACTGAGTTAGATTAGCTCTTAGATCTTTTTGTTCTAAAATTACATTGTCTGAAGTTTGGAATTCTGAAAAAAATCAATATCAGGGTTATGATTACCTGAGAAAAATATGCCTTAAGAGATGGCTATTAAAATAAAGCTCTGATTATGTATGCAAAAAGAAAACTAGAAATCACCCAATGAAACCATGAATATTAGGTTATTTGGTTCTAGATGACTAACTGGTTGTGTCCATTTTGATTCATATAAACTGACCAGAAGCCTCTGGAGCAACATTATGTAATGAGAATTTTAGGAATGGAATGTAAGCACAATGTGTTAATATCATGTCCCTGTTATTATTGTTAGTCTTAGGTGGTAAACTTCAGTAAAACAAAGCCATTTTTACCACAAATAATAAAATACTACACTAAAATATTACCAAATAAATGCTTCTGTTAATTATAAAATAATGCTTAAATATGTTTTCTTGAATTAGGCAATTTGCTGATTTCATTACAGGCTTTAATCTCACGCCAATAGTGTTTGGAAGATGAGTAATTGATATAGAAATGTATTGAGTATAAATGCACACTGTTAAAAGAGAAACAACAAACCCCAAATGGAGTCATTTGCCCGTGCAATAGCAAACCAAGACTTAATTATAGTTTCAACCTATCCCAGGAAGGTGACTTTTTAACAGTCAACCTGAAATGTCCTGATCAACACCAGTGAGGTAATCTGTCAGGAAAAAACCCTGCTGTTCCCCTCCTCATAAAAGAAACTGTCCTGGCCTGAAGCAATCCTTTCTTCTTTTTTTGTTAATAACCTCACCCCCACCCCCCACCTTCTTATAAAAACCTTCCATTTTGTATAGCTCCTTGGAATGTCTCTACTTGCTAGATGGGATGCTGTCCAATTCATGAATCGCATAATAAAGCCAATTAGATATTCAAATTTACACTCAGTTAAATTTTGTTTTTTAACAACACTAATTTCATTGTTAAAGTATCTTTGGGTTTCTCCTCATCAGAATGCAAACTCCATGAAAGGATAGTTTCTGTTTTTATTTTTTTTTCTATACTGGTCTTGCTGTGTTGCATGTATACTAAGTATGTTCTACATTGCCTGCTACAGAGCAGATGCCTACTTAATATTTAATGGATAAAGTATTCTCCTTAAGAATATTGCAGATTGTTAAAAACAGAATATTGCTGTTTGTTTTTCTATACTTAAACATTTTAGAGTATGCAGTTAGAGGAAATGAAATGACTAGAAGACATTTTTTCAGAAAAAAAAAACATAAAAATGAAATTGATTCCATGATTCAAAGATATCATAGCATATTGTATGACTGGATATTGTGTAAAATATATGTATCCAAAGATTATGAAGACGATATTTGTTGTCATTTTAATTAATATTACTTATTTGCTCAATAGTTATAATGATAGAAATAATGAATTCCATTATATTATTATTATACAATGCTTTCATATACCATAAATAGTTTGCTTTTATTTTTACCACATCTCTCTGAACCAGGCTGGATGTGTGCCTACACTTTAGCATGAAAAAATAGGAGTGATGCTGTTAATGTCTAGTAAGTAAAGAGACAGCTGGGATTGGGGTCTTCTGAATTCAATTTTGGCATTATTTACATATTAAATAAACTACATGACCATAGAATTGCATTGCATTAATGAAATCTCTCCTCCCTGTCTCCAGACTAAACTAATAGCTCCAGCATGGGGTTGTATGACATTTTCTGAATGATGACGTAACAGATATATTGGACTGAAAACAATGGATGAATTTCTGGCTTCTGAATCTCAAAACAGATTTTGGAAACCTATGGCCAAAAGTGTACCATGACAAGAAATAATTAGTGTTCCAAGAGCTATGTCTAGAAAAGACTAACTGATCTAGAAAAAAGAGGTGATCAGGAGAAAAGCAGGATTGAGTACTGGTGCCTATATTAATTGTCATATATTATTCTCTGTATAACTAAATAAAAATAGATTATAAAACATTTTTTAGAATAAGACCACATTTGCATTTTCAATAATAAATGAATAGGCTTCCATTATCCACTCCAGGATGTAGAGAAGAGGAAGGGGAACACTTTTTCTTCTTACCATAAGAGATCTGCATGTTAAAATTTGTGTCATTATTCCAAATTTACATGTAAGGAAATGAAAGTTTAGATAGTGTGAGGCTTGTTCAAGGTAGTCCAAGTGTCACATAGAAAATCATTTAATAAATATTTATTTTAACATTCTACTTCTGATTCAGAAATAATAATAATGAATTAGTAATGGTAAATATATGAACTTTGTAGTTCCTATAAACTCTCAAATTCAAGAATGCCCAATCTTAACTTGTACACTGTGGTTCACACATCTAAAAATAACCCATTTATGTTTGAATTTTCTTTTTTATTCTTGCTCTTTTTTGAGAGGGGTGGGGCAGAGATCGTGAGCTAGGAAAGAGCATAAGGAGAGGGAGAGAGAGAATCCCAAGCAGGCTCTGCACAGTGCAGAACCCAATACCGGGCTTGGTCTCACCACCTTGAGATCATGACCTGAGTTGAAATCAAGAGTCGGTCACTTAACCAACTGAGTCACCCAGGCGCCCCTCTATTTGAATTATCAATTAATTTTCTAAGATTAAAACACACCGTAAGTAAGCATCATGATTTCTTGCAACAAATAAAGAAAATGGTAAAAAAAATATACTAGTGACTTAAATCCAGAATCAACAAGCATTATAGATTTCTCTGTCCATATGCTTATTTGCCTAAGAATTTTCTATTTATATAAGCACGGTTCTTTTTACTCCTACAATTTTCCCTTTCCCCTGCACTATTGAAAACAACAGTATTCACATGATAACTTAATAAAAGAAAAGCATCGACAGCTCTTCTAAAGTTATTTTCTACTAATTACAACACCTGGATCATTCTGGAGTTGATATTTTTTCCTGCTCTTTATTTTGTCTATGGGGTGACCTTTCCTATCTCTTCACATTTAATATTTTCTTTTTCTTTAATTTTATGCTGGACATAGTGGATTGTATTGTGGGTATTTGGGTTATGTTTCCCTCTTTAAAGGGCGTTGCATTTGTTTTGTCAGGCATTTAAATTACTTGCCTATACTTCAGTTCTGTTAAGTTGGATCTTAGTTTGTGTTAGGGAGATTATATTTCTGTTTTGTACTTAGTATTAGAGTTTGCCACTTTACCTCCTGGTGTGGTCTTTACTTCTAAGTCAGGGCATTATCTATCCAGTGAATGTTCACTGTGCTTGGGGCAGTAGGGAGAGTGTGATTGTTCCATTCTGACTGGTCTGGGATTCAAATGTCTATCTGAAATGAACTACTGAGCCCTCATCTAAGGACGCATGATGATTCCCAATAGAGCCTTATGAGCTCCCCTCTGACAGCTCTCTCTTGTCAGATACCCAGGGCTATACATGTTCACTGCTCTAGAAGCCCAGAAATCAGATATCTTCATCCTCATCTCAGCCATATTACCTATCATTTGCCTTCCTATTTTGCAGCACAGAAATGTCTCCAGGCAGAAATTTGGGGTCACCATGGCACAATCATCTGGCTCAACTTGTGCATTATCCTTCTCTCTACAATCACAGTCCTCCTTTGCCTCTTGTCCCATACCTGGAATCTTATGTCTCATACATTTTACCCTGTCTTATAGTAGTGTTCAGGAAGAGATCAAGTCTGGTATCACTTATTATATCATGACTGGAAACAGGGGGTCCCATCACAGTAACATGTAACAAACACAAATTAGGTTGTATCTTTTTCTTGATTAAATATTTCATTGAGTGTCTATTGTACTTAGATTAAATCCATAGTGTACCAATGGCTATTAGGCTCTGCATAGTTTACCTTCTTCCTCCTTTATAATATCATCCAATGAAAATCTTCTTGCTTACTTTACTCCAGAAGCACTGATTTCTTTCAGGCCTTGAACACACTCATCTGCTCACTGTTTCAACACCTTCATAAGGGTTGTTCCATCTGCTTTAGATGATTTTCCCTGACTCTTTGTCTACTAAATATACCTTCAATTTTCAATTAAAATGTGATTTCCCTTTAGGAGCCTTTCCTGACCACTTATATAAGTATATTTCTTTCTCTCATAAGGAATTTCTATTCCTTTGTAATCCTCACTGCTATGTTGTCCAAAAATTTACCTGGGTGTTTATCAGTAGGTAATATCCACTTAGAGTATTAGTCAGGGTTCTTTGGAGAAAGAGGGCCAATAATGTGTGTGTGTGTGTGTGTGTGTGTGTGTGTGTGTGTGTGTCTGTCCATGTGAGGGTATGTGTGTTATAAGGAGTGTTATAAGGAAGTGGATTGCATGATTAGGGAAGATAAAAAGTCCCAAGATTGGTAGTCACCATACTGGAAGCCTGGGAGAGTTAAGCCAGAATGCCTTAAAACTAGGAGAGCCTATGATGTAAGTTACAGTCCAAGTCCAAAGGCAGAAGTATGATGTCCAAGCTCAAAGACAGTCAGTTAGAGGGAGCAAGTTTTCCCTTACTCCTCCTTTTTTGTTGTATTCATGCCTTAAGTGGATTGGATGAGACCCACTCATAGTAAGAGCGATCTGATTTACTCAATTTATTGATTCAAATGTTAATGTCACCCAGAAACACCTTCAAAGCACACCCAGAATAATATTTAATCAAATATCTGGTTGCCATGTATCCAATCAAGTTGATGCACAAAATTAACCATCTCACTCAGTAAATGTTTATTAGATAAATGAGAGAAGTTGTAAAGAATGCAGGGAGTTAGTGGCATAAAAAGGAGGGAAGAGAATTCTGTACAAATGAAATTACATGCAACTGCATTGACACATGTTGAAGAGCTTGATGTGCTAAGGAAATGTAGGAAGCCAAGGGGCTTGGACTGAAGGAATCACATGGAGAGTATTGTATGATTAATTCTAAGAAGCTAAAAAGGGACCAGATTATGTAGGACACCATACAATCTTGTTATGCAAAATGTGGTTCTCAAACCATCAGTACTGGCATCCCTTAGGATCTTATTAAAATGTATACCCAGAAGTCGGACCCTAAATCCACTTAATCAGAATCTTCGTTTTAATAAGATCCCAATATGAGACATATCTCAGACATGTAATTTTGATGGACATTATATAATGGTGAGGATAACTCAAGGGCATTTCCCAGATTATCTGCCTTGATCAAAAGAGTTAGTAAAGGGACTTTGTACTTAGAGAGCACTAGAGGAAAGACAAATTTGGCAGATGTATATGAGAGAGTATGTATATTCTTTGTGTAAATACCAATTTCTAGAGAGAGAGAAAGAGAGAAGAGAGAGAGAGAATGTGTGTATGTTTGAAAACAACCTCGGGTTTCCAGGTTTGCCTTGCTATGTGTCTGAATTGGCTGTGAGATATTGGAGTAGTGATGTCAGGTATGTAGGATACAAAGGCCTAGAACTCGGGAAAGATATCTCTGTTGTATTAATAGAGAAATAAACAAGGAGCATGTAAATAAGAAGAATATCAAATAGTTTAAGTAAACATTAATGAGAATCTAAAACTATGACTTAGAGGTAAGAATTTTATTCATGTTTTTCTATTCTTTTTAGTTTTTATTTTAATTCCAGTTAGTTAACATAAAGTGTTCTATTAGTTTCAGGTATAAAATATAGCAATTTAACACGTCCATACATCACCTGCTGCTCATCAGAAATATACTGCTTAATCCCCATCACCTATTTTACCAATCCCCCAACCCACTTCCCCTGTGGTAAACATCAGTTTTTTCTCTAATGTTAAAGGTGGGTTTCTTAGGTAACTTCTCTCTCTCTTTTATACATTTGCTCACTTGTTTTGTTTCTTAAATTCCACATATGAAATGAAATCATAGTTTTTGTCTTACTTTGATATGTTTTGCTTAAAATAATACTCTGTAGTACTATCTGTATTTTCAAATGACAAATTTTTTTGTGGCTGAGTAATATTCCATCCTATACATATATACCACATCTTCATTATACATTTAACAATCAATGGACACTTGTGCAGTTTCCATAAAAGTTTGGCTATTATTAGTTAATGTTGGTATAAACACTGGGGTGCGTGTATCCCAGTGTTACATTTGAATTAATATTTTTAATCATTTAAATTTTATTAAAATAAAATAATTTAATTTAATTATTTTTAATTATTTAAAAATTAATATGAATTAATATTTATATATTCTTTGTGTAAATACCAATTTCTAGAAAGGGCTCTGAACAGCAAATACCAGGGACAAACTCTCACTGTAGCACAGCCCTAACCCTAACCTAACTTTTACCATACCTTAACCCTAACCCTAACACTAATGCTAATGCTAAGTCTGATCCTCCAGAGATGTCTCTGAACTGCAGACACACACCCTAACCCTAACCCTAACCCTAATGGCTAACTACTAACCCCTAACCATAGCCCTAACCCTAATCTCAACATAAGTCTGGGGTTTTATTATCTGGAGAGATCTCTGAACTGTGAAATACGAGGCACATACCCTAGCCCTAATCCTAAACCTCACCCTATATCTGAAAATGTGGTTTCCTGAACACATGATAAGAAAGGCTGATAAGTGCCTAGTTATCCTGGAGAATATCTCAAACATTTAAGAATTCATAGTATTTCGGAAAATGAGTGTGAAGGTAGAGACAGAAGAACCAATTGAATAGCTATTTAAATAGTGTTTAAAGCCCCAAATCCCTTCCTTGACTCAGCTCGGTAAATGGCTGCCAAGTATATCTTCGTCCCAGCAGAGGTCTGGGGTTTTAAGGAAATGAAATTTTTAAAATAAAAATTTAAGAGATTAAACTATAGAAAACATAAAACTAATTCAATATAGGGAGAAGGGCAGAGAGAGTGATCAAAGATGACTTTAAAATTTCCACCGCATAAGGATGTGCTAACAGAGATAAGAAGTGTAGGAAGACATTTAAGTTAGGTGTATACATAATTTACTCTGGAAATAGTGAGTTTGAAGCAATAACAACAAGATATTCACGTGAAGGGGTAAAGAGGTATATATGTATATACACACAAGTATACAAATATACGTGTGTGTGTGTGTGTGTGTGTGTGTGTGTGTGTGTGTGTGTGTTTAAAAGTGAACCTCAGAATACTAAACCTGGAATTAAATATTTGGAAGCAATGTGCATAAAGAAAAGAGTTGACTTATTGATCTAGAGCTTTGCTTTTTATGGCTTGGTTAAATTGCATGTGTACTCAATGGAATGGGTTCACTAAAGGGAAGGCCCCACCTCATAGAGCTGACTGGTTATTGCTCACATGTCACCTGGCCCAGGGAGCACATTGAAAAAAACAAACAAAAGTACAGTCTGACATCCATATAAAGGAGTAAGATAAGATATCAATCTGAGTGGTTGAAGATTCTTGTGTGTGTGTGTGTGTGTGTGTGTGTGTGTGTGTGTGTTCCTAATGGAAAAATCTCTACAATTTTGAAGGAGCAAGGAATGATCTGATACAGTGATTTTGACTCAAATTGCCTGAGAAAGAGGAAGAAACATCAATGTGGCATGACCCTACATCTGGTGATGGCCTGGATGAACATTAAGATCAGGATTAGCACCGGGGTAAAGAAAGGATGGTAGTTATTCAGACAACCTCTGCATAGCCAGTTAAAATACTGAAACAAATTCTCATTGGTTGGAAATGTGTTTCTTCTCTGAGTCCTCAAAGGATGGTCCAGGCCACACAAACTTATATGCAGCTGCCTCTGCCCCATAGTCCAACTTCCCTAAGATCAAGCAATCCAAAATCTGGTTAAAGCTTGGATCACTACAGGTTATCTACATCCTGACTCTGAGTTACTTGTGTCCATTCTGATTGGTAAGTGCTCATAGAAAATGGACCAATTGGCCCTTGCCCTACAGTCACCCAGTTCAGGGAGCCCAGGGAAGAGATGATAAGCTGACAAGGCATCAAATATGAATAATGCCAATTAATGAAATTGGGAGGTACTGATTAAACTACAGAACACCCAACCCTTTCAGCTATCAACACTATTAAATATATTAATAATATGATACCCAACATTAGGCCATGCCCTAAATATGTGTTAGCTCATTTGAGTGCTACAATTACTCCATTATAGTGAGAACTATAATTTTATAAATGATAAGCTGAGGTATACTGAGATTAAAAGACTTAAATGAAATGTTTTTGACTTGAACCCCAATAGCCAGCAACAAAGTTCCCCACTTATAATTGTACCAGTATTTCTATTCTCATCTGGAGGATGGTTCAACTCATATATATATATACTTTCAAATAAGTGAGTTGTGTGAATAGAATGAATATATTAAATATTAGGTATAATCATAAGAAACAGGAAAAAGGTAGATTTGATTATTGCTAATTCACAAAAAAATGAGGCATGATCCACTACCATGAAAAATTATCATCGATGATGGGTGGGAAGGAGACTAGTTTGGAAAAAGCTACAGTTAATCCATAATATGTGAAGAAGAAACAATGAAGAGACTCATTTTAAATTGTTATAGGCTTTTCATATGAAGACAGGAGGTCATCTGAAAAGGGAATAAATGGTTTCAAGAGGAATTGGAAAATTTCAGAAGTAGTACTGAAGTGAATGGTGTGGAAAATTTTCAAATCCTTCATTGTGTGCCAGCCACCTGCCTTTATGAAGGGATTCTGAAAAGCAAACAGGAGAGGAGTGCTTCCTCCTTATGGACTCTAAGTTGGGAATTTGTTATGGGTAGTATTTTGTGCACAATTCTTAGTTTCAAGAATAAAGAATTTCCAAATATATGAGATAGAACAAAAGCTTACAAATAAACCATAACGATACCCAGTTAAAGCAAATATTTAATCTGATATTTTCCCCTCCAAAAGCTTTGTTAAAGCCAAATCGCTGATGCTGTTTATGCCTTCAGTACCAGAGTGGAGTATTCAGTTATTTTCTCAACAAATAGCACCTTATACATTAAACTACTTATCCATTCTCACAGCCCAAATGTACCTCTATGAATACATCATAAGGTTTCCTATGTTCATTTTAAGGAAGAAAATGTCATAGGCTGGATTAAGTAGGATATGAATGAGCAAGCAGAATAAACCAGTAAAATTTAATTAAGCAATTTAGCACTCCATAAAAGCAGCAACACATAAAAGTGTAGTGTAAACGACAGAGGGGCGGTGCACTACAATTCCAATGTTCTAAGAACCTAGAAAGGGGCTCAGAGTGCAGAAAATAGCCATGCCTCTTCTACAGGTGGTACATTTAAGCACAGATCGTAATTGAAACAGCCTTTACAAATGGACATTCTGTCCACTTTATTCTTTACTTTTGCCTTGTGGACGTGGAGGAAAAGAACAGGCATAGAAGGTACTTCATAACAAATTGATTGTAAGACATACACTCTTAACATTTGCTGTAACCAGACAGGAAAACAACGTATTCATTCATAGTCCAATTTTCAAAACCTCATCTCTGCTGTTTACAACTGTTAACTAATTCCACTGAAAAAAATTAGGAGTTCATATGTGAAAAATACAAGGCATCTCTGCCTTAAAAGGGCTTAAAGGATAAACAGCATCCTTTGCTTCATTTCAGGAGTCTGACTTGTATTTTCCTATTTCAGGATTATTGTGATACTATATCTCTTTTAAAGCAAACCTGATTATGGGGCGCCTGGGTGGCTCAGTTGGTTAAGCATCCCACTTCAGCTCAGGTCGTGATCTCGCGGTGGGTAAGTTGAGCCCCAAGTGAGGCTCTGTGCTGACAGCTTGCTCAGAGCCTGAAGCCTGTTCCGAATTCTGTCTCCCTTTCTCTCTGCCCCTTCCCTGCTGGCACTCTGTCTCTGTCTCTCTCAAAAATAAATAAACATTAAAAAAAGAAAAAAAACTGATAAGGCCTGTAACCTGGCCACCTTATTTCCTGTTAGTTCTTAAAGTGTGCCCAGGAATTTCATTCTACTGAAGTTATTTTAAATATTAAACAATCTAAGGGCTCCTGGGTGGCTCAGTCGGTTAAGTGTCTGACTCTTGATTTCTGCTCAGGTCATGATCTCACTGTTTATGAGTTTGAGCCCCACATTGGGCTCTGTGGCAACAGCACAGAGCCTCCTTGGGATTCTCTCTAGCTCTCTCTCTTTCTCTTTCTCAAAATAGATTTAAAAAATTAAAAAAAAAATAAATAAAACTTGAATCCTTTAATATTTAACCAGGTACTGGGGCACCTGGGTGGCTCAGATGGTTGGGCAGTTGACTATAGCACAGGTCATGATCTTGTGGTCTGTGAGTTTGAGCCCGTGTCTGGCTCTGTCCTGAGCACTCAGAGCCTGGAGCCTGCTTCCAATTCTGTGTGTGTCTCTCTTTTCCCCTTCCCTGCTTGCTCTCAGTCTCTCTCTCTCTCTCTCTCTCTCTCTCTCTCTCTCTCTCCCTCTCTTTCTCAAAAATAATAAACAATAAAAAAATTTAAAAAAATTTAACCAGGTACTTTAATTATCTTAGGCTCTTCTAAATTACAAAATAGTATCTTTTATATACAGTCTTAAGTTACTTGTTTTTATTCCCTCTTATTTTTAATTAAAATGTATATATTATATAATTATATAACATATTATTTATTATTATTTTAATATTAGTTTAATTTGTTTCTTTTATCACATATTTAAAAAATTTCTTTAAACATACTTGGAATAAGCCAAGAAATAAGGAATCATGTAGGTAAAGATTGTGGTATTTTAAAATATAGCAATTAACGTCATATTTGGTTTTATTTCCCCACAGAGTGTGGTAGGGTTTTGAAGTGAAGACCATATGCTGTTGTTCCTTCATCTATCTTATAGCTCTCAAATGATCGTAAGCACACAGTAAATATTATTCACCTTATTATATGGATCAAGTCTCCCATCTCTCTTTATTAAACATTATGAATTTTAGTCTAATTTATCTTTTTAATCAATTTTACTTTCTTTTAAATATGATTTGTTTATATTTTATTTTTAAATAATTTTACACATTCAGAAAAGTTGAAAGAATAGTACAGAGAACTCACAAATCCCCACATTTTCATGCATTTAGATTCCCCAACAGTTAGTATTTTACCATGCTTGCTCCATCACCCTACCCCTCTTACTTGGGAGCTTGTTATACGCACAATCCTCAGCATCCCTGTTTTTGGTAAAACAAGGACACTCTACCTCTTTTTTTTTTTTTATAGACACAGAGAGAGAGAGAGTGCAGGGGAGAGAGGCAGAAGACAGAAAGAGAGAGAGAGAGAGAGAGAGAGAGAGAGAGAGAGAGAGAGAATCTTAAGCAGGTTCCACACTCAGCGAGAATTCCTACTTGGCGCTTGATCTCATGACACTGGGATCATGACATAAGCCAAAATCACGAGTTAGACACTCAACCAACTGAGCCACCCAGGCACCCCAACACCATACCTCTTAACCTCAAACAACCACAATGCAATTATTCAAACTAGAAAATTATACACTACCATCCAGTTTATTCACTGGTGTTAAATTGTGCCAACTATGCCAATGAGTGTATTTTTCCTCTTTGATTCAGTATCCTGACTAGGACAGGTTTTCCTGTTTGTTTAGTTCTCTTCAAACTGCTATAGCTCATCAATCTTTCTTCGTGTTTCATGACTTTGACAGCTGTAGAGAATATTCCTTTCATATTTCATATTTCATAGTTATTTTGCTAAGTGCTTTATGGGAATATACTGTTTAAAAAATCCTGTCATGTTTTCAAATGCAATACCTATTTCTCATCAAATTTCTACCCACCAGCTCTAGCACCACTCATGACTTCTGTCAAAATTAAACACCAAAATAAGAGTTGCTAAATGGTGATTTTTCTACTTCAGTCATTCCTTCTACATTCATTATTTGGCATTTTACTCTAAGCAGGGATTTTTCCTCTCTCTTACTTATTTGTATACTCTTTTATTTGTTTTAGAGTAGAGTCCTATTTTATTTGAGTGCTAACTTCTTGTTTTCAATTTTTATTTTAAAGCTATAATTGTCCTCATTTTCGCCAGTGAAAACTGTGTTAAGGCTGGGTGCTGTGCCTTTGTGTTTTTCCTCATCATTCTTTGAGTACTTCTTTACTTTCCGGGCCAATAGGATGTTCCACGCTCTTCTTATTATTTTCCTATTCCAGACCTAATACAGACATTTTTCCAAGGAGTCCTAGTTTTTGTTGCTGTTGAGGATGATATCTATATACCAAGATTTGGTGTCTAGTGTTCTCATTCTCCTGTAGTGTTACTGCTGCTATGACTTAGTAGACTAAGGAAATGCATGTGTGTAAGTATGTGTGTGTGTGCACATGCATATGCATGATACACAGAAACATACATATATTTATATTTTTATCAATTTTATATCTTTTTATTTTATAAAAAGCAGCTACACATTATATTTCCAGTTTAATGACTTTGGTTCTTTCTTTCCTTCTCTCTTCCTACATTTTCAAAACCTTTTCTAATAAAGAGAAACTTGGACCCATTATCCTCAATATATTTACTATTTGTTCATTCCTCCTGCATGTACTGATCTCCCAACATGCTATCTGCCTGCTCATCCACTTCCATGGTCACCTCCATAGCTGTCCTGCCTCCTTGCCCCTGAAGAAAAGGTGGGAAGGAAGAAGGCAAGCTCTGCTATTGTTTTTAAGGAAAACTCAAGCAGGCTGCTCCTCTATGTATTATGTTGTGTCACTTCTTATTTTTCTATGCTCAGATTTTTTTTTTTGATTCATTTGTGAGATACTTGAGTGCCTATCCTGTGTTAAGTATTATTCTAAGCCCAGAGATTTAGCAGTTTTATACACACACCACACACACACACACACACACACACACACACACACACACACCTATAATCTGATTATATGAAACATGCATTCTAGAAATCAACAATATATATCTTTAATTTTTTTCTTAATTATGCAATTGACTTACCTGGGAAAAATTAAAGCCTTTCAATTATGCAAATAACACTAAAGTTTCCTTTGGCAGTTATGGTTGAATCTTGTCTCATGCCTTAGTTGTGTCCTTTCTCAGAGGTAACTACTTTTATGAGTTTGATGTGTAGTATTTCAGATATTTTATAATATAGTTACAGACACACACATCCACATCACCAATGTATAATGCTATAAATGCAGGTTTCCATGTGTATTTTTCTTTATGTAGAGACATCATGTTCCATGTATAATTCTGAGACATGTAGTCTTTATGTTGTCATTGTTTACATATTTGTAAATGGAGATTCCTCATTTTTAAAACCTCTGCACAATATTTCTATTGAAAATGCTAAAATATATTTATATGTTTACTTGCCATATATAAATATTTTCTGTGAATGACTATCTTTAATTTTGTCCACTTTCCTAATCTCCCACTTTTATCTTTGTTTTATTGGGTTGTACTAATTCTTTACATATTCTGGAGACAAACCATTTGACTTTTCAGGATTTAATATTTCATGGTGCCGTTAACCAAGTAGATAATAAATTTGATAATGGAATATATCAGTATTTTTCTGTTATGAAATCCTTTATGTATGCTGTCAATATGTTCCTAGACTTAAAAATATTTAGACATTTAATTCATTTGAAATTTATTTTTATAAGTGGTATGATGTTAAAATCTTATTATATATTTTCCAAAGAATCATTTAAAAAACAAATTATAAATTACAAAATAATGCATCCTTTCTTTATTAAGTTGAAATATTATTTTTATCATTTACTAAATTTGTTATTGTGTATGTTTATATGTAAGCCACTTTATCAATTTTCTAACATATTTTAATTATCTATTCTTTGTTTTCAACCGCATGACACTATTGTATTTACTCTAGTTTTATAAGGTGCTATAATAGGTCAAAGATCAAGTCTACTATCTTTCTTTGTTTAATCACAACTCTTTTGGTTATTTTTACAAATTGTGGTTCCATTTGAATTTTAAAAGCCCATGTCAAATTATATAAAAATATTGTTAGTTTTTTTGAAAACCACTGAATATAGGTGAACTTGAGTGGAACTTCCAGCTTTATATTACTGATTCTTATTATTCATGAACACTGTTTAATTCTTCATTTACTTATTGTATTTTATGGTCTTCATCATGTTTTCTGGTTATCAGCTTTTACTTTTCATAAAAGTGTTTATAATTCCTATTAGTTTTGTTTTTAAGTATTTAAATATAGTTAGCATAATAATGATATTTTTCTATGAGATTTTCTATTTGTTAAATAATACTTTAAAGGGAAACTGATTTTTGTAAGATCTTATATCCAACACTTATTGGACTCTCCTATTTGTTCTTTTTTATTTTATTATGAGGATGTGTAAGAAGATTAGATTTTCTGTAATAGTGAATTTTATGTATCATTTGCAAATATTTTCATCCCTCATTTCTCTATCTTGTCTTATGGTATTGGCTAAACCATCCACTATAATGTAAAAGAAAAGTGGTGATAGTTGGCATTCCTTGATTTTGAAGTTTAATGGAGCTGCTTTTTGGCTTCACTATTAAGTGTCATATTTACTAATATCTTTCTGACTCAGGGAAGTTTTCCATGATTCCTAATTGGCTCTTGGCATCAATTAATCTAATCATGTAGATTTCCTGCTTTGTACTGCTTATGTAATGAGTTTTACTGATGGATTTTCTAATACTGCATCATTCTTGCATTGTAGGAATAATGCCTTTGTTGTCAAGACTACTTTTTCCTTTGCTATTATATGACTGGAAAGGAAGTATTATCACCTGTTACTTTTGTTCTTTTGTTGTGATTATGTGTACAACTGATTAACAAAACCTTTGATAATTGTCTTTTTAACTGGTTCTCTTTTTCACACATTTTTGTTGTTGTTGTTCACTTATTTGTTTTTGTTGTTGTTTGTTTTCCTAAATTTCTTTTCTGGTAGATTTGTATAAACAATCCATGTTTGTTTTTTTCTTTTTTTCCCTTCAAAAATCATTTTTCATCTTTCAGCTATAAGCTATAGCTACATGTGATCTGTCTGTTGCTTCCAAGATATTCACATTAAGTGATATGAATTTCTAAAACAAGGTTACACAATATGTATTGGTGGAAAAATTAACATTTTGATCATTTGTTGATTGATGCTTGGGACTGCCTTTGATTTCATTGTTTTTTACCCAAAGAACAAGTTAATCTTTTCGCAAGATGGTTTAGAACTGACATTGTCTAACTACAGTTAAAACTACAATAGTCATGATTCTTCCTATTGTAAGAGACTGAATCTCAACTCATAGTAGCTGAAGTAATGAAGTTAATGTATTGACATTCATTACTGGATAAAACAGGATGACTCTACCCCAGTTATGGGTTGAATCAGGGGTATAAGTCAATATTGTCAGAATTTTTTTCTCTATTTCTGCTCACATCTATTTGGTTTTACATTCAGGAAAGCTCTATTCACATAGTTGAAAAAAGCTTCACCAAGAGTTACATGCTCATATCCTGTAAATTTAAGAACTTTAATAGGTTAAAACAATTATTTCCCAACAGTGCCTGGGGTCTCTCAAGTCCTGGTTTAGGTTACATGTCCTAGCCAAAAATAATTATTGAGGCTGGAGGATGAGATTGTCTCATTGTCTAGATGTGATATATATGTTCATTCCTTTTACTGGAAGCAGAGAGAAGGGGAAGATGTTTGGCAGTCTTATGTGAAGTACATGAATAATTTCCCATAGGAAAATGCTCCCTTTTCAGAAGAGGGGAAAATTTAAAAAAAGACAAGACTGATAATACAAATACTTAGCTAACATTGCATGGTTATAACTCGGGTATTGATATTTGCAATTTATACTCATTAAATCCTCTTAAGAACCCTATAATGAGCATATTATTTTTTTATTTTGCAATAATATCATGCTTTTTACATTTATATTTTACAGGTATAGAAAATTTAACAAAGGTAGCACATAGAATTCCCATATACCTCACATCTAGTTTAACATCTTACATTTTTATGGAAATTTGCAGAAACTAAGAAACTGCCATGAACACATTACTATTATCTAGACTCTGGCATACGTTAAAGTTCGTTCTTGATGATGTATGGTTTATGGTGTCTGGTTTGTGAGGCACGCGATCTATGGATTTTAAAACATGCATAAAGTCATGTATCTTACACCCAGTATTATGTAAAACAATCCCTTCATTCTTCTGTGGTCAACTGTTCTTTCCTCTCCCAGCCTCTGGCAATCATTAACCTGTTTTCTACCCTTATACTCTGCCTTTTCCAGAATATCAAATGAATGGAATCATGCAATATGTAGATTTTTGTGTGCCTTATTTCAGTTAGTGAAATGTATTTAATAGCCATGCATGTAGTTGCATGAGTTAATCATTCATTTTTTTTTTATCCTGAAATAATATTCCACTGTATGGCTTTTCCACAATTTATCAATTCTCCTATTGAAGGACATCTAGATTGCTTCTAGTTTTGGCTGTTATGGATAAAGCTACACTCAACCTTCTCATACAGATTTTCTGTGAATATAAGTTTTCAAATCTCTTGGATAAATACCTAACAGTGTTATTGCTGGATTATATAATAAGCCTTTGTTTGATTTTATAAAAATCTGCCACTCTTTTCTAAAGTTGCTCTACCATTTCATAATCCCATCACCAATGAAAGAGAGTTCTTGTTGCTCCTTATCCTCACCAGCATTGTTATTGTCAGTTTTTTTTTTTATTTTCCATTTGAGCCATTCAAATAGATGAGTAGTGTTGCAACACTTGAGGCACATGGTTGCCACATGGTTTTATTTTATATTTCCCAATGACAAAAGATTTTGAACATCTTTTCATGTATTTACTTGCCATTTGTATATTTTCTTACCATCTGCATGTCTACCCCTTGAGGTAGGTATTAATTTTATTATTGTTAACTCTATTTTACAAATGAGAAATCTGAGAATCAAAGCAATTAATTACTTGTTCTACGGTCCTGTCGCCGGTAACAATAGATTTTCATTACTCTACTTTTAAGCAACATATTGTGAAAATGAGTAAAGGAAACCTTATTTAAAATTCTTTTTTTTTAACGTTTATTTATTTTTGAGACAGAGAAAGACAGAGCATGAACGGGGGAGGGTCAGAGAGAGGGAGACACAGAATCTGAAACAGGCTCCAGGCTCTGAGCCGTCAGCACAGAGCCCCACGCGGGGCTCGAACTCACGGACCGCGAGATCATGACCTGAGCCGAAGTCGGCAGCTCAATTGACTGAGCCACCCAGGCGCCTCAGGAAACCTTATTTAAAATGGCTTCAGAAAGCCCTGAAGGGGGCCTTCTCACACACATACCACTGGTTGCAGCCTGTATAATTGGCAGGAAGAAGGAAGTTAATTATTTTGACAAGGGAAGGCAGGTTCACATAGAAATTTTATCTCCTGTTTTGAAGAAAAAGAAGGAAGGTCCCTCTCTGCCCCAGCAGCAAGGCACTAACCATCACAACTACCAGCCACTGAGAAACTACTGCAGTCTCAAACTGTTATTCTCTAATGAACCTATGTTCAAAACAACCCTCCCCAATTTCCTCCTGAATCCTTATAGAAGCTGCCCTTCTCTCTGTCTCTTCATAAATGTCTGTGGTTTGCCATTGTTCCCATGTTCCAAATCTGCAATCCCTCTACTATTCCTGAATAATCTTCTTTTGCTACTAAAATAACTGGTTATTTTTTTTTAAGGTTCTCACTATTTACAGAAGATAACAACCCAACTACAGAAATACCATCAAACTCTATGGTACATATCACTATATTATACCCATTACATGTCTGACCTCCAAATCTTAACTGAAAGAGACATCACCCAAATTCTTAGATCAGAAAATCACTCCACAAACTGAAAAATAAATCAGATGTAAAAACCTGTGGAACTAAATCTAAATAGTGAAGAACTCTTAGCAACAACCTCAAAGGACTGAGTTAACATTGGTAGCTACTGCTTCTCAAGAAGTTTATGCAACAGGCATTTTCAGTTAAGTTCTGTCCTCTCAGAGACTTTTGAGAAACTATTAAAATAATGATCTACATTATTAGCTAAATGCTGTGCTTAAGTAAGATCATATTTGCTTTTAGGTATTTCCTGCCTTGATATTTGCAATCTCAATACTTTGCTTTCTTTTGTTTGTCTGACTCTTTATAATATGAGATATGGTTGAGGTACAATGTCATATTATGCCAGCAGTTACCCCAAAATGATGAGATGTGATGATACTCCTACTTTTTAAATTTCTTTGTGTGAAATGAGGGAGACCTACACAACCATAGATATACAAATTTTATTTGCAACGTTACATAATTTAACCGAGGACTCAGATAGGATTGACTATCTTCCATTTGCTTTAGTGCCTTCATGTTATTAAAGTTATGCTCTTGTATGCCTTTTTCTGTTGATTAGATTAAAAGTTCACTGGGGAAGCCTGGCTGGCTCAGTCAGTTAAGCGTCCGACTTCAGCTCAGGTCATGACCTTTGTGGGTTCAAGCCCCACATTGGGCTCTGTGCTGACAGCTCAGAGCCTGGAACCTGCTTTGGATTCTGTCTCCCTCTTTCTCTGCCCCTCCCCTGGTTACACTCTGTCTCTTTCTCTCTCTCTCTCTCAAAATTAAATAAATATTAAAAATTTTAGATTAAAAGTTGGTTATGCTGATTAAATAAAAATTTTAAAAAAGCAAGTTCAGATTTTATTGTAGATTCATGCTATCTTTTGCACTGCAATTTTTAAACTAAAATACAAGATATTTCCTTAGTATGCTATAAACTATGATCACTGTATTTATTTAAAAAGGTAGAATTATACAAAACTCAATGCTATGGATCTAATATTCTTGCAGGAAAAACAGTATTTGACTATTCTGTGTAGTCATATGCTTAAAGATTTATTATTTAATCATAAATCTTAAAACTTCTTATTAAATTTTGTTTAAACCTAAAGTTAACTGGTACATGATGTACTTAACTGAATGTTTAAATACATATATTTCATATGTAATAAAGAACTACGTAAATATTTTATAAGATTCCAAAATTTTTTGAGCAAATACTTACCAATCTAAATTACACCTTGATTTTTTTTTATTAAATTAAATGTATATATTTTGGTCTGTTTACTAAGGCAGAGATATAATTAATAAATATTATTTAATGAAGAAGATTGTGAATACAGTGAGCTTATATTAGAATTATCCTCATTTTATGAAAAAGCGTTCAACTAACCATTTTATAGGAAGACCATGCCATGCATGCCAATTCAAATGTAGACAAAATAATTATATTATTATTTAATATATTTCCTCTCTCACAGTTATGCTACATTGTTAGTGTTGGATTATTTGTTTTGATCAATAGGCTCTTAGAATGAGTAAGTGCAAATGAGGGTCTCTGATATGCATTATCTTAAAAATTATACTAGATATTTCAATAAGCTTACATCAACTTTCTATAAAATTTCTAACTTCATTTTAATCAGCACATAACAACGTGTATTTTAGAATAATGGCTGTCAAGTGCTTTTTAAATATACACATATATATACATATGTATATGATCCATAGTGGATCATAATCTTTTACATCAAATACTGAAACAACATGAACAAGTTGATCTCTAAAAACATTCATATGCAAACCTCTATTCATTTTTATGATATATAACATACTATAAAATGTGGTCAATGATTTGTTATTTTGGTCAATTGTGTTTACTCTTTCAGGGTTTGTGAAGAGAATTAACTGCCTTATTGCTGTGTTAGATTAGTTTTTCTTTTTGTCTATGATTTTTCTTGAAAATATGTGTCTTGTTCTCATATAATAACCAATGACAAATAAAAAGTTAATAGATATTGGTGAATATCATTTTTTTTCAAACTCTAAATTAGTAACCAGGAGATAACAGATTGCTTGTTCTGTGAAATGTGGTTTAAAAGATTGGCGTGAATGCTGTTTGTTTTTATAGAATTCAAGTGGAGGATACAAAATCACTCCAGATTTGGAAGAAGGATAATGTTAAATAAGTGGTAATGAGATCCAGCCAAACCACAGTTAAATGTCAATTCGATTTGTATGCCAGTAAAAGTAAACAAATATTTAGATCTTGATATATTCTTGCACCTTATCAAAAGTCAGAGATAATTGTTTCCTTCTCTCCACTGAGCAAGATGAACAACTTTATTTGGAAAAAAAAATAATGTTTATTTATTTTACAGAGAAAGAGAGAGAGAGAGACAGAGTGTGAGCAGGGGAGGGGCAAAGAGAGGGAGACACAGACTCTGAAGCAGCTCCAAGCTGTGAGCTGTCAGTACAGAACCTTAAGCTGTCAGTACAGAGCCTGGAGCAGGCCTCGAACTCACGGAGTTCGAGATCATAACCTGAGCAAAAGTCAAACACTTAACCAACTGAGCCACCCAGACACCCCGACAACTTTAACATATATGTGACACTAAAGAGTTTTTTTTCTTTTTAAATAGAAGACTCAGAAAATTAATCTGAGGTATAAAAATGGGGGAGGAACCACAGAATACTTAAAGAACAGGTGATGCAGTGTCTTAATGCCGTGGGGGCATAAAAGATGATGGTATATGATTAACACACAGTTTCACCAACAAAAGGGTGTCATTTGCATAGAGGTTTTATGGGACTGCATGTGTATACATAGGGAGAACAGATGGTCCTGGGAGGTAGACAGGTAAGACAAGCTTTTAGCTTGTTCACATTGAGTATCACATTCAAGTGCAAATTTGAATAAGGTTCATACAAATTATATACCTGCATCAATCCATTATTTACTAGTCAATTTACCTGGTCAAGCCATGAAATCTTCAACCTTATTATTCAGATAACATTTACCACAAAAATCAAGTATGATAATTAAATAGAACAATAAATATAAAATACCTTGAACACTGGGCACCACTTAGTGGGTATTTGGTAATTTTGCATCTCTTTTTTCCCTACTCTTCCCTGATTTTATTTTCCTTCATGTGAGGCTGGTGGTCAAAATGTCAACATATTATTAGACACCTGGGTGGCTCAGTTGGTTAAGCGTCTGGCTCTTGGTTTTGGCTCAAGAGGCCCATGTTGGACTCTGTAATGACAGCATGGAACCTGCTTGGGACTCTCTCTCTCCCTCTCTCTCTGCTTTTCCCGTGCTCTCTCTCTCTCTTTCGTAAAATAAATACATGAAATTTAAAACATTCAAAATGTTAGAATAAGATTTTGTGATTTTACTTAAATATTTTAAGATTTTATTTAAATAATCATTACCATAGATTCCATTTCTATGGGAGAATGTTATTTTACACAGTGGAAAACCAGGCCAGAGAGATTAAATGATTTTAGAGATGACAACTCCATTATGTCAAAACTAGATTAAAGTCCAATATTTATCATTTTATTCTTTACAATTTGCCTTCAGATTTGTTAGGTTAAATTACACATACAGTAGCTAATGTACTAAACACTAACATGAAAATGTGCTCAATATCAATATAATTTATCACCAGGTTCCTTTAAAGTAGAATCACATTTTATTTACATGGGAGCCAGGAATAGAAAAGACTCTACCATATTTCAAAGTTATTTTTCTCAATTAATTTGATATATTTTAGTTGTAAAAGTTTATCAAGATCCATTAAAATTAAATCTAAAAATTAAAATATCTGATAGGCAAGTAAGATTTCATATTGATGTTATGATAGCATAATAATGATCATAGTAGATGGAATTAGCCTTCCCATTAAAAAAATGTTTATTTATTTATTTTGAGAGAGAGATGGTGTAGGAAGGGTCAGAGAGAGAGGGAAAGAGAGAATCCCAAGCAGGCTCATGCTCAGTGCAAAGCCTGATGCAGGGCTAAATCCCATGACCTTGAGATCATGAGCTGAGCTAAAATCAAGAGTTGGACACTTAACTGACTGAGCCACCCAGGCACCCCTAGCCTTCCCATTTTTATTGTGAAATTTTTATTTTTGTCCAAAATCTGTCAAAAAAAATCCATAAAGGTAAGTGATCATTTTTGTTTGCCCATTTTCTAACATGGCATTTTATCAGTAAGATATTTTTGAAGCAAAACACATTAGAAAGAGGAAAGGAATGGGCAGAGGAGAAGGAAGGAAAAGAGAAACAAGGAAAGAAAAGTAGATACATAGGGGTGCCTGGGTGGCTCAGTCGGTTGAGCATCCAACTTTGGTTCGGGTCACGATCTCATGGTTTATGAGTTTGAGCCCCGCGTCGGGCTTGTGCTGACAGCTCGGGGCCTGGAGCCTGCTTTGGATTCCGTGTGTCCTTCTCTCTTTGCTCCTTCCCTTCTCACATGCTGTCTCTCTCTCAAAAATAAATAAATATTTTAAAAAGTTAAAAAAGAAAGTAGATGCATAAACCTCATTCTGAAAGATAGTGAAGTATAGTAGCTAAAGTATATTTTAGTATAGAATAGTCACTAAATACTGCAGAACAAATAGGGTGACAAACTTATAAATACTCAAAATAGAGCTAATTATTTTTGTTTCTTTTATACACAAGACAGAACAATGAAAGCAATGTCAGTGTGGCCAGAATTAGGAGTAAAAAATGAATATATGGATAAGTGAACACAGATTTGTGTGTCAGGAAAAAAAATTAAAGAAGAATTAGAATACATGGACTAAACGAAAGGGAAAACTTGAATAGAGTCACATACCTAGTAGAGACGATATGGTTGGCTTGGACATGTGACGTACTTTCTCTAGTCATTGGTCACTGCATTTGTAGATATTCTGTAGGCCATCAGAACTCACAGGGGTGGACTTTCCTACAGTGTGTCTCAGCCCCTCTCAGTCATTGGTGTAACAGGAGTGATGGTGCTTTGTGAGCTCTGTGGGTTCAATGAAAATTTAATGTGTGGGTGAATTAACAGAGAAGCCAATGCAAAAAATGCATATCATCTTATGGGATATAATTTTCTTATCAGATGTAACCAAATAATCCCCATATTAGATAATAATAATTGATTTTATACAGTTCCGTTACATATAATTATATAAAAGAACATTTATTTATAGCAATATAAAGATTATTCCTTAATATAAGTGAGTATTCAACAAAAAGTATATGTTAGAAATATAGAAGGTAAGGGGCGCCTGGGTGGCGCAGTCGGTTAGGCGTCCGACTTCAGCTCAGGTCACGATCTCGCGGTCCGTGAGTTCGAGCCCCGCGTCAGGCTCTGGGCTGATGGCTCAGAGCCTGGAGCCTGTTTCTGATTCTGTGTCTCCCTCTCTCTCTGCCCCTCCCCCGTTCATGCTCTGTCTCTCTCTGTCCCAAAAATAAATAAACGTTGAAAAAAACATTAAAAAAAAAAGAAATATAGAAAGTACATATCAGTATAGAATTCCTAGAAATATTATAAATACCTAAAATTATTCCCCAGATGCATATTTTGTCAATTTACCTATAGTGCTTTTTTTCTTTCAATGCTTTTAATTCTGATATGTCTGAATGACAGAAACTAAATTATAATTTGGGAGGCATATAGTTAGAAGGAGAACAAAGCATGTAATTTTTAATTATGTTAAAAGTTTTAATCAGTGTTAAAAATCTTGTTCTAAGAATCTTGAAAGTTGGAGGAACACTCTTCAGAATACTTAGGTCTCATTGATCGTGATTTTGTTATAAGAATAACAAACTTTTTAATTTTTTTTTCAACGTTTATTTATTTTTGGGACAGAGAGAGACAGAGCATGAACGGGGGAGGGGCAGAGAGAGAGGGAGACACAGAATCGGAAACAGGCTCCAGGCTCTGAGCCATCAGCCCAGAGCCTGACGCGGGGCTCGAACTCACGGACTGCGAGATCGTGACCTGGCTGAAGTTGGCCGCTTAACCGACTGCGCCACCCAGGCGCCCCAAGAATAACAAACTTTTTAATGGAAATTTAGGAAGATTAACACTTAGTTTATTGGTGTGAGTTCTTCTGGAATAGTTGAAGAAAAGCCCAAGATAAAAGATAAGTGGTACAAGAACATTTGACTTCTTTCCCAACTCTTATATAATAGCCTCCCGGTAGAATGTATTACTGGCGGGTCTCCTCCAAAGAAAACAAGAAATGAGAAAAATATCACATGAATAAGCCACTTATGTAGCAACTGATAGCATCTTTGGTTTTGTTGAGTTTTTCTTTATAGCTAAACAAATTAGGAATATTTAGCAGGTGTGTTTATGTTTATATGTGTGTGTGTAAATGTGTGAATGCATGCATGTAGTCTCTTCCTAGGAGAATAACAATCCTTGAAAAATTGTGACATTGAGTCAGAAATTAGGAATATCAAGTATCAATATCATAGAAAATAAAACTTAATTTCTAAATGTGCTTGTAAAGTGATTACTCAAGTTTTCCCTGTAAATCAAACTCTTCCACCAACACTAAATATTTCCCATTTCTTACACAAAAAAAGAATATATAAAGCTATGATTTATAGCATACAAATAAAAATTTTATTGTAAATTTATTTGGGTGGAACCCCTAAATTTCCAGGGAGAAATTTAAATAACCTGCTGAAAATATCCCTAATAAACTCTATGAAGAGAGTATTGCTATACATTAGCTTTGTCTTCAAACACATGAGCACTGTGTAAATTATTCTCCAAAAAATAAAAGTGTTTATATCTGACTAAAGATATTTTAGGAACTTAATTCTGCCTTTTTTTTTCTTCCTGATAGTAGCATCTTGATGGAATCCTTTAGTTCTAAATTACAAGTAAAAATAGATTTTTCTAATATATTTTAAGTGCATATTTTCTGTTGAATGTTGAGTTGATAAGCCTTCTAGAAAAGACCTATAGGGATCATCAAACCCAACTGTATCATTTTACAAATGAAAGAACTTGCTCCTAGAAAAATGAAATGACCATTTTCACTGATGCATAGAAAATGGATGATTCAATTCTAGAATTCTGGGCTAAACTTCCTTTCAAAAAAAAGGTCTTCCTGTCTCTCTAGTCAGATAAATTTATATCAGAAAGGTGTTAAGTGAATGAAAGACCACATTTTGGCATTAATATATTTGCTTTTGTTTGGTTGATGTGATGTCTAATATTGTCAGGGTAATGACTAAAGTAAATAAAGGCAAGACAAGTCACCATGTGGATGGTTGATTTGACTCAATAATAGGGATAGTGTTATAAGCATTCAAGAGTTTGGATATATTTTAAAAGTATCATGCTATATGACCAAAGAAGGAATAAGTGAATATAGGTAAATCAGCCTCCTAATGAAGAGGTTCTAAATTCAGTACCATTGTATCTGCCAGTCCTGAAAACAAAATCAGAGGCAACCAAGGAAGATATTGAAGTTAGATGTATAGCAAAAGAAAATGGGTGGTTTCAGAATTTTTGGACTTGGCTTCTAGAAACTAAATTTATCTTAAATTATAATTCTTTACTTCTTTGGTATTCAGCAACAACAAAAGCCACCTGACAATCATTTGGATCCCTCCTGCTGTTTAAAATGTCCAAGGGAAAGAAACATGACATTGTATCCTATTGTTTCATTTCAGTGAGTTTACTTTCAAGTCCTAAAAATAGGAGACAACATGACAAGAATTACCAATAGCTTTTAATATTATTTGTCTATTTGCCACTTGCTTTTTCCACCTTCACAAAATTTCTCTTTGTCCTTTTTTAAACTGATTGCTGATTGTTTCCATGAATATAACTCTGCTAAGAAAAACTATGTCAAACAAGAAACTTCCTACCTATCATTAACATAAATAATAGGGTGAATAAAGCAAAACAACCCATTACCAAGTGTTTTTTTAAGATAACTTTAAAAAATTATGTATAGCTAATATTAGATAACCCACAGCAAAGCTTCAGTGTTCCTTTGTATATCATTCCTTTATGATAAATGTAATTTCCCTATTATTGTTATTATATACATGAAAAAATAAACAGTGGGTTGAATTAATGATAGAAAGCAACAGCTTAGAAGCACATAGGATAATAAAAGTCATTTGATTTTAAAAAGTGGAAATCATTCAAACTAAATGATCTATACACATATAGATTTGGCTCTGAGTAACAGCAGGGATTAATACTTTAACAAATTAGAACACAACCACAAACTAAATCTAAAAGAGAAAAAACTTCAAATCTACAGAATATGCATTCAAATTCAGTGTAGCCAATAAACATAAGTGGTTAATAAAATTAAACCTCTGAACTGTGTGTGTGTGTGTGTGTGTGTGTGTGTTTATTTACTTGTGTGTGTTTAACCACCTTTAGGACACACACACAAAACAACAGTATCCAAGGAAATGCATTTTAGCAACTATGAATCAATAGGGTGCTCTTATTAGACAAAGGATGATGTGTGAAACACTGCTCAGAGTGCTAGCATTCCAAGAAGAGAAGGCACTTTGCTCTAGAATTCTATGATAAACAAATCCCTTTGAAGAGTAATGCTTGAAGCTGCAAAGTAATATTTTAAAGTCAGCATAGTGAAAAACACTGAAATGTCAAAATTTGACTTAAACTGTAACTGTCTTTGATAGAAACTGGTAAAATAAATTAGTGGCTATATATAGATAGAGAAACAAATATTTGCTAATAAAACCTCGATTGAAATAATTTTATATCCTATTACAATTACACTTTATTTTTTAATGTTTATTTTATTTTATTTTTGAGAGAGAGAGAGAGACAGAACACAAGCAAAGGAGTGGCAGAGAGAGAGGGAGACAGAATCCAAAGTAGGCTCCAGTCTCTGAGCTGTCATCGCAGAGCCCGATGTGGCTTGAACCCACAAACTGAGCCAAAGTCAGATGTCTCACTGACTGAGCCACCTAGCGCCCCTACAATTACACTGAATTGATTACACTGCAAATCAATTTGTTAACAACACTGGATACACTCAGTAGATTTGCAGCCCTTCCCATGAGTTAAAGAATATTTTATTAGAATATAATTGTGGAACTTACTGTAACTTCTTTTATAATAAGACGGCTAGACCTTCTTTTCTAGCATTCTGAATTTCAGGAAATATTAGCTCATAGGATTTCACTGGGATTCTTGAATGTGGCTTATTGTATAGATGTATGTAGGACAGTATGATGCAGTATAGTGATTTACATGTGTGTTTGGCAGAAGATTAAATTTGCTAGCTATGTCTTACTACAGAACATAGTCCATAGTCAAAGAAGTTAGGAAAATCTAGAATTGATCACTTCAAATGATTTTCTTCGCTGAAGGACCTCAAAGAGCATTTAAAAATACTGACTTGATTAAAAATATGCAAAATTAGGATATGCTCTAAAACGTTTTCAAGCTTATTTGACCGGTGATACTTTTCTGGTGACATCTTATAAGATCAGAATTCAAAGGAGTCTCTTAGGAAAACACGTTCCCTTTAGAAAAAGAAAATCCCATGCTAGCAGCAGATAACACTATGCGGGTTTCAGTATCTGGCACTAAACTACCTTGGGGAATTAATTTAGTCAATGACCTCTTTTCGGTCTTTTAAAATGTCAAACTACCTTCATATAGTACATTTTGAAGATAAAAAGAGAAGATTTTATATGAATAGGCTTCAGGAAGAATATGCCAAAATAAATATGCATTGCTTTTTAAAATATAATAAAGTAACATGTTCTTTGTTCTATGTTTTTTTGGCACCTCAACATTATAGACTTTAGCTACACACTGCAATCACTCTGGGAACTTAAAAAACAATCAATGGCCAGACCCTTCCTAAATCAATTAAATAAAGATCTTTGGGTTGAGGCCAGACATTGATATTTTTAAAAGCTCTTATAATGATTCTAATGTCCACTGAATGTTGGGAAGCACTACTCTGGACTATATCTGAAAGGAAAGATATCAACCTCCTGAGCCCAACCAGAAGAATTGTCCTAAAGGAGGTATTTTATCAGATACTGAGGCATGTCCTTTTGCTACTTTATATTTTCCCTTCTATGTGCTTGTATTTGCTTCAAGTTCACATCCTGTGCTAGTTACTGGGGTTCACTTGGCAAAGATTCCTTGTGATCTAGAATAGAATCTGGGAGACAAGATAAAGCACAGAGGTAGAAGACGGCAAGTTGCATTGTGATGGTATCGTATCAGGTTGGTTTTAGGAGTAGGGGGAAGAGGCAGAAACAGAGAAATGTGTCTCAGTCCTAAAGAGAGGTATGGAAGAACATTTCATAATCATCCCAGGAGTGCTTCAGAGTATCCAAGCCTGGCCAGTCCCTTCTCCTCACCCCATATACTTCCTGATAGCAACTAGATCAACAGCCCTGGAAATTGTTTCTCTTGTCTTTGCTTTGAGAAGCACTAGCCTGAAAACTTCAGTTCAAATGCAGGATCTCGGATGAACATTATACATATTGGTTAAAGGGCAGTTAATTGTAAAAATGCAAACACTATGAGGAAGGGTAATACCGCAGTTTACTTGTTTATTTATTTTTACCTTAGTATAAAGAGATTTGGAAAAGAAATGAAGATTTTAGAAATTTTGAAGGGTAGAGAAGGAATGAAGATGAATACTGAGTAGACATGGAATGTGAAGAAAAATTGGAATATATTTGAGAAGTCTGAGGTATTGAAGGTAATTTTTACCTAGTTGATAACTTATCATCTACCTGAGTGTTATAAGAAATGCCAGTGCTGGACTGACATAGCCATAAAGCCATAGAAAGAATAAAAGGCACATAAGAGAGTTTAGGGCCCGAAAAGGTATAGCCTCTACTAATCTCACATATCCTTTATCATTATTAAGACCCCAGGTCTGATTATGTGTGAGATCATACGTTCTTACTGGGAAGAATATTTCCAATAGAATTTTTACAATAGCTGAATTTTATTGGAAATAGTGTAAAGGGATCATATTAACAGCATGGCTTCCCCCCTTTTCCAAACTAAACAAACAGCCGCTCTTAAGCAAGTTTACACCCTTCCAAGTTCCTAGGAGTCTGGCCTGGTTCGGTGTGAATTAAATGAATTCGTTCTTTAAAAAGCTTTTTTTGTTGTTGTTTTTTTTTTCAAATGATTTTATTGTTCAAATTACCTTATCTGGAACCCTTGCTCTTTCAGCAGACCTTCGTACTGTAGCAGCCATGAATCAATAGTTCATATTGAATTTAGAGAAATACTGACTAACCCTATTGCTATAAGACAGGATTTGCTCCTAACTAGCAATTAAATTGCCATGTAGACTAAAATCCATATTTCAAAATCATCACCACAATGCTAGCTTATTTTCTTCCTAGACTTTCAAAATGTACTTACTGTTCAAATATACTGTTATTAAATATACAAATCACAAAATTAAATTCAGGCTTTCTCATCTCGAGCTTCAACTTGTCAAGCCATGGCAGCCTGGAAAGATATCTTATTGCACTGAGAGAGAGGAGATATGTTCTGGGTAAGAAATAAAATAGAGATTTGCAGACACCACTAAGTTCTATGACTAACGCCTTGGTTTGCCTAAAACAGAAATTTTGTGGTGTAAGATATGGATGAAAGTATATAGGAGGAAGTACCTGAAAACTGTGGACTGAGGTGGATGAAATATCAGAGAATCAGAAATAGCAGCACCTATGGGGCCTGGGTGGCTCAGCTGGTTAAGTGTCTGATTTTGGCTCAGGTCATGATCTCGCAGTCTGCTAGTTTGAGTCCCACAACAGGCTCTGTGCTGACAGCTCAGAGCCTGGAGCCTGCTTCCGATTCCGTGCCTCCCTCTCTATCTGCCCCTTCCCTGCTTGGTCTCTGTCTCTCTATCTCTCTCAAAAAAAAATAATAAACATTAAAAAAATAATAAAAAAAAGAAAAGAAACAGCAGCAGGTAGCAGACCTGCTGAAATCTTGACTCATGATACCCACTCTCTAAAACTAATGACTGATTTTTCTATATATCTTCAATACTTTTCCAAACCTTCCCAAAGTGTTATTGAGCTGCCAAATAAAGTACATCTGCAGTCCCTTATAAACATTGATATATGTTGATTAGGTTAACACTAATATTGAGGCTGGTGTTCAAGAAGTAAAATATCTTCTTGAATTTTTGTTTTGTTTCTTGAAAACAAAACAAAAGGGGTGTTTTGTTTGGTATTTGAGACAGTGTGAGGGATCATGCTGTTGCAGGATTTTTTTTTTAACCTGGATGCCAGGGTTTGTTGTCTCGCTGCTTCCGAGAAAGAAGAGGTAGTCACAAAACAAAATGAGCAGTAGGCAAAAGTTTATTAGAGTATAAGATAAGATCGGAAAGTAAGAATAGTATGAAAGCTCTCTTTACAGAGATGGGGCATTCAAAAGTGAATGCTCATGACAATAGCCAAGGGTCCTTGTTTTATAAGGTTCTGGTGGACCCGCCCTCCCTTCCCCCTTGTTCCTTCTCAGGTCCTACCCTTATTGTCTTGATCACTAGGTGCTGGGTTGTCCATTCCTAATTGGCTCGGTTTCATTGGATGAGGAGTGGTCTATATCATTCCTTTTGGGTCATATGTTTTATGGTCTACTTTTTATTTTTAGTTAGGTCTTTTGTCAAATTCCTCAGGGGAACCTGAGAGGGAGTAGGTGGTGTCTGTTACATTCTTAACTTGAACCTTGGGCCCAAGGGAGTTTGCTGTGGTCAGACGCTCCCAGCATTGTTCCAAAACATGTGTTTTCCCAAAACCAGGGACCCCAGGTCCTAATGTTTCCCTCTCTGCCTATTTTATCCTATCTTTCCCTATCATAATGCCACCTGCTTAAATGTTTTGATGGGTGGATGGTTGGGCTGGAGTCTGTCTGATGAAGTTGTTTCCGCATGGAAAAGGCAACCTCAAAATTGTAAGACTTTTGAAATACTGACTACTTGAATGCTTCAGAACTCAACACTTAAAGATTTCACTTTCTCTCTGAAAGGATTGGCAAATGAAGCAATCATTATTATTTGTACCCAAAAGAGTACACTAAATATGTAACTATTTCCAGTTTCCCTCTAACGATGAATAGGGATATCTAGAATTTATTGACTATTGTTCAAAAGTAAGTGAATGAAAATTCCTGAAGCTCAAAAGTAAACACATGAAGATAAAAAGATAATCAGCATAGATATCCTAAGCAAATAATCAAAGATTTAAGAAAAGACATTCACAGGCATGACACACTTTTCTGGAACAATGAAATTTCTGGCTTAGGCATTTGTGAAATACACTGTAGGAAACAAGTGGATCCTACTGCTTCCTGGTCTTCATTGTTTCTAGTGAAAAGTCATTTATTAATTGTATGTTGTTTCTTCTTATACGGTGTTTTTCTTTAGTTTTTGAAGAACTTTCTTTGTCTTTGTCTTTCAGCAATTTGACTTTGATATATTCAAAAATTTATCTATAGATCTATTGATATATAGATATCTATATATCAATAGATCTATAGATACATGTTTTTATCCTACATGGGATTTGTTGAGCTTCTTGGCTCTGTAAATTAATATTGCATCTAATGTGGGAAAGTTTTGACCCTTATTTCCTCAAATATTTTTTCTACTCCTTTGTCTCTTTTCTATCTGACAGTCACATTACGTCTGTGTTGGTATGCTTGATATTTTCTATCAGGTGTATGAGCATCTATTCATTTTTCTTCAATCTTTTTTTGTTTGTTTGTATCTCCCTATTGTTAAGATTGAATAATATCCATTGACCAATCTTCAAGTTTATTGATTTACTTTTCTGTCATCTCAAATATCCTATTGGGTCCTTCTAGTAAATTTTCCATTTCATTTACTAAAGGTTTCAATTCTGGAGTTTCCGTTTGGTTCTTTTTTCATGTATTTCTATGTATTTACTCAGATTCCCTATTTGTTGACTCGCTGTCATCATACTTTAATTCTTTAAGCATTGTTTCCTGTAATTCATTGAACATAGTTAAAAGAGCTGCTTTCAATTTTTTTTCCTGCTATAACCAACATCTGGATTCTCTCATCCATAGTGACTTTTTTTCTGAGTCACATTTTTCTGTTTGTTTATATGTCTTATGAATTTTTGTTGAAAAGTAGTTATTTTAGATAGTGTATTATAGCAAGTCTGCACTCTGACTTTTCTCCTCTAGACATTTTTATTGCTGATATTAATTTTTTATTTACTTAAAAATTGTCCCAAATATGTCAAAAGGAAGAAGAATAAACTTCTTTCTAAAATAAATGTGGGATAATTTGAGCATCAAAATAAATATATAAAATCAATACTATATTACAACACAATAAAATAAAGAAATTGATATTTATGGAAGATACTTAAGAAAGAGGGGTGGGCACTGTTCTTTAACAGAGGACTTACAAGAATAGCAAATAATACTAAATAAATTATAGAATTAAAATACTGATATTTTGCAACTACCAACTTAATAAATGATTTAGAAAAAGATTGTGAATGAGTGACAAGCCCATTTCTAAATTAAAACAACAATCAGATATTACACACTTGTTAGAATGGCTAAAATTAAAAAAAAAATGACAGTATCAATTACCAGAACAGATGTGAAACAACATGAAATCTCTCTCATCTATTGCTTGTGGGAATACAAAATGGTATAACTACTTTGAAAGACATTTTGGCAGCATCTTATAAAACTAAACATAGTCTTACCATACAATACACCAATTGCACATGTATTTATTCAACTGATTTGAAAACTTATGTAGACCAAAATTCTACATTCAAATTTTTACAGCCGTTATCACCAAAAAAGGGAAGCAGCCAAGATGTCTTTCAAAAGATGAATGTATAATAAAAGCCTGTTATACCTCTATACAATGGAAAACAATTCAGTGACGAAGAGGAATGAATATATACAATTATTGAATCACTGTGTTGTACACCTGACACTAATATAATGTCATATGTCAATTATATTTCAATAAAAAAGAGGAATGAATACAACGTGAATGAATCTTAAATGCACATTTCTAAATGAAAGAAGCCTGTTTGAAAAGGTTATATGTTATAATATTGCATTTATATGACATTTAAGAAAAGGCAAGGATATAAAGATAGAAAACACATCAGTGGTTGCAAGGGATTTGGGAGGACTGAATAGTGAAGCACAGAGGGTTTTATTTTAGGAATGTGAAACTATTCATAGTGTGATACTATAGGGGTTTATATATGACAGCAAGCATTTGTCACTTGTAGAACCGTACAGCCAAAAAGTGAAACTTAATGTGTAAATTAACTTAAGTGAAACTTAAGTGTAAATTAGGAGGTATGTGGGAGAGATCCCAGGATGAAATGAAAATTGTGGTGAAATAATATAATTGTATTACAAATGAGTGACATCACCAAAGGAGGTGGAGGGAAACCATCACGTTCCAAGTGACTCGGGAAACAAGTGGAGACCATAAGATTAAGAACAAAAGAAACTACACGAAAGCACTGTGCTTGAGGTGGTAAATTTGTGCCTCACAAGTTTATGAGTTAGCATATCTGAAATAACCAACGTGCATACTGAGACTGAATAAATACACAAATGAATTATAGATGTTGGGAACCAGGTTTCTCACTGATGGGGTGAGAGGTTACAAATAAACAAAGAGACAAGGCTAGAACAACTGGTTTACGTTAGAAACATCAATATGAACTAACGTCTGGATTAATGATAATACAAATGGATAGATCCAGAAATAATTATAAATATGGGTTTATGCTTATATGAGGTAACAGATAATTATATATTATAAAGTATTATAGTAATCTCTGTGTATACAGAAGTATATAATATAATATTTCCAAGCTCTTTACTCTGAAAAATCCTGGAAGCATTGATACTTCAGTAGTAATGAACACAACCAGAACTCAGATCCTGGTTTTTAATAGAAAGAGTGAGAGTTCCTTGGAGAAATAGATGATCATAAATCTGGGACAGGAGATAGATAAGATGATCCTGGAGCCTCTGTAGTACCAGAAATTAAGGAAGTGCTTAAAATAAAACAATGAAATATGTCAAAGAAACACAATGGAACTACTCTTTGTGACAAAGCTGGGATAATTTGAACGATAAAATAAATAATGTAGAACTGGACTGTAACCTAAGTAAAAATAAAAACCTATGAGTCATACTTATGTAAATAAATAATTGGGTAAATAAATAAAGTAGGAAGAATAGGTAAACCTCCATACAGAAGAAATCAAAGTAATTTATGAAGAAACACCTCTCTTCAGAAAATGGAACATAATGTCCCACCTGCTCATAGGGATTTCCTATCAAAAGATAGATAATGGAAAGAAAGAAAAAGAGTAACTTTACAGTGGAGAAACCTGACAAACATTACCCTAGCCACATGATTATGTTAATATTCACCGTGAATGCTCATGTGGGTAGCATGTACCCTTAATATGATATGATACAAGTAGAACCTTATCTCGGTGATTTTCCTCCCCCAAACCTAAATTCCTGTCTAACTATGGGAAAAAGATCAGCTGAATTGAAATTGAGAGACATTCTGTAAAATACCTGATTAGTCTTCCTCAAAACTGTCAAGGTCATCAAAAAAACAAGGAAAGTCTAGAGAAGTCTAAGAAGACATGATGAATAAGTGCAATGTGATATCCTGGATGGGATCCTGGATCAGAAAAATAACACTGAATAAAAATTAAATAATCCAACTAAAGCATGGAGTTTTGTAATAACACATTAATATTTGCTCATTAGTTATGATAAATGTCATTATATGTCATTAACAACAGGACAATCTGGGTGTGATAAACAAAGGACCTTTGTACTACCTATGAAACTTTTCTGTAAATCTAAAACTATTTTAGAATAAAAAAGTATTAAAAAGAAAATATCGGAGAAAGTTTAGTGGGAAAAATAATGTTCACACAGTTCAAATTACCACCTTACAAACTGTTTCTTATTACAAAAGGGGAAAGGTACCTTTATTTGTTTGTTTGATTATTATTTTTTATCCGAGTATAGTTGACACACAATGTTACATTTGTTTCAGGTGTACAAGTTAGTGATTTGGTAAGTTATATATTATGTTCATCACAAGTGTAGCTACCATCTGTCCCATTGTATAGCTATGACAATATCATTGACTATGTTCCTTCTGCTGTGCTTTTTATTTTAGTGATGTATTCATTTCACAACTGAAAGCTTGTATCTCCCACCCTCCTTCACTCATTTCACCCAACCTCCCATCCCTGTCCCCTCTGGCAGCCATCAGTTTGTTCTCTGTATTTATAGGTCTGATTCTGCTTTTTGTTTCTTTATTCCTTTATTTGTTTGCTTGTTTGTTTTTTTTTTTAGATTTCATTTATGAATGGAAACATACAGAATTTGTCTTTCTCAGTATGACTTACTTCACTTCCCTTTATGAGAGAGAAATCTAGATGACACTTTAACCAAGCGATCAAATTTTTCATTGCCAAAAAATGAACAACTATATACCACATGCCTTATGCTGCACAAAGAATATAACAGATCACTGCGTCAGACAAAAATGTTTAACTTGATCTAATAATGAGGAGAGCATACAAATCCACATTAAGTAATGTTTTGCAAAATAACTAAAATTTCTTGGATAGCTTAAAGCATTATTCTTAGCTACAGGGCTTCAAGTTAAAGTATTCAGTTTTTTACCTAGCACAATGTGTTACCTTGAGGTGATTGGAAAGCGCTTCTTAGAGTAAGTGGCATTAGGGATGCAAATTTAAGGATATCTTGGATAAGATCACATGGACTGAATGGGAGAGCAGCATATGTGTTATGGTCAATTATTGTGTTGCTCCACAGGAAGAATGAAAAAAATAAAAACTTTTCCTAGAAATTTGGATCAAATAAGTCAGAGATGAGCAGGTGTACTGTCAATGATATAAAGATTTAGTGTTTAAAGTCTACCTAATGCTGGAGCTTTGTGTTAATTCTAAATATGACTGTGATCAGAAGCTTTCTTCTACTTCATGATTCCAGATATAAGAAATATTCAACTATTTTTCTTTTGTCTTATTAGTCAGTATACCCACAGAAAAAGTAATCATGTAAACAATTTTAGAACATAAGATTTTTTAATGGAAGAGATTATTCATCTTTTTAAAGTTAAAAATGTGGCATGATCACTTTTTAACTATAGGAAATGGCTTTGAATCCATTTAACAGAGAGATCAGTTATGAAATTCTGCTTGACAAAAAAGTTAAAGTGCTACTCTGTAACATTATTTTGTCTGTTTTTGACTGGGAAGCATTTTCAATATCTGATCATTAATTTTGGTATCATTGGTTACATTTTTAGAAAGTCTGTCAAGAAACAAAGGTATAATAAAATTCTGTAAAGAGACAAAGACACTTTCTCACCACTGTGCTTTTTCTTGTTTGGCAATATTGTTGGATTTCAATAAATCTGTTAGAAAACCCATACATATTTCATCCATGCTGTATATAATCCAATCCTGGAAGGTAACAGAAGTTGTATTCTTACCATCAAGTGCTTCAAGTGTATTGCTATGCTAGAAGACAGGTTTTTTTTCTTCCTCCAACTCTGTGATCTATTTCCTAGCTCCTTAGCACTGTAAATTTCTGGCAGAGCCTTCCTAGAATGGGTTGACTGTGTTATTTGACTTTGCTCTAAGCTTTGCAGGCCCCCTGTGGCTGGTTATAAGAAGCAGTTGGGAAAGGAGAAAAATGCAGTTTGCCAGCTAGTACTGAGGACAGAAATAACACAGATGCCTTGAGACTCATATTCAATTAACCTCCCCTGCCTCCCAGCATTTTCATGACAAAACTGCTAACTTCCACAAAAGTTATAGTCAATTCAACAAATATTTACAGAGTGCCTACTGTGTGGGGCACTCTGCTAGAGTAAGGCAGGTACTAGAAAAGGTAAAGGGGTGACTGATGAAGAAAAGGGGAAAGAGTCTTAAAGGCTGAGTTTTGAAGTGAAATAAAATGAGTTCAAATATTTTAAAGTTTCCCTCATTGACTGTGGACTTAAGCAAATTAACTTCTGTCAAGAATTAACTTCTGTCAGGTTTTGTTGTTTTGTTTTGTTTTGTTTTGTTTTGCTTTGTTTTTGTGGATAGGTAATGCTAGAGACTTTTCAAAAATAAATTAAATACACACAAAAAATAAAAATTTGAATAAACCATTAACACATTGAATTTAAGTAAATTTGAGTGAACAAATGTAATATTTTAAATGATGTGCCCACTATCTTTTAAGTAACTGAGAATAAAAGTTGGATAGAGCCACTTCTGGGAAGCAAATCAGAGGTTACAAAGACAGATAAAACTTCCCGAGAGGAGGCAAGTCAGATAGGCTGAGCTAGGTAAGGATCAAAAGCTTCGGTTGTCAGGAATTAAATTATGGGTTCATGGGTTAGCTGCAAGAGTGCCATGGTGGTGTGCCAGAACAGATTATAGCAGCCTTCCATGGAACTACAGTCTCAGTGGTGTAGTCAAAAATTTAGTAGAATTTTTTAAGAGAATACAGGATGTAGCAAGTGTTAAAATGAGGTACAGGCTACTCAGAGAGGGAAACCTTAAATAATTTATTCCAGTTAAGCTGGATGGGCTAATCAGGAAAGGCTTCTTAGGAGAAATAGCATTGACTTGGGTCATAGAGAAATAGTGGTAGTAGCACAGGCAAACAATGGGAAAAGACTTCATTATGGCAACTGTATGAGCGCACAGGAAGTATTACAGAAACAGAAAAGTATGAAATAATTACGAATACACTGCAAGGTTGTGGTATGTGAATGTAATTGTAGATGAATTTATATGCAGAGAGGACAGGAAAAGCTATACAGGTAAACTAAGAAGAACGTTTATATGAGGAAAAACAATGAAGCCTGAGGATTGAGCCCCATAGAATGCCAATATTTGTTGTTTGGGAAGAGGAAATAGATCTAGTAATAGGCAATGAAACAAAGGCGTCTGTGTGAAAGTTCCCATCACAAGAAAAAATTGTAAATGTGCATGACGATAGACATTAACTAGACTTACTGTGGTATCATTTTATAGTATATACATATTAAAATATTAAATATTTAAATATTAAATGTTACTATTAAATATTAAATATTAATTTCATAATGTTGTATGTCAATTATACCTCAATTTTAAAAAAGGGAAGATATCTAAGGGATAGGAAATAAGTCAGGAGGGTAGGAAACTAAAATGCCAGGAAAAAAGTAATTTAAGAACGGGAACTAATCATCTGTAACAAATGCTTCTAAGGCTTGAGTCAGGCAGATAGATAACTGACAGTGGATTTAGCAACATGGATGTCTTTGGTGATTAGGAAAGATTGGTTTAATGGGTTGGTAGGCAGGGGGGAAACCTTCGCTAGCTTCTAGAGAAAATGAGGAATTGAAGACATGGACTATTGACAACTTTGTAAAGAAATTTTGTTATCAAGTTGTGCTATATCCTTTTAGCCTAAAGGATAGCAGAGAAACGTGGCTGTGAATACAGAGGAGAGACAAAGTATAGTACATGTTTGTTCAGGGTGGTAATCATCGTCTTTGACTAGACTGAGATGAATGCACTAGAAATGGTAGAGATTCAAGTCAGAAACCAACTTATCAGTGATGCAAGAGAGATATGATGCTGAGTTTAACTTGAGTAGGACCACTGGAGAAACAGGCAAATGAAAATACTAGTGAGACAATGTTGAGATAGAATATTTAGGGGTTGGTAGTTGGCTTGAGAGAGAAAGAAAGTGGCAAATGTGATGCTGTGGTATTTAGCTTGTGTGACTTAATGGCTGCTGCTGTTCAGACAGAAAACACAGAAAGTAGGCAGTGATGGGTACCAGTTGGAGTAGATGCCTGATTCAGAATGATGCCACAATCTCAGAATTCAGCTTTACTCTGCCTATGTGGGCCTAAATGTCCAGGTGTCTTTCAATTGACCTAAAGTGAGCTGATACAAGAATTCCCCATGATTTTGCAAACTGGAGCTAAGGAAGAAGATCCAGTCAAAGCTTCAGAACTAGAAGTTTCAAGCTTGAGAATCAGACAATGTTGATAACCATCTTCCTTATCCCGTGTAGGGTGTGGGTTTTGATTGGACTTAATAAAGCCATTATCTAAAAAGAAGCAGGGCTCAAATACAGAGAACAAATTGAGGGTTGATGGGAGGGGGTGGGGGGAGTGGGGAAAATGTGTGATGGGCATTGGGGAGGGCACTTGTTGGGATGAGCACTGGGTGTGGAATGTAAGTGATGAATCATGGGAATCTACCCCCAAAACCAAGAGCACACTGTACACACTGTATGTTAGCCAATTTTACAATAAATTATAATAAAATTAATTAGTTAATTAATTAGTTAAAAATAAAAAAAGTATAATGTTCTCCTAGGAAAAGTAAATAAATAAAATAAAAAGAAGCAGGGAAGACAAGTATATGGACTCCAGACAATGGCTAGTCCAGTCACACCCCCGGATCTCTCTAATAAATCCTTATTTAGCCTAAGTTAATTAAAGTAGAATTTGTGTTATCTAAAGAGGCCTAGTCGATTGAGTAGTAAATATAATCAGCTAAATTTTTTCAAATATTAAATGTGAGATGTCAAAAACATAAACAGACCATGAAAATTTAGACAGGGAATTCATGACCTAGATCAGAGCTGCAGTTTCATAGTTTGGAATCTAGAGGACATAGTCAAATTAGACAACAGATTGCTCAGTTTGTGTGTACAGGCATGGCAGAAATATTTTAAATGTGTGTGTAAAATAAAATTGTGGAATATATACATACGAAGTACAGCAAGCTCAGAAGATAATTTCAAGAAAAGTAACCAGAGACATAAAGGATAAGAATGTAGTTTCATAAAATGTAATGGGGGGTTAAGAATTTTAGGGAAGCATACATAGTCAAGTGTGTCATATTTTCACATATTAACTATTATGATCATTGTCCCAAAACCATAAGGTTTGATATTTGAGACAATAGTGAAGTACTTTGAGAAACCAATTTTAGTTTAACTAATAGAAGAAACAGATGGGAACATTATTGGGTTAAGTTCGTATGACCATTGGCAGAGGAGACAGTAAGGGAGAAGTAATTTTCAGTGACAGGAGGAAGAAAAGTAGTAACTAGCGGGAAGATTCAGAATAGAAGAGAAGGATCTTAAATAGTAATGATGCTTGAGCATATCTGTTGAGGAAGAAAGAAGAACAGAGGAGAGGGAAAGTAGGAAGCAAGCAATTGATGGTGGAGCAAGGTTGGAATGCCAACATACATGGAGGAGTTCATGCGAGAAGGAAGGTAGGTCATGCCTTTGTTCAAGTTAGGATGATGGGAGTAATGAAAAGCAGAGATATTTGCAGGTGACAAAGTGGGGAATTTGTCTGTTTTGAAGACCATAACTAGAAAAGGGATCATCTAGAAACATGAAAATAATGACACGGAAATAGATCAGCCAAAGTAGCAAATAGGAAAAAAAAAAAGTAGCAAATAGGGCAAGGAATTATCCGGAAATGAAGAGGGGATGCTACTTACTTCATTCCATAGAAGTCTATCCTTCGTTTCCAACTGGTTTTAAGTATGTCAACCACCCAGGGATTGTGCCAGAAAGAGATAGGATTAGAGATAGCAAATACTGGGATTTGCTTCGGGATCTATATCCTAAAGAGGATGACTCTGGATCATATACCAAAAGAAAAGTTTGATTTCCCACATGAGAATGAGCCTTTCTAGAACGTTACCTTGGTATATGAACAAGAACAAAGGACTATTAATTAGCTGATGAAAGTCTTTCCATGAGAGATGATTGATTTTAGAAAAAATGGATAGCTTCTATAGGACAGCCAACTTTTGTGCTGCCCCACTCTTGTGATAAGGAGTTCCCATAAAGAACCACCATCCTCTTTTACAACGGAGACTTGTGATACCAGATACTTACTTCAGAGGATCATAAATGAATATGCACATATATAAAAATACCATCCATTTACAAGTTATGGATCACCTTCAAGTTTACTGCTGGTTCTGTATTTGAACCCTGCATCAACAAAAAAAAAAACACATTTACTTTGTCGCCTATGACTCTGATACAGGAAGACATTGTAATTGCTCCACATTCCTGAGTAATCATTTTCTGATGGGTTTATTGCCACCTCTGCCTTATCAGGGCATGGCACTGTTACGGACCCTGGTGATAAATTACTCTTTAGAGAGGGATAAGACAGTGCCACTTTAACAAGTGCAATAAAGCACTTTTTATATTGGGAGAGTTCAGTGCATTTTCCATTCATCATACACCCTCAGTGATTTTACACAGATTTTACACTGTTGATTAGCTCATTAGTGGGGTTAATTGGATACATTAACTGGCAGAATTACAGCTTGACTATGAACCAGAGGCTGCAGCATTATAAATGACAGACAAACCACAGACATGCATGGCCAGCCTGAAGGAAGTTCTTCTCTTTGATTAACTTTCATTAGGTTTAATTCTTTCCCCCTCCCCACTCCTATAATTGACTCCACATGAATATTTACTATGGACATAATAGATGACATTAATACATATTTCCAATACTTTCCTTTTATCATAACTTTTCTTGAAAAATAGTTAGAAAAAGAGCAGTTTAGGAAAGTGATGAAAATAGTCTACAGGAAATCAAGAAATGATTGTCATCTAGAAATTCAATAAATTTTCTTCCTTCAAAAGCTTGTTTTTCTTTACTGAATCCTTAATAATAAATAGTGTGATTTAATTGTTCCCTTATGGACTGCACATCATATCACATGGAAATCATAGAAATAGTGATTCTTGGACTGTGCCCTAGAACTATTAAAGAAGTACTTCTAAAAGTAGGGCCAGGAATCTTTATAATTACATTCCCCAGCTGATTCTTACACAGGGAGTTTGGCACTGTGGTTAAATTAGCATATTAGCTTGTACTGAATATCAAGCAATGTGAAATGTTCACTTAATTAAACAACTTTAGGGATATATTACCATCTGAAGAAAGGGCAACATTCCTTCAAGACAACTTTTCCTATAAATCAGATTCTCCACCAGACTCAGGCTCTAAGTCTGTTGACCTCTCTCTGAGTTTCTTCTCCCATATTTCCTTTAACTTTTTACTTCTGGTTGTAATGGTTTTTGTGAAAATAATTTTAGTTTCATTTCTTTCCTAGGAAATGTTACCTGCCTTAGTTGAGACTATAAGTATAGAGACAATGTATAATATATTAATGTTTCTGACTTGTTTACTTCTAGATAAGATTGTGGTTGGCAGTGGAAAGAGAACTAGGTTACAAATATGGACCTGGGCTCTAGTATCAGCTCTGTTAATCACTTTGTTTTAAAATATTTATTTATTTACTTACTTACTTATTTATTTATTTATAGAAAGTTGTCACAAGTTGGGGAGGGGCAGGGAGAGAATCCCAAGCAGGCTCCATGCTGTCAGCACAGAGCCCCACAAGGGACTCGATCCCAAGAACGTGAGACATGACCTGAGCTGAAACCAAGAGTCTGACGCTTAACCGACTAAGCCACCCAGATGCCCTATGTTAATCACACTTTAGACACCTTTAAAATATTGCAAATTTTTTGGGCCTCAATTTACTTAAACTGGAAATCAGTCACATTTCCTTTAAAATATTGCAAATTTTTTGGGCCTCAATTTACTTAAACTGGAAATCAGTCACATTTCACGTACAAAGCTACATATAAAGATTAAATGAAATTTTACTTGATTCTGTGTGCATTTATGAGAAGGGTACAATTTGGAAAGGACCATCTCAAAGAGGGGGAGAAGAGTCTGGCAAATTTAGGCAGCTAATTTACAAAGCAGAGTTATAATAAAGGAAGAACATTTCATGTGAACAGCATGTGCAAACTGTGTGGAGAGAACAAGGAAGCTGGAAGAAAGGAAAAGTGTTAATAGTTGTAGCTAACTTACTCCTACCTGCTACTTTGCCTGCAGAGAGGAGCAGGCATGCATATCAACTGTCAGCTGTGAAGGAAAATGAGAAGGCAAAAGATGAAGGATTGATTTGTAATCGTAGAAAAAAGTACAGGGAAAGAATGGGCAGGAAGAAGAAAGAAAAACAAAAAGCCTTCCTCCTGAGTTCTAAGAAGGAAAAAGGCAGGAGGGCCAGGGAAAGCGAAGTATGTAACATTGTCAGGGAAGAAGAGTAAAAACTATAGGGAGATCTGCTAGAAATGCAGGAAAGCAATTACCAATAAGTTGTGGCAGAGTAGGGACTTCTGAGAAATGAGTTAAGTGAACTGAACGCAAAGGATGCACTTACAGTGATTCTAAGTTCTGGAACTGGTTACTTGCTTTACATTTCAAATCATGATACACACTTACTTGCTCCAAAAAGTGTACCGAGAGATTAAATATTGCTGTTGAACTTCCACTCTGAAAGGTGAAGGCCATGCTCTCAGTGGGTCTCTGTGGTCATGAAGTAAAGCTTTTAGACACACTGTGACTTGTGTTAACAAGATAATGTGATGTATTTAGGCAGCCTATCACCCCAAAGACAGTAGATCCAATCCCACACATGTCGGGGACTCATATGTTTCAGAAATTTCAGGTGTTTTGCATGTCATTACTTTTCCAAAAAATTATATGTACCATGTTAGGAAAGAATAAAAATTCCTTCTACTTTTCTAAACACGTCAGCTGGCCTAATAATCAAATTAATGTAAAACAGATTGACAGGAGAAAACCAATTTTAATTACATATGAACCAGGGCCCCATAAGAGTATGAGACCCAAGGATGAGCTTGGACAATTGAGGCTAATGTGCCATCTTGAGCTAAGGAATTGGGTAGGGGCCTGCGGCTGCAAAGGGGTGGGGAGACTGTAATTCACAGGATGATAAGAACAGATGTTTGGTAATTAGATGTTTGTCCTGCCATTCAGATTATAAAGGTCATTCAGATAAAAAAAAATTCTCTTGGTAATTGCTCTTTCTAAGCTAAGAATTTCCAAATTCTTTTAGATAGTTTAAGGGAGAGGCAACATTTTTTCTGGAGTCTGCTGGGCCTTGCTTACCTTCAGCTCAAAATGGTACAAATATCAAAGTGGCACATTGTGGGGAGACTTGTTCTGAACACCTTCAACTATTTTGGAGGGCCTGCCTTCTTTGTTAGGTTATATATATTTGTCTATTTTTAAATATATTAATGAGTTTTTGTGTAATAGTGAATAAAAATATGGCAATGCTGTCTCTTAAAACTCAAACACTAAAAGGTTTCCAAGTACATGCATTTTAAAAATATTCTCTGTACAATAAGAACCAAATGGAATGCATGTGGCCTATTAAATAAAGCTCTTCCAGTACAACTGGGTCTCTTTCTTTTCAGACCTTATATAACATGCTGTGTATGCACCTTATGAGGTACTTATCTTATTTTACCTTCTGTCATAGTTATTTACACATTAACTTTATCTTCCTTCCTACATGATCTATTTCTGGAGGACAGAAATGATGTTTAATAAAATATACAATAGCCACACAGTTAATCATTGTAATTCTCATAAAAGATATGAAGATCTGTTGAGAACAAAGAGTGAACTGAACAGAACACAGAATGAGATAGACATTGATTGCAGCTTCCTTCAAAGTTCACACATTGAAGTCAACAGATCTCATAGCTTGGAGCAAAAGTTATGAATATGCATTGATATTGGATTCATTATTTTTATATCTTATTAGAGTCTAAAATGACTAAAAATAAGGTCAATAGAATGTATATTTTGGAGGGTATTGAAATAGGGAAATATGATATTTTGTGGAGTATATTGTAGGCTATTCCTGGTCATGCTGAGAAATGAAAGTAACTTGCAGGAAAATAGACTAGATATAAATTGAACAATGTATTGAAGTGAAATCACAAAGTGAAACAAAATGTATGTTTAAATATGCATAGTGTAGGAGGGAATATGGCTAATATTATTCTGGAAAGCAATTGAGAATAAATGAAGATTGCTAAAGAGCAGAAAAAAGTTGAAAATGTATTTAGAATATAGATAAAGTATCTTATTTTTCCAGTTACAAATTCTGAAAGCCTTATTCTTTCTTTTTCACAGTGACGCTCAGACCTTACAGCTCCTGATTTAGACGTAGTAATTGAGTCAGTCGTTAGGGCAGGAAGACCACTGGGCAAAGGAACCCCTCAAATAAGTTGGGGCTGAAAATCATCCTGTTGTTCTACCTGCCACAGAGCCTGGGTGGACACTCTGGACATACAAAATCACAGTTGTGTTTATCTACTACATAGATGTGACTTCTTTCAGTTCTTCAGTGCACTCATTACCCATTGACTCGGGGGTCTACACTTGAATCTCAGGTTGCTCAGCTGGAGCCCTGTCATTGTTAAAAGCAATCACTAGTTCTCTCTTTCTAAACCTAGAATCTATTCCATATTCATTTCTTGCTGTTGGCCATGGTGTATCTCCAAACAGCCTAAGTCAATGAATACCATGATGAGTACATGCCTGACTCATCTTGTCACAACTTGAGACTCTTGCTTCAATTGGATTCCATTTAAATCAGTGCTAATGTGGAATCTAAATCATCACACCCATTTAAATACTAAAATTTGGAGGAAAGTAAGTCAATGAATGACAAATTAGTTAGAACATGGAATACGCTGACTTGAAATTCAGTGTGTTTATTCACAAATCACTCATTCTGTCCATTCATTTAATTGAGCAAATCTCCTACAAGTTAACACAAAATAATAATAAATAAGAATACAGAAAATAGAGTTATCACTGCTTGTTAATACTCATAAAGATATCAACATATAAATATCGTAGCAGAATTCAAGCTGGCTAGCTGCAATCTGGAATCTGAATCTCATTTTCCAGAGCTAACTTGCCTTTTGGACAACTCCATTACCTAACATAAGGCCTAACCCATGCTAGGCACTCTGTAAATATGTGTTGCAAGGATGAGTGTGTATTGCCAAGCCAGAAGGTTTTAGCAAAGAGAAATTATAAACAGAAATCAAGTGAAAACACAACAGATCCATATAATAAATGAACAGTTGCAGCTGAATCAGAATCCAAAATGCAGTATTAGTTTCCAAAGCACAATATGCTGACAATGGAATATTTTGCCTGGTATAGTAGTCAGGTCTCTCCAGAGAAACAGAGCCAATAGCATATAAAAAGGAGATTTATTATGAAGAATTGGCTCATGTGATTACAGAGGCTGAGAAATCCCATGATCTGCTGTCTGCAAACTAAAGACCCAGGAGAGCCAGTGGTGTAATTCAGTTCCAGTCCTGAGACTTGACAACCAGCAAAAGATGCAAATCTCACTCCCAGCGCAGGAGAAGATGGGATGAGATGTCCCAGCTCAAGCAATGAGTTAGGGTGGGATTGAAGCATGAATTCCTTCTTCCTTGACTTTCTGTTCTATTTAGCCCCTCAACAAACTGGATGAAGCTAACCCATGGTGAGGAAAACTATCTATTTCACTCAGTCCTCTGATTCAAATGCATATCTCATATGGAAACACCCATATGAGCACACCTAGAAATAATGATTAATCAGATATCTAGACATTTCCTGATCCAGTCAAGTTGATATATAAAATTAACTCTCCTACCTGGTTTAGTATTTATTTAGAGTATAGTAATTGAGTAGTTCAGTTATAGTCTAGTCTAGTTACAGTGCGGTATATAGTTTAAGTATAGTGCACTGTGAAGTTTAGTTAGAGTATAGTTAGTAGGAGTAATGTGTGTGTGTGTGTGTGTGTGTGTGTGTGTGTGTGTGTGTGTGTTTTCAGTACATGCTACATATCTTTGAACTCAGGACCACAAACAGATTGCATGTTCCTCACCAACTCTGATTTATTGGGAGTGTCTGCCTGGTGGATTACATTGTAAAAGATAACGATCCGGAGTTTGGACTCAATAGAAAAGTTTCAAACTCAAGTTTCATTGTCTGTTATGGTCTAGAGCTTGCCAGGAAAGCAGTAGTATGTGTGCTGTGTATTCTGATTTCTACACTTCACTGAAACTGCATGTTAGCTATCTTTAGTAAAATATTAGATACTACGACTTTATAATAAATCCCTACCCTTAAGCTGCTGTGAGTTGTAAATGTAGCTTGAACATAAAAGATGTTTAATGCCAGAAACATTTATGATATTGCATATGCAGAAGGCTCAAGTTGTGAATACAAAGTAAATAAGAAGCAGTCACTGCTCTCAAAGATTTATAATTTAGTAGGTGTTTTGGCCACAAATAGTGCCAGCCTAAAAAAACGTAGAGAGCTTAAAACAAACACTGTTAGTGAAACCTGGTGTTTATTTGACAGTATTATCTACATATAGAAAAAATCAGTATATAAACCTATTTTCAGTCCTCCGAGACACAGGAATTAGAAAATCCAGCACAGTTAGATAATAACTCGGGCAGTCTTGAGACCAAACAGCCATTTTATGTATTTTCCACACCAGCATTTTCTTCCAGAATTGTGAATGCCTTTTATTGCTGGCTCTTTGCTGCCCCAGATCATAGTGCTTCTTGAAGGCTGCTAGTGAATGAACAATTTTGTTTCTATTCCCAGGATAACATCTGTAGGAAAACAATTCGGGCAGATATGTTCAGTTATGCAAGCAAATACTATTTTCCTTTTATCTGCAGAAAGTCATTTGAGGCATGATTATGCAGCACCTGCTAAAATGTTATTGGGTGTTTCTTTCCCTGTTAGGAAGATGTGATTCTGATGACCCTAATTGTATTAGGAAGAAAAAGGGTAGTGATTAGGTGGTCATTGTCTCTCATTGGAAGGCAGATTTCTGGTTGAGATTTTTTTATTTTCAGTACAGCTTATTTATGTAAATGAGAAAAATGCCACATTCACACAAATCCTTGAAATAAAATGGTACATACTCAGCCTTTCAATCTGAATTGCATCTTTCACACAATAGATTTTTCTCTACAAAATTCCCAATCTATCTTTCCAACTATTCCACTGTTGTTCTATTTTAATTAAACACTTTTGCAATGAAATTATCATATTTTGCTATGTTAATTAAATTTATCTTTTATTCTATCGACTCATTGTGAAAAATCTTTTTTTCATTAAAAATATAACTGAGTCATGAATATTTTTAGCTTTGCATGTTATCTCTTTAACTACCTATATGTGTGTTTTAACCATTTCATACCCTGTGAATTATTACATTCTATCATTTGCTTTGGTTGAGACTGCTGACCCCACGTTCACAGCCCTCTATGGTCTAATTTTATGTCCAATTCCTGTTTCCTTTGAATTCTTGTCTAGACAGGTCAACCTCACTTTGTTCACACAAACTTACCTTAGTGCCTTCTATTCGATCTGGAATCCTCTCTGGGTTGAGTATTTTGTGCTTGGTCCTAGAGTTTCACTTTCTACCCTTCTTTATGCGACCCTGTGCGCTAGTGTTTGACTGGGCTAGATTCCTTATCTTCATACCTTACAGTTACATTTGTCCAGTAGAAAATTCCAGTGGGAAATCGGACTGGTGGGTATGAAGGCAGAACTGCCATTGTATTTAAATCCTTAGCCTCTTCTGTTAGACTATATTTATCAATGTCTGGTTCCTCTACTGTGGGCCAAGCTCCACTTGGGCAGCACCTCCTGTACCTGCAAGCCTTGCCATGTTTGACCCTAAGAAAAGCAGAAGTCACCAGTTGCTAGCCCATAAAATGCTTCACCTTCTTTTTTGGTGTCCCTTAAATGTGTCCATACAACTCTAAAATGACCATGATTAAACTTTTTTTAACCACCTTTTATAAACATGCCATATATTTTTCTTGCTGGAACTTTGCTAGATGTAACATCAACCCAACCTTAACCAACATCAGCAAAAACTGATTGGAGAACAAATGAAAAAGTAGATGGGCACCAGGGTGGCTCAGTCGCTTGAGCATCTGACTTAGCTCAGGTCATGATCTCACGGTCCATGAGTTTGACCCCTGCATCTGGCTCTGTGCTGACAGCTCAGAGCCTGGAGCTTAATTCTTCTCTCTCTCTCTCTCTCTCTCTCTCTCTCTCTCTCTCTCTCTCCCCACCCCCACCCCACCTCCACTCGCACTCTGCCTCTCTTTCTCTTATAAGTAAATAAACATTAAAAAAATTTTAATGAAAAAGTAGGAAGTCTCAATAACGAAATAGAACATATAAAGAAGATACAAATGAAAATTTTAGAACTGAAAAATATAATAACCATTAGGAAAATTGGATAAAGAATACACAGGATCTCTCTATATTATTTCTTACAACAGAATGTGAATTTATAATTATTTCAAAATACAAAGTTTACTTTAAAATGTCTACTTTAGGGGCATCTGGGTGGCTCAGTCAGTTCAGCATCAGACTTCAGCTCAGGCCATGATCTCACAGTTGGTGGGTTCAAGCCCTATGGGGCTCACTACTGTCAGAACAGAGTCCTCTTCGGATCTTCTGTCCCCTTGTCTCTCTGCCTCTTCCCCACTTGTGCTCTCTCTCTCTCTCTCTCTCAAAAATAAATAAATCTTAATAAAATAAAATAAAATAAACGTCTAATTTAGAAGAATTAAAACAATTTTACTCTGAAAGTACTAGTATTCAGGATGAAAATTGTCCCCAAATATTATTTCTTTTTTTTTCTTTTTCTTTTGACCTATTTAAACCACTTTATTGAGGTTTAATTAATATCAATTTGATGAGTTTGGACATTTGCATATACCCATAAAACTAGCACCACAATCAAGTAATAAACATATCTGTTACCTCACAATGTTCCTTCATGCTTCTTTGCTGGTGTGTGTGTGTGTGTGTGTGTGTGTGTGTGTGTGTGTTTTGTACAATGCTTTTAAGCACTAAATCACAGTATTGCCAATATTTTCAGAAATCCTTATTAATTCTCTGCTTTTTATACCTGTAATTTAACTCTTGATAGCTTTACAGTCTATTCTATTTGTAAATGAACTAACTCATACAAAAATAAATGACTGTTTTTATCTCTAATTATCAAGTGATTAGCTGCAATGTTTATGTGTTAGGAGCACTGATGGATGGCCATGGACCAGACTAGATTGGATCCGCATTGGATTTTGCATTTTATTATAAATGTGAGTGGGATTAAGATTGAGAATAAGGTAAAGTTTGGGTGAGAATTAGTTTATTATCTTTGTCCATGCTTTCCTTTGCCAAATTATGTTTTCAAGTTATGTAATTTATTCTGCAGAAAATTTACTCATGATTTGAACCTACCTAAATTACTTAAATAGTTTTACTCCACCTCCAGATTATATAAACATTCTCAGATGTTCTTCTAATATGTTAGTAGTTGTCTTAAATTTACATTTATATATTTAATGAATCTAAACCTAATTTTGTTATATATTATAAAGTGGAAGTTTATATTTATTTATTTTTTCTAAATAGAACATTAGGCACCCTGGCACCATTTCTGGAACATATTCGTGTTTTTGTTTTTGTTTTTGTTTTTAACTTTCTTGTTTCTTAATGAGATTTGATCTTTTTAAGGAAAGAGAAGTAGGCTTTATTTAGGGTTTTATATTAATTTATTTTTCACTTTAACTTAATCTAAGCTTTAGCATGATTTGTTTCAACTCAATTTTTAGTTTATTTTGTTCTTTTCTATTTGCATGAACTAAATATGGCACATTTGTTTTATTTCTGTAAAAGTATTTAAGTAAATACAATACACTATTTATGGAAAGTTTGATAGGCTATACTGTCCCTTACAAATCTGTTTTTAATTTACAGATGATTTCCATTTTATTTATTTTTTTTTAAATTTTTTTTCAACGTTTATTTATTTTTGGGACAGAGAGAGACAGAGCATGAACGGGGGAGGGGCAGAGGGAGAGGGAGACACAGAATCGGAAACAGGCTCCAGGCTCTGAGCCATCAGCCCAGAGCCTGACGCAGGGCTCGAACTCACGGACCGCGAGATCGGGACCTGGCTGAAGTCGGACGCTTAACCGACTGCGCCACCCAGGCGCCCCTAAAATCACTGTTTTTAACATTTTAACACTGAGGCTGATTTTGTACCCTGAAAACAAGATTTATTTTTATAAAGGATGCATAGATAAAAGAGAAGAATGTATTTTTCTGTTTGTTGATTCAGATATCCTTCTACCTTTGGGTTTATATTTGGATTTTCAAATTAGTTTCTCCCTACTCATGGAGTGACAGTGCTTGTAAGGGTAGGGGAGCAACTATAGGAAGAGAGAGACTGGCTGCTTTGTGAGGTGATGTGCTGTCCCTGCTGGTCATTGCAGTCCAACAGCTATTCTGTGATTCAGACTCTATAATACAATTTTAGCTGCCTTCCCTTCCATGTGAATTGATGTTCTCTTCTATTGCTGTTAGCCAACATGTTATTCAAATTCAAAGCAATATTATATTGTTCTCTTTTTGATTTCAGATTAAACCTTATTAACAAACCTGAAGCCTACTCATTTGGTTATCAGTTCCCTTAAGGTATACCCAGCAGCCTGCAAGCTTTTAAAAGGGGAAGGGAGCACAATTAGTTTACCAAGAGCTGATATCTTAAAGGCATGATGTTAAAAATATCTATAAATCAAAACTCATAAAACACATTAACATTTTTAAGCAGAAATGTTCCAGAGGCCAGTTAGAAGAGGATGAATATGGGCTTTCTTTCCAAATGTCTCATATTGTTTCTTTTAAAATACTTTCCTTTTTGATTTTTTGGCAGGGGACAGCCATGCCATTATATGTCTGTTTTATGAAAGCCATTTAAAACAACTAATGTGAGAAAAATCAATCTGAATTCACAATCCATTTGAAGTACCATTACAGTAAAATGTCTGTCTTCATATAACATAGGTGCCCATGTTTAAGATGCTCGAAGAAATGTACTACATCCATAAAGGATAAAGTTGATGTAAAATTATTGATTTTACAAAATATAAGGAGTAGGAAGTGCATTATTGAGTGGATATAATTTGTAAAACTTACCTCGGTGAAAATTCAAGAATAAGGGTACATTTCTGGGATACTATTTTATATAATTTTATTCATACAAATAAGGAATTGTTACTAAGCAGCAGTTCTCCCAGTGTAAAGCACACAAAGACATTATACACATAAATCCACATATAATCGAATATACACACATTTGTACTTGCACACACAAGACTTACCTGAACATACATTCAAGTAGGCACATACACACACACATGCACACACACATGTGTGTGCAATACTGGGTATCTCTAACTTTTAGGGACCTATTACCATGTCTTTTTGAACTGAAATTAGAGATGCTTTAAAAAATCCCAGGTCACCAGAGACTTATCATAAATAAACCCCTTAGGAATAAGGGCTCAGAATCAGCCTTTATAATAACCCCCAGTGTTCAGTACAAGGTTTTCCTGAATCATTATACCTTCCCTCTGCTATAAGGAAAAGCAACACTTCATGAAATAATAATACCATTTAAAATATCACCAATTTTATTCTGTTTTTCCTACCATTTAGTAAAATTAAAAAAAAAACTTGATTAGCTCAAGTCTGGACACTTTTAATGACTACCTACAGATCTTTGCTCAAATCCCAGTTTTTCTGAACCTAATTTTTCTCACCTGCAAAATGGGAATAATAAACTTCCTTCTCTTTCATATAAGCCTGGCAAATGAAATTCGCTAAAACTTACGAATAAAATTTTTAACTAAAGCAGTATATAACAACATTGCCTTTTGAAAAATCATTTTATATATTTTGACAATTTTCTTATTTACCACTAATCATTAAAAAGTTGTAAATTTATGTTCTGACTCTGGTTCAAAAAGCCAGAAAAATATATCAATTGATACACTAATACACACACACACACACACACACACACACATATATATGTATGTATATATACATATTTGTATATACATATGTACATACATGTATATATATATATATATATATATATATATATATATATATATATATTTGTTTCCTAAAGGAAACTTTCCTGAAATGCTTTCTACCATAAAAAAGGAGCACCCTTTTATGGGAGGTGCACTGGACTGGGAGCTAGAGTATAGAAGTCCAAATCCTACACTGGCCAATACTTAGTCATAGAGTTTGGACCAATCATTCACAGGACAACTTAGAGCTAAATTTCTATCTATATCAATAGTTGCATTTATATCTATATTTTAGATGAAACTTTAGATTAAGGATTGGACAAATGAAATATCTCCTTTATTAAACTGCTATTATTAATCTATGACTGCTATTATCTGAGTGTGTCTCTCCAAAATTCATATGTTGAAATCCTATTAAGTTGATAATATTAGGAAATGAACCCTTTCAAAAATGATTAGGTCATGAGGAAGGAGCCCTCATGATCAGCTGTAGTATTTATTTAAGAGGCCCAGAGAGCTAGCTCATTCCTTTCACCATGTGAAGTGGCAGCCAGAAAGCATAGTCTGTGAATTGGGAAGTGGGTATTTACCAGTGCTAAATCTATGGTCACTAAGTCTATCTATATCTATCTATATCTATATCTATATCTATATCTATATCTATATCTATATCATCTATATCTATATTTATATATAGAGATATAAATGTTTATTTATTTTTGAGAGAAAGAGAAACAGAATGTGAGTGATGCTCACAGAGAGTGGGAGGCACAGAATCTGAAGCAGGCTCCAAGCCCGATATGGGGCTCAGACTCATGAACCACAAGATGATGACCTGAGCGAAAGTTGGATGCTTAACTGACTGAGTCACACAGGCACCCCATACTATTTTGTTATAGAAGTCTAAATTGACTAAGAAACCACAATTTCCATCATTCCATTTTAAGAAAAACTGCTATTTTTTCTTTATTTCAATTAATTCTGGTTCTAAAAAATTATGGATTTGTTTCTATTTTCATTTTGCCAGTGATTGCCCTTATCATCTGATGATTCCAAAAATTATGTTGCTGCTGACCTCCGTTAATAATAAGTGTGGTAGATTGCATTATAATTTTTAGCTTCTCCTATCTTGCGTTGGAATTCATTTGCCTATCCGTTGAATCTGAGCAAGCCTTATGACATCCTTTAAGCAATGGAATGCAATGTAAGTGAAAATAAGCAACTTTCTGGATACATGTCGTGAAGTCTTCCTTGATACCACATGAATAACTCCAGACCAACCTGATGGAAAATGAGAGAACATGGCAAAATGTTAGCCCTATTCTGGAGGAACATCCTCCAAAATAGATCACATATTGGGTCACAAATTAGCCCTCAAAAATACAAAAAAACTGAGATCATATCATGCTTACTTTCATACCATAATGACAGTCAACCACAAGAAAAAAAAATTAGAAGACCACAAATAGAGGTTAAAGAACATCATACTAAATGAATGGGTTATCCAGGAAATTGAAAAATAAATAAAAAAATACATGGAAGCAAATGAAAATAAAAACACAACAGTCTAAACCATTACGATGCAACAAATGTGGTCATAAGAGGGAAGTATATAGCAATACAGGCCTACTCAAGAAACAATAGAAGTCTAAAATACACAACCTAACCTTCCACATGAAGGAACTAGAAAATGAACAGCAAAAAAGCCTAAAGCCAGTAGAAGGGAAATAAAGATTAGAGCAGAAATAAATGACATAGAAACAAACAAACAACAATAATAATAAAAAAAACAGTAAAAGAAATCAAAGAAACTAAGAACTGGTTTTTTGAAAGAATTAATAAAATTGATAAACCTCTAACCAGACTTACCAAAGAGAAAAAAGACCCAAATAAATAAAATCACAAATAAAAGAGGAGAGATCACAACCAACACCACAGAACTACAAACAATTATATGTCATGAAAAGGTATATGCCAACAAATTGGGCAATCTGAAAGAAATGGATAAATTCCTAGAAACATACAAACTACCAAAACTGAAACAGGAACAAATAGAAAATTTGAGCAAACCCATAGACAGCAAAGAAATTGAATCAGTAATCAAACCTCCCAACAAAGTCCAGGGCCAGATGGCTTCACAGGGGAATTCTACCAGACATTTAAAGAAGAGTTGATACCTATTATTCTTAAACTGCTCCAAAAATATAAATGGAAAGAAAACCTCCAAACTCATTATATGAGACCAGCATTACCTTGATTCCAAAACCAGACAAAGACCCAACTAAAAAGGAGAGTTATAGGCCAATATCCCTGATGAACATGGATGCATTAATTCTCAACAAGATACTAGCAAATTAAATCCAACAGTTCATTAAAATAATTATTCACCACGTTCAAGTGGGATTTATTCCTGGGCTATAGGTATAGTTCAATATTCACAAATCAATCAATGTAATACACTACATTAATAAAAGAAAAGATAAGAATCTTATGTCCTCTCAATAGATGCAGAAAAAGCATTTGATAAAATACAGCATCCATTCTTGATAAAAACCCTCAACAAAGTACGGATAGAGGGAACATGCCTCAACATTATAAAGGCCATATACAAAATACCCAAAGCTAATATCCTCCTCAATGGAGAAAAACTGAATGATTTTCCTCTATAGTCAGGAACAATACAGAGATGTCCACTTTTACCATATTTATTTCACATAGTACTAAAAGTCCTAGCCTCAACAATCAGATGACAAAAAGAAATAAAAGGCATCCAAAACAACAAGAAAGAAGTCAAACTTTCACTATTCGCAGATGACATGATACTCTATGTAAAAAACTCAAAAAGTTACTCCACCAAAAAGTTACTAGAACTGGTATATGAATTCAGCAAAGCCACATGATATAAAATCAATATATAGATATCTGTTGAATTTACAATAATGAAGAAGCAGAAAGTGAAATTAATGAATCACTCCCATTTACAATTGCACCAAAAATCATAAGATACATATGAATAAACTTAACCAGAGAGGTAAAAGATCTGGACTCTGAAAACTATAGAACAGTTATGTAAGAAATTTAAAAGGACGCAAAAAGATGGAAAAACATTCCATGTTCATGGGTTGGAAGAACAAATATTGTTAAAATGTCTATACTACCCAAAGCAATCTACACATTTAATGCAATCCCTATCAAAAGCAGGAAAAAAATGTCCAATGGAAAAGAGACTCTTAAACAAATGATGTTAGGAATATTCAACAGCGACATGCAGAAGAATGAAGCTGGGCCACTTTTTTACAGCATACACAATAATAAACTCAAGATGGATTAAAGACCTGTATATTAGACGGGAAACCATTGAAATCCTAGAGAACACAGGCAGAAACTTCTTTGACCTCAGCTGGTGAAAATTCTTACTAGACACATCACCAGAGGCAAGGGAAGCAAAAGCAAAAATGAACTATTTTGACTTCATCAAGATAAAAAAAAAAAAAAAGAAAACTTCTGCACAGTGAAAGAAACAATCAATTAAACTAAAGGCAGAATATGGAATGCGAGAAGATATTCACAAATGACATATCTGATAAAGTGTTGGTATCCAAAATGTATAAGGAACTTATCAAACTCAACACCCCCAAAACAAATAATCCAGTTAAGAAATGGGCAGGAGACATGAATAGACATTTTTCCAAATAAGACATCCAGATACCTAACAAACACATGAAAAGATGCTCAAAACCACTCATCATCAGGGAAATACAAATCAAAACCAGGATGAGATAATACCTCACACCTGTCAAAATGGCGAAGATTAATAACAACACAGGAAAAAACTCATGTTGGCAAAGATGAGGAGAAAGGGAAACCCTCTTACACTGTTGTTTGGGAATGCAAACCCATTCAGCCACTCTGGAAACCAGTATGAAAGTTCCTCAAAAAGGTAAAAATATAGACATCCTACGATTCAGCAATTGCACTAGTAGGTATTTACCTAAAGGATACAAAAATGCTGACTCGAAAGGGCACATGTACCCCAATGTTTATAGTAGCATTATCAACAATAGACAAATTATGAAAAGAACCCAAATGTCCACTGACAGATGAATGGACAAAGAAGAGTGGTATATGTATAAAATGGAATACTACTCAGTCCTGAAAAAGAATGAAATCTTGCCGTTTGCAATGGAATGGACAGAGCTAGAGTGTACTATGCTAAGCGAAACATGTCAACCATATGAATTCACTCATGTGTAATTTAATAAATAAAACATGAACATAGGGGTAAAAAAAAGAATGAGAGGTAAACCATAAAACAGACTCTTAAGTATAGAGAAAAAACTGAGGGTTGATGGAAGGGAAGTGGCGGGGGATGTACTAAATGGGTTATGGTTATTAAGGAAGGCACTTGAGTATTGAGCACTGGTTGTTATATGTAAGTGATGAATCACTAAATTCTTCTCCCCAAACCAATATTACAATATATGTTAACTAACTAGAATTTAAATAAAAATTTGAAAAAAAATTAAAAATTAAAAAAATTAAAATTAAGAATGAACAAAAATGAAAAAAGAAAACTCAACTGTACATATTGACAAGTGACAAGCTAATTCTAAAATTTATATTGAAAGGAAAAGGTACTAGAAGAGGCAAAACAATTCTGAGAAAGAAAAACTAAGTTGAAGGACTCACAATAATCTATTTCAAGACTTACTGTGAAGTCACAGTAACCACAACAGTGTGGCAGTGGAAAAATAATACAAATATAGATAGATCAGTGTGACAAAATTGAGAAATACAAATATAGTTAATTGATCGTTTACAAAGGTAAAAAGGAAATTTAATGTAGAAATGGCCATTTGGGGAAATGACTGATTCTAGGGCTAGCACCAATATAAAATGAGGGGCATCTCATAAGAAATTAAAGTCCTCAAAAAAAAAGAAAAAGAAAAAGAAATAGAATCAGATCGTGTCAAAGAGATGGCAGAGCCAACCTGAAAGAGCCCCCAAAATTGGAGCAATCGAGAAACAAAATAAATCAATCAGTTTTGGTTATATATAACCAATTGTAACCAACTTGGTTATAACCAAGTATAACATAAGAATATATGACTCTGTTTTGTTAGAAATAATTGATTCAATCAGAGAGAAATTTTAGATAAAAGATAGCCATATGTATTGTACAGAATCCCAGACAATTTGTGTCAATACTTGACTTTTAGGAGGTGGAGTTTATTACTCTCCTACCTTGATGATGGGCTGTACTTGGTAACATGATTCACAGACTGGAATATGGAAAGAAGGAGAAAAGTAACTTTATAGTGAAGAACCCAGTAAAGACTACCTTATCCTTGGTAGTTTACATCAGGTGAACTTACCAGAAATAAAATAACAAATTAATAACATGTAGCCCTGATATCATTTCCTGAGAAGGGCAATAACCCCTGTGGTATTCTTTCCCAAAAATCATGTCCCTAATGTAACCATCTGAAAAACATTAAAAAAAAAGTCAAGAGACATTCTACAGAACCATCAGGGTCATGAAAAATAAGGAAATATTAAGAAAATGTCCCAGTTCAGAGGATCCTAGGAGATATGATGATTAAATGTAAGGTGGTTTTCTGGATAGGATCCTGGAGCGGAAAAATGACATTAACGGAACATGAATAGTAATGTGCAAATGTTGTTTTGTTAGACACTAAAAATGAACCATGGTGATGAAAGATGTTAACAATAGGAGAAACTTAGTGAATGGTATATTGCAACTCTCATTATTATCATTATCACTCTTCTATAAATCTGAAGTTATTTTAAAATACAAATTTTATTTAAAAAAAAAAGCTAACTGATATAACTTAACTCTCAGTAGTTGCTTTCCACCCTGCCAGACACTGGTCTAAGCTTTGTATGTGTCAGGTCATTTCATCTTTATAAAGCCATGAAGTGGGTACATTTCATAGATACACTGAGGCCCAGGGAAGGTACATAACCTGCCTACTGTTCCAATGCTAATAAGCATGCCACCAGATTCAATTATTATTACTAACAGCAAAATAAATTGTTACCAACTAAAGTTTTAGTTAAGCCAAAGAAAAATAGTTTCCCTAAAGATCATTTCTAATTTTTTTTTCTTGAGGACTGAACTTTAATTAAATTTTTTTAATTAATTACATTTTCAATTTATTTTTATTTTTTTTAATTTATATATGAAATTTATTGTCAAATTGGTTTCCATACAACACCCAGTGCTCATCCCAAAAGGTGCCCTCTTCAATACCCATCACCCACCCTCTCCTCTCTCCCACCCCCCATCAACCCTCAGTTTGTTCTCAGTTTTTAACAGTCTCTTATACTTTGGCTCTCTCCCACTCTAACCTCTTTTTTTTTCCTTCCCCTCCCCTATGGGTTCCTGTTAAGTTTCTCAGGATTCAATGAGAAAAAATGAAATATGGCCTTTTGTAGCAACGTAGATGGAACTGGAGAGTGTGATGCTAAGTGAAATAAGCCATACAGAGAAAGACAGATACCATATGGTTTCACTCTTATGTGGATCATTTCTAATTTTTTAATGCTAAAATATTCAAGCATGTTGTAGAAATGAGAAAAGATCTGAAAAAGTTACCAAAGCACCAACCCCCAATTCTGCTAGCTTTGGGTCTATTGATTTTTTTTTTTTTTTTGGTATGCAGAAGATAACTGAAAACACAATTTTACCTAAAATTCCATCCATTCCTTTTCCATTTTCCATATTAATTAAGCATTTTCCATAGTCTAACTTCAATGAAACAATTTACATTGGTTACTTTAACTTTCAATGCTTCAGTAATTAACTTTCTATTCTTTTGGAAATATAAGGTGGACATACATCATAGAATTCCCATTAATAAATGTTGTACCTCCTCTGGCCAGCCACTGGATTAGACATAGGTCGTAAACAGATTACCTGTTCTGTACTTGATGAATGAATAAACAAATTGTGTGAATAAACAACCATTCCATGGATACTGCTCAGCCCTGAAATGGAATAAACTAGTGACACACACATCATCTTGGATGAATCTCAAGGAGATTACAGTGAATTAAAAAAAAAAGAAAGAAAAAGAAAAAACGCTGATCCCAAAAGGTTATATAGTATGTGATTTACTTACATAAAATGGTTTAAATGACAATATTTTAGAAATGGAGAACAGTTCGTGGTTGCCAGAGATTAGAGTTTAGGGTACTCTGTGTGGATGTGATTATAAAAAAAGTATCAGAAGGTATCCTTGTGTTGATGTAGCTGTTCTGTGTCTTGACTGTGGTGGCAAATACATAAACCTAAGCATTGAAAAATGGCATAGAACTAAACACACATGCACACACAAACAACAACACATGCATGCAGAGTATAAGTAATACTTGGGAAATCTGAATAGGGTTGGTAGATTGTATGCATGTCAATGTCCTGGCTATGATGCTGTACTATACTTGTTCAAGATGTGACTTTGGGGGAAATTGAGTTAGAGAAAGGAAGAGGGAAATGCCACGCTTCTCCTTTGCAGGCCTGGAAGGAAAAGAGCTCCCCAACAGATCAATAGGATTTTGGGATAGGATATCATTTAAATAACAGAAATTAAGGATTTCTCTTGTACCAGAAAGGAGCCAAATGGGCCCTTTTTGAAAAGGGCCATGCTTGAAAGAAGAGGAAGGAATGAGATTACAAAGTGTGTTTGATAAGAAAAAGGGAGAATATAATAGAGTTGCTTTCTGATTCTTCCCTGTAAAGCTCAGCTCATTCAATACACTTGTCAGGAATGTATCAAATTCATGTGTCTATAAGTTTGAGTAAATATAAAAGTCTGAATGGAGCTCAAGTGAAAAGTCAGAGGAAGAGATAAAGATTTTGCTGTCTTTTGCATATGGATACTAGTTAAAGCCATGAGAAATGTGGAGAATTGTAGAAAGGTCAGGGAACCAAAGACAGGACTCTGAAAACTCCAGCATTTAAATAAGAGCTGGAGGAAGATCTCACAAGACATGTGGAAAATAATAGTTATAAATGTAAACGAAAATTTAGAGAAAGTGGTAAATATATGACAAAGTAAAACTGTCAGTTAAAAAAAGAAAAGAATAAGAAAAAAAATAAATCAACTGAGTGGCTTTGAATTTTTATAGAAACCCAATAGTATGTGTGAAATGTGGAGTAAGTTTTGTTTTTTGTTTTTGTTTTTGTTTTTGTTTTTGTTTTCCCAAAAGCTCAGGGAGCAGCAAAGGAAGGATAGGTCAGTTGCTGGGGGTTGGAGGTGAGAGGTAAAGCAAAACTTTTAATTCACGTGTTTGTAAGGTGCAGGTTAAGCGCTATTTGAAATGGAGATGCTTAGAATTTACGAGCAAGTTGTAGCTGCAGAACATGATTCAAAAGAAGGGATAATGGGCACAGGAGAACAATATTCTTTATTGTTGAAGAAGCAGGTTGTTTAAACAACATTTCACAATAGTTTTTTAACAACAGCAATTGAATGACTTAACTATTGAAGGATAATATTTAGACAGTAAGTAGTTCTAGAAATCTTTTAGCTGACCACCAAAAGTAGAAAAATTTAAATAATAATTTCATTGTTTTATCAAGAGGTTTAGTGCTACAAAATATTAGTTTACAATTCCTTGTTAAGCCATACACAGGGAATTTCAAATTAACACCTACTTTTCCTGACAGTGGAATCCATTTAACCCATTGGTCTTTCATTTATTATTTCCATTATGACAATAGGTACAATAGAAGAATCATACCACCTTTGAATTCAGATCCATCTTTTTTATATGGATTTTAGCATTTATATATCCTAGTGATGACTGAAGAGTTAAGGCTGCTTATCAGACAGTTGAAGACTGTAAGGAAATTACATAGAAATATCCGATGTTATGAGTCAGCTTTTATTTAGTCAATCATTTACTTACTAGTTCTTTAAGCAAACACATATTGTGCCATGTGATGTTAGTTATGGTGACATTCCAAGGGAGAAGACATGTATACTCCTACCTTCATGGAAATTTAAGGACCATGAGGAGGATACAGGCAATTAAGGAAATAATCATCAAATGAGATGCTTGCTGAGATGAGGTAACGTTGTGTAGGTGCACAGACAAAGGATTGGTTGAGAGCATGAAAGGGACATTAGAGAGGGGAGGTTAGAGAGGGCAGAAGTCCAAGGGGGATTATACCCACATTTGAGAGTAATAATCTGGGGATTTAGTCATGAGGAGTGGGTGCTTCAGGAAGGCATGTAAAGCAGAAAAGTCCCAGAAATCAGATGGAATAATTTAGAGGTAAATAAATAAATTAAGGGTCAGTTATAATAATGTTTAAAAAAAAGGTCTCTGTTATAGTCATAGCGATGAGAATAAAGAGAAGTAGATATATATGAGAAATATTTTTGAGGTTCAATCAGAGGATTTGAGACTGAAATAATTATTTGAAAACTCTGGTGAATGGAGGGGGTCTATCAGACATGCAGCTTGAGCCAAGAAAAGTGGTTGATTTTATTCAGGAAAAATAAGAAAAATTTAATTTACCCTTCTTGACCTCCTTCTAGGATTGAATGGATCAGTCCATGATACTGTAGTACTATTGGGGCACTACCTCCCCTGGATAAGGAAAAGCAAGGATGGAATAGGCCTCTAATATTTGGCTGGGTCTGAGGAACAGAGTCCTCCACTGTTATGATGAATTTAACACACTGCTTAGTGCAAAGTACAGTGGGAAAATTAGGAAAAGGTAGAGATCATCTGGAAGATAGAGATGACACCATATTATAATCACCTCTCTTTGAGATGAGAAAATAGAGTAGGGAGTGCATGAGTGGCTCAGGTGGTTAAGCGTCCTACTCTTGATCTTAGCTCAGGTCTTGATCTCAGGGTCATGAGTTCAAGCCCCATATTGGGCTCCATGCTGGACATGGATTCTACTTAAAAAAAGAAGAAGAAGAAAGTAAAGTAGATAGTCCATTAGAGTGGCATGCTGAGGTCACTTGCAACCCAACCCAGCGTCCAGTATTCACACAGTGTGTCTGCCCACACAGAGGCATTGACTCTTTCATGTGGAAGCATTCTCACAAATTCCAAGCACTGATAAGACAGCACTGTTTATAATTCCCTTCTTTACTCAGGTAGCACATTGCTGATCTGACTGGAGAGTGCTGGAGAAAGAAAGAAAAATAACATTTTTTAAAAACCATTCACACACACACACACACACACACACACACAATATTACTTAAGAGTTAAAGTAGGTTGAGTAATGACCGAGTTTAGGATATGGCCATAGAGATGGATGGGTGTCTCAGGTGGAACAAATATGATAGGAATGTCAGGTCAAGGAACTGGGAATGCAGTGTGTTATGTGGAGTTTTTATGTGGGCATTTAAACACCCAGGATGAGAGTAAGAACTTGAGTAAAGAATAATATAAGAAAAGCTTGCTAATGACGTTATTAGTGAGAAAGAAGAAAGTAATAAGAACCATCCATGAAAATATGAGGAAGCATAGCTGTTTGCATAGCCAACTGGAATAAGCCTCCAAAAATGCTGGAGTGGTTTTTACATAAGAAATTAGCAATAATGGTTTGACGAACCAAGAATATACCAATCTCAGTTGATACTTGTATAGTAGTACCAATACAGTTGAAGAGAATACTTGCCTCTTGAATGTTCTGCAGGGAAATCTATATCCACAAGACCACAAATTTAGAGGAAAGGATGAGACTGTAGTGGAGTTTATTTAGGGAGTGGAAGTTTCAGGGTTCACAGTGGAAATATTTGGGAGCAAGAATAGGAAGAAAGAAAACATTACAAGAGTATATTGGTAGAACATGACAAAACAACTCAAGGAAGAAGTGGGCATCTTAGACTCTGGTCAAGAGTTTCAAGGATGTGAAGGATTGCAAGCTTAGTATATACTAAAGTACATTTATTAAGATGTATTTGCAAAGAAAATGTTATATAGAGTTGGTTGTAAAATAAATGTGGGAATGTTGAAGATGTTAAACCCTCTCTGCTATATCATCTGTTAAAGAACAGATTCCCAAAGTGTTTGGAATTATATATACTTTTAATATGTTTATGAAGGAACTAAACTTATGGAGAAACAGGATTATAATACTATGAAACAGACTTTTTTAAAGTTTATTTTATTTATTTATTTATTTATTTATTTATTTATTTATTTATTTATTTATTTTTGAGAGGGACAGAGAGAAAGAGAGAGAGAGAGCAAGTATACATGAGCAGGGAAGGGACAGAGAGAGATGGAGAGAAAATCCGAAGCAGGCTCCCCACTGTCAGTGCAGAACCCATATGGACCTGGGTCTCACAAACTGTGAGAACATGACCTGAGCCCAATTCAAGAGTCAGGTGCTGAACTGGCTAAGCCACCCAGGCACCCCTGAAACACACTTTTCTATGTGGAAATCTTTTCAGTATTTTATAGTTATTTATCACTACGATCCATAATAGATAAAAGATTTTTTTAACTACTTTCAGAGGTTATAGTTTTGGCTAAGTGAAGAGGACATTTTAATTTCATTACCGTTAAAATGTTACCTATGTAATTCATTTTCTCTAGGGCAACTGTAAAAATGTGAACCTTTAATTAATGTAAGGACTTACTGTATGATTATCAATTTTGTACTCTGTCAAACAAATCATTTTACATATTTTAATCTATTCATTTTCTGACTTTCTGGAAATAATTTTAATGAGCATTTTAAAATGTAGCAGTGGTATGCTTGGGTGGCTCAGTCGGTTAAGCACCTGACACCTGATTTTAGTTCAAGTCATGATGTTACATTTCATGAGATCAAGCCCCTCCTGGTGCTCTGTGCTAACAGCACAGAGCCTGCTTGAGATTTTCTCTCTACGCTTCCCTCTGCCCTTTCCCTTCTCATGCTCTCTCTCTCTCTCTCTCTCTCTCTCTCTCTCTCTCTCTCTGTGTGTTCAAAATAAATAAATAAACACTAAAAAATCATAAAATGTGGCAGTTCCAAGCATATTTATTTTTCAATGTAGAATGTAATTCTTTATAAAGTTGGCTTTAACATATTTTAATTTTTCCTCTTAAAATAAGGAATTTGCCAGTGTAAATTGAAAGGACTGAATGCTCACCACAGGTAAACAATTCACAGTTCTTTGCAATTCAGTTTTCCTTATCACCATGGTAACAGGCGAGTGGGTTGACTGTTTTGGGTAACATCATTGATGGCAGGCCCTTTTCTATACAGTCTAGTAAATGATTGTCAGAATGTGCTTTATGCGTTGACTTATGTGCTAGCTTAAGCCAGGAGCTATGATTTTTACAGAACCAGGGTCCATTTATAGATACATGTTTTGGGGATAAGGTGGTTAATTTTGTCAACTCAGTTTTTCTAAATCTCAGAAACTTCAGATTTCTAGGTAAATTAGTTTTGTGTATCCAGGGACAGGTGGAAAAATTGAAGTGTGCTCTAACTTGATAGGACTGATAATGGAGATTTTGAGTAGACTTCTTTAACTTTTATTCCACCAAACTCTCTGCCAGCATCCTACCTAAATTATATTGAATGGAGGTAGATGTTTTAACTACTCTTAGGTAAACCTTGGGGATTAAAGTAATTATCAACATGTTTTTTTTCTATCATAGATGTTAGATACAGAAGATATAGCTATCTTTGCAATGCCTTTAATGCCTCATCATTTCAAAGGGACAAATGAAGCTGGATGGATGTGCCTTCTCTGACACATACTGTCAAATTTAGTTCAGTATTTTATTACCACTGAATATTCTGTGATTTATAACTCAATTAAGTTAATAAACAATTTATTTTACTTGTAGGTAGCCATATTGAATTCAAATATTTATTTATTTTATGTATTTAGAAATATGCATAGTTTTATTTATAAAAGCTGCTTATACAGGAATCCTGATAAATTCTATTTAGACCTAATTCTTTCTACTAAGAGCAAGAAAGGTAATTATTACAAATAATAAAAAGGAAATTAAAAAAAAACGTATAAAGATAGGTCTTAAAAAAGCAGGAAGCATGTAACTCCAGGAATTGTAACAATTAAAAAAATATTCACATTCTCTTTAGAGAACTATTTTATTTTAATTATGACTAAAGACCTTCCATTCCTGAATACCTCTGGTCTAATTAAAGTCCTGAGAAAAGAATCAGGCTATTCTGACATGTGTATCCTTTATACAGGAGCACACATTCTATGGTTGGTAGCTTTACCAAAATCACATTAAACAGGAGAAGGTATATCAAGAAAATTGAGCCTGAACTAATAATTAACACATACAAAATTTATTTTTATTATTTGTGTGACACCCACAGATATCTTACACCCACACACATACACACAACTTTTTCCATATACTGTATATTCATTTCCAAAAATGTCTTTGTCTTCAAAACGGACCTGCTTATAATTGCAAACAAACTCACTGACTTGTCAAGGAGAAACAATCCTAGAAAATGTCTAGGTAAAGCCTGCAGAGGCCAATGTCATGAGGCTTCTTTTCTCCAAATCCAGGATCATTAGGGATTGTTATGGATTTATGGAGGATTCAGTAGTAAAAAAATATTGCCCCAAATCATGTGTAGTGGAAACAAAGGGGAAAGGCAACTTCTTGTCTAATCCTCCAGTCTAAAGCCTTTTGAGAACCTACTTTTCTAGTCCATTAGTCACAACCCATGAATTACTGTAGATTCTGACCCCAGGCCATCACTTCTTTTAAGCAAAGTTGAAAATAAAACAGAGTGATTGAAGTTTTTGCCTAATCAAAGAATTTTCCTTTTGTCCTTAGGGAATTCCTATTAATGAGGAGGTTATTTTCCAGTTGCCCTCTCATTGCTCTTGTGTGCATATATTCACAGCCATGTGTAAATTGGGTAAGAAGCTTCCCATTCCTTAGTGAACTGATCTGAGGCACTACCCTGATTTCAGTTGTAGGTGGTGAGGAAGTGGGATGTATGCAAGGCGCTAGAGAAATAGTAACTCGCTAATGCAACTTGTGTGTTCCTTCGGAGGCTGCCCAGCCTCCCTTTTAAGTGCCAAGTTTGCCTGATATCACAGAGTGGCTACACATTCCCAACATTACAGCCAGGTGAATGAGAGAAGGCTGGGTGCACGTGACCACCCTGGGTTCACCTGCTGGACTGAAGACAAGTGTGCTGTCACCTTCAAGACTCTGACAAACCGGAATCTGTTCCTCGAACTACCTGCATATCCTCATGGAGGACCCTGTAATTGTCATGACTCTACTTTATCAATTCTAGGTTTCCTTGATTTGAATTTATGTTACCTTTGAAATTATGTTATCTTGCAAGTAATAATATGAGGGAGTATGGTATGAGAAGGGTTATTTTGTTTTCTGTAGGGAAAACACATTATCTTCAGTTAAATAAGGTACAAAAGAGATAATTCTCAAAGGATTTGAGAAATTGGGATTCTTTAATGTTCTTAGCTCCTAAACAGTGTAATCAGCCTTAAAGTCTCTTCCTAGCAGCCAATGGACAGTAAAGTCCAGTGACTTCCACAATCAGTCTCTTTATATAATTTTTAACAGCAGATACTGTTTTCTCATTGTTATCACATAAAAGTCCTGAGAGATAAAAAATTCAAATTTTAGCTTTTATTTTTTCAACTTAACTATTCAATGATTTTAAAATAATCTTCATTTCTTTGTTAAAAAGCATTTCCCATCACTTCTGTATTGACCTATCATACCACTTGCTCAGTCTCCCAAAACTTTACCAAAAGGTTTTTATGAGGCCAGATGGAAATAAATTGCTTAAAGCAATCAGCACTGAGAGGCTCAGTCTAGTTCCATCTCATCCAGACTATTAGCAGAGACTTCCATTGCATTTGTCTAATCTGAGTCTCATAGCTGACACCTAGTACCCTATGTTTCATGAGTATCTTTTTTCGTACAGATTCTCTCTGGTTCAGCTTTTGTATTATTTAGTTTCTTCCGCTGTCATCAACAAACTCCAACTTCAACTAAACTAAATGGTAAAAGGGGGGAAAGGAAAGTGAAAGATTTATTTTAAGAGTCATGTAACTCAGAAAGTAAAAGCCACCACTATTTAATAAGTGCTCAAGATGCCAGAAATCAGAGTAGCTCAAGCATCCCAGCGGCAGGCACTTTGGGGGCATCTCCTTAAGACAGTGCAGAAAAACTTCCGTTCCAACCACTTCATCCCTAATGTGTATCTGGGAAAGAGATTCTCAATTGGGCCATAGCCTCATCTAGGAGGTGGAGGGCTGACCCTGGTTTAGCAGGCTCATCACAATCATTAGGTGTAGAAGGCCGATTTCAAGGGATGTTTATGGGGGAAGATAATCAATTGCTTATTTTAGAAAGTTTTACTTATTTTTCTTCTTTGGTGATTTTATTTTACCAGGCTATATTTCTCAATATGTAATTTTCAAAAATAATTATGGTCCCCCAACAACAACAAAAAATGCTTATGCAACAGAAAAAAATTTGGGGGAATAGAAAATAATAATTTTCCTCACTGTGGGCTAATTGTTATGATAGCATAAGTACTAATTCAGAATCATAGGGTGTCAGGCATTGCTATTTAAATAATGTTTCTTATTTAAAGCATCTCATCCAATCCTAATATTTACGTAGGTTAGCTGTAACTATTATTCCATTATGTAACTTGTCCGAAGTTACATAGCTAGGCATAGATTTAAACCCAATTTTGTCTGAATCAAGAATCAATAACCAATAACCAAGCTGTATAGTCTCATTACATAAAGCCAATGACATGAAATTCTTGAATCAAAGAAGTTTTAAATGACCAAGGAGTCCAAATGCTACACTAACAGATGCCATTCCTAACCTAGAAATTTGGGGTTTTCAAGGTTGCTCTTAATAATGCTCATCATTTACGCAACATTTAAATTAAAAACTCCTTGGGGCACCTGGGTGGCTCAGTCGGTTAAGCGTCCGACTTCGGCTTAGGTCATGATCTCACGGTCTGTGAGTTCGAGCCCCGCGTCGGGCTCTGGGCTGACAGCTCAGAGCCTGGAGCCTATTTCAGATTCTGTGTCTCCCTCTCTCTCTGCCCCTCCCCTGTTCATGCTCTGTCTCTGTCTGTCTCAAAAATAAATAAATGTTAAAAAAAATTAAAAAAAAATAAAAACTCCTTATGACTAGAATTATTCTAATCTTTTGAAATCTTAATTATGTTACCTGAAGTCTCTTGTCTTTTGCCACAATTACATGCCACGTTAATTTTTCTTTAAATTTATTTATTTATTTTGAGAGAGAGAGAGAAAGAGAGCAAGGAGGGAAGGGGCAGAGAGAAGGAGAGAGAATCTCAAGCAGGCTCCACATTGTCGGCACAGATCCCCATGCAGGGCTCAAACTCATGAACCATGAGATCATGACCTGAGATGAAACCAAGAGTTGGACGGTTAACTGACTGAGCCACCCAGCCACCCTACATGCCACTTAAACAGGAGTACATGTGATGAGAAGGTATGGACATCTACAGGTCCCCCAGGTACTTTAAGCCCAGTATATCCCCCAAAGAATTAATTACCTTCCTATTCAAAGGTATCTTATCCAGGTGAGTTTTCTAACCTTTTCTAGTGAAGCTTAACTCTATTCATCCATACTTCCATGCCAAAAATCTTGTAATTATTAACTCTTTTCTCTTGAGCTCTTCTCAAAGCAGACACCAAATTCACTGAAATATATCAGAAATATATCCCAGATTTAATAATTTCTTTTGATCCATGCTTTTTACCATTTTTGGTTCTTTCCCTTCATGTCTTTCAAGTACAACAACCTGGTAAATACTCTTGTCAATACCATTTTTTATCTATCTATCTATCTATCTATCTATCTAATCTATCTATCATCTGTCTATCTACCTATCTATTATCTATCTATCTGAACTTCTATCAATCATCTATCTATCATCTTCTCACTGTAGTTAACAGATTCATCTTTATAAAAATATCTAATCACGTTTTAACTAAAAGATTTCTGTTGGCCCACCATTGCTTTCATTATAAATTCAAACACTGCCATATGGTATAGAAGGCATCCAACTGGGACACAGTTTGGCCCTAATTTACTTCTTTCATCTTACACCAAATATAGCTATCCCTATCCTCTTCAAAAACTTTTATTTCAGCAACACTTAAATTCTCAAATATTGAAGATGGCAACGCATACTTATGTTTTGGTTCCATTACCTTATGCAAAGGCATTTCTTCTGCTAGTGATATATTTTCCTTCATTCTCTTCCTCCACATTCTTGTTAATTATTCAAAACACATCTTGACCATCTCAAAGTGCTTACTCTAAGAGTTTGTATACACCCTAAATCCGTTGTAATTGTGGAATAAATAATTCAGAAAATTAATGTGAATTTATTATAATTATTATCATAGTTATTATGATATTAGAGTGTAATTTTTTACATGGCTATTGTACTGAGCAGATTCTGAGTTTTTCAAAAGATAAGGACATACCCAATGCACCTTGTGTATGTCCAGTGCCTATCATTGAGCATGGCTTAAATTTGGTGTTTAGTTAGTTTTTAATTTAATAGGTCAATAATTGAATTTCTTAAAACCAAAACATAACACTTATCAGCCACAAAAGATTCTGGGTTGTAATGATTCTATATTACTGTTAAAGCCTTTAAAATGTCTAACAAATATATCTTCCTCTCAGAAGACCTTAGGAGTTACCTAATCATTGTATAGGTTTATTTTATGTGTAGTAAGGAAATCTAAATCTCTGTCACTCAATGTAAAGATGACCTCAGTTCACTCTCAGAAAGTTAACAGTGGCAAGTACTGTTTTAAAACAGCATGCTTGTTTTGGAATCTTGTCTTACTCATTAAGATAAAGGTGTTGCATTAACAATTTTTGTAAAGAATATCTTCAGCTAGTCAAGTATACTTTGATGTATCCTTAAACATTCATCTTGCCAGAATGAAAAGAAACTTCTAATCAAAAGGGCTCTTGCTAAAGCTTGGCCTAGTGGGAGGTAGAATGTGTACTGAGTGAAGAAAAAGCAGGTTTCTCAGTTAACTTGTACGCTGAGACCTACCCAGATAAGCTAGAAAAGAAAACCTTCAAATATAATTTCAAAATGTTCCATTTCTTTTTGAAAAAAAATGTTTTACACATAAAAAGCTTAAAGAAACATTGACTTGATAACTCAGAAACCTAGTGGAGACAAATGGGTAATAATTTTTCATCTCTTTAATGTCGCTTGAATGTAAAAATTGTAAGGGACAAATGAAAGTGAAGTGAAACATGGGTGGGTCCTTGAGAAGGTTATGTTTCTACTCTTTGTGTGACCTCAGCATTGTAGATACTCAAGGTAGGATATGTTTTAGTACTGAAGATTAGTAGTTCTCTCTGGGACACCAGTATTATGTGAGGCATCTCTGTGGTAGTGATTCCACACATTGATTCATTCAGTAAAGATTGCCAGATATATTCTAGATTCTGGGGTGCTATGGTACAAACAAAGTCTTTGCCCTCAAGGATCTTTCCTTCTCCTAGGGGAGAAATACACAACAACAGAAACCATGGATTATAATATAATAACAGGCAAATAGATGGACAATACATATTTTAGAGCGGTCAGGGAAAGGCTGTAAAACCAGGTGTCATTTAAGCCAGTCAGTAATGCATGTACTAAGAAGGAAGGCCTTGTGCAGATCACGAGAAAGGGAGAGGGAAAAGCTTCTGAAAATAACCTGGAGTGAGGAAAAACCTTTGTATATTCCAGTAGCAGCAAGAAGGAAGTGAGAGAAAAGCCTCAGGTAGTAGGAGGGGCCCCTGGGTAGCTCAGTGGGTTAATCATCCGACTTTAGTTCAGGTCATGATATTGTTGTCCATGAGTTCAAGCCCTGCAATGGGCTCTGTGCTTATAGCTCAGAGCCTAGAGCCTGCTTTGGATTCTGTGTCTCCCTCTCACTGACCCCTCCTTGCTCACGCTCTGTCTCACTCTTTCAAAAATGAATAAACATTAAAACAAACACAAACAAACCCTCAGATATTAGGGAATGGGAGCAGGAAGTTGGGTGGAGACAATATCCTTTAAGACCTAGGTTACTGTAGCGTGTTTGCATTTATTTTACTTTGATATTAAGCCAGTGGACAGTGTGAGTAGGAATGCAATATGAGATTTGTGTTCTTAAAATATGACTATAGTCATATTTTGTGGAATTGTGGGACCAAGGATGGAAGTAGAGACTAATTAGCAGACTCTCACTGTCCTCAGGAGAGAAGTAGCTGAGAGAATGCATTTAGCGCTGAATATCGTCAGAATTGGGATATATTTTGAAGGTAGAGCTGATAGGACAAGTTGATGGGATGGATATTGTATTACTGTGCTAAGGCTGCTGTAACAAAGTACAAAACACTGGGTCGCTCAAATAATAGAAATTTATTTTCTCATAGTTATGAAGGTTAGAAATCTGAGATCAAGGTGTTGGCAAATCTGGTTCCTTCTAAGGACTGTGTGATAAAGTTCTATTCCTGGCCTTTCTTTTGGCTTATAGATGGCAGTTTTCTCCCTGCGCCTTCTTATCGTCTTCTTTCTGGACCTATCTGCATCTATGTTTCCTATTCTTTCAAAGGTATTATTTATACTAGATTAAGGCCCACTGTAATTACCTTCGTTTTATTTTAATTACCTTGGTAAAGATCTTATCAGCAAATATGGTCATATTCCAAGTTACTAAGGGTTAGGACTTCAATATATAAATTTCTTTAGAGGGGGAGACACAATTCAGCCCATAATAGATATAGAGTTATTTTTGAAAAAAAAACGTTGCCTGGCATAATTACCAGTTATTGACCTGAGCAACTGTATGATTGAAATTGACATTACTGAAGAGTAAGTAATAACATGTTTGGTCAAGGCTAACGGTGCTCATAGGACGGGAAACAAGATTTCTATTATTGTACATCTGTGTTGGAAATGTTCATTAGATAGTTGGGTATATCAGTCTGACATTCAGAAAAAAGATTGGGGTGGAGACACATATTTGAAAGTATCAAATACGTATTTTCATTTCATCAGCACAGAGATGATATTTAAAGCCAATGGATGGGATTTGAAACCCTAGAAAGTGAGTGTGGAGACAGAAGAGTTCTAAGGATTTAGTCAAGGGACACTTCAAAAGTCTAAATCTCAGGGGAAATAATAATCAAAAAAAGATATTGAAAAGGAGCAATCATTGGCTTAAAAGGAAAACCAATATATGTCTCCCTATGAGTCAAGGTAAGAGAGGAGTTCAAAGGGAAGATGGTCAATGGTGTCCCGTGCTGGTGTAGGAGAAAGATGAGAACCAACTGAGAATTCTCCATTCGGTGTGGCAAGATGATGGTTCAATAACCATGGAATAATTTTTTCAGAGGAGTTTTGGGGAGCAAAGATGACTAACATGGGTTGAGGACAGAATAGAAGATGAGGACAAGAAAGCAGCAAATAGTACATATTGTGGCATTTGCTATAAAGATGGGTAGATCAAGGGAGCTGCAGCTAAGCAATGTGGGATCAAGGAAAGGTTGTGGTCTTTTCGTTGCTTTGGTTTGGCTTTAAGTTGAAAAATATTGCAAGACGGGTCTGTGAACTAAAGGAAGACAATCCAGTAGTGTGGGAAAATTTTATGATACAGATGAGAGAGAATAATTCCAATAGCAAAATCCTTGAGACACAAATGGAATGGAATTTATTACACAATATATTGTGATAGGAGGAAAGGAAGATTTTATGGAAACACATATGAGTAGGTTATTAGGTTGCTTGGTGGGAAAATGAGGTAATTCTAATATGATGACTGCTGTTATTTTGGTTGTTCTTTTATAATGAAATGGCAGAGTCTTTTCATGATATACTTTCTAAAATATTTGCTTTAAAGCTTTATAATGTATGGCAAAAGGCATTCCCATTGAAGATGTTATATTGTGCTTATAATGATACTAGTCGGTTTTACTCTCTGTTTTTAAACTTATAAGAAGATTTTTGCAGAGTAGTATAAAGACTAAAGATTCCAATAAGAGGTTGTAAAGTAAAACTGAAAAGGATATTTTTAGCAGAATGTTTTATTTTAATCCCCAAAGAGTGTTAAAACCTTTGAACTATTTAAAGCATTTTGATATGCATTGAATAAAAAAAGAAAAACTAAGAAATTAAAAATAGGAGACTAAAATAATTTCTATTTTATCCATTATATTTCCTTTATGTTCTTTTTCTCCCCTTATTTACCCATTATTCTATTTACATAGCTTTCTTTGTTCTGTCAATCACCTTTGAATTTATAGATTACTCATGTAGAGGTAATTCCAAAGATAAATTACTAAGGATTTCTCATGACTGTTTAGTCTGATTTACTGTCAGGTGTCCAGATTTTTTTCTCCCAGCCTTTAAATCAACTTTGAAGGGTGAAAATATAATTATCTATTCTGAACTAGGAAAATGGAAAGGCAAGACAGGAGACTTTTCTTAGCTTCTCCTGTGAGAGATGCTTTGTCTCTCTTAAGTAGTTCTGGATATGGCATTATTAACCTAGGACAAAAGGTGACTCAGACAGAGGAAGAGCCATATGGTAGAGGTCAGAGTAGAAGTTACTATTGCAAGAAAAAAATGGATATTGACTGGATGGGGGCATGGAGAATTCTGGGGTGCTGGTAATATTCTATTTCTTGTCCATGGCACCATGTCAGGTTCATGCTCCCATGTCATCCAATAGACTCCTCAAAGTCAGATCAGCCTGCACCCTTTCTCTTTCTCTGCTCTCTGCCCTCCATCACCTGTACTCAAGTAGTTCTGCCTTGTAGACACTGTGTCTCATGTTTGGGCTGGTATTTATTGTAGTCTCTTCTCAAAATTTAGAGATGATCTGGAAAGGAAAAACAGAAGGCAATTTAAGAGACAGGTATCGATGGTTTAAAAATTCCCTATGGTACTAATGCATTTCCCATGCAATAAATGCATCTTTAAGACATTACCCTTTGAGTGAGATTTCTCCCAGATTTTTCATCACTCCTTCAGGCAAACAGCTCCATGATGGGTACCTAAGGTGGAAAGAGTTGTGGCTTACATGGGATTCTCTTTAACTCTATAATATTTTTTTGTCTTTTGTTCTTATTATTTGATAAGGTCACAAGATTGTCTTTTGACCTTCATGCAAAGATGATATTCCTCAATGTCCTATAATTTCTATCAAGTAAAGATTACAAATATGAATTCTGAGAAACTCTATATAATTTAGACATTTTTTCTAACTACCAATTTTCATTATCTTTCCTTCCGTCAGTAGCAGTTTATAGAATGCTAAATTATAGAAATAAACCTTGAGAGGTATGGCTTTATCTAAGGCAATAGAAAGGTTAGAGGTATAAAATAGAAATCACTACATTTACTGTGATGGCAGGTTTCTAAGATATGGAAAGCATATCATCTTATTTGAGGATAATCATGTTTTATCAATTCAATCAAATTAGTTTGGAACATATTGCCTGGTGGAAAAGAAACGAGCCATTATTTTCTAATTTTTAAAAATATGTGCTGCCTTTCAGAAACTTATGGTGATATTGCAAAGTACACATGACAAATTTCCAACTGAAAACGTTATAAAAAATTTATCTTGTGGGGTAATGCTAAGTTTTACCTGAAGGCTTATCTTCCATAGTGGCAATGACGATGACATTGCACCACTTTAAATGCATCTACATTGAGATGATAAAACATGGCAAAATATTGGTTCCATAGAGAATTGCAGTAATTGCTCTGACCCTAAAGGGTAAAACATTAGGAACACCAGGAGAGCCATCGTGCAGTGATAGTGCCTCCAAGCAGAAGCTACCCTTTTCATTAAAATGCTACAATTTCCTTCTATGCCCTTTACTGTAATCATTGATGGCAATGGTTTAATCTCACTTTTATAGTTCTAAATAATGTAAATCATCACACAGCACACTTAACATGGAGACTGTGAAGTACAATTAGTCACTGATTTATTGCTTCAGTGAATGTGCAAGTGAGGAGAATAACCTTGTGATATTTATAATAGGAATAATATCATAGAGTTTCTGGGACTGGGAACTAAAAAGAAACACAAGTCTAAACTTTACCTGGAGGCTTCTTGTTTTATTCCATATGATTTATTTTTCCATGGTCTGTTTGAGGACAACCTAGAGACTGGATTTGTGTGCACTTCTTGACAGAAAATTACCAAATGTTTTCAAATTTGGTACCCAAAGGAACACACAGTATTAGCAGATTGATTGTTTTATTTATTGATGTGCATTTTTCTCACAAGACTATTTTTGCCTGCATAGCATATGTGCTTCATGCTTTTAAAGAATCCAATTTATCAATCTAATCTATCAAGCTATCATTTTATGCAATTTAACTATTTCATATTATTTTAACACAGGATATGGATCTAGAGATCAAAGGGGATATATTTACCCTAAATTTTTCTTCAGTCCCAACTGGTTTTGATATCCTCTATTTTTCTTCTCGGAGCTGAATCCTTTGCATCCCATGTACATATTTACACACATGTTTGTTTACTCATTATCTGTCTAGAAAGTAGATCTCCCTAGATTTAAAAATATATATATTTATTTATTTTTCAGAGAGCACAAACAGGGGAGGGGCACAGCCGGCTGTGCACTGATAGGCTGACAGCAGCAAGCCCAATGTGGGGTTTGAACTCACTAACCTTGAGATCATGCCCTGAATGGAAGTCAGATGCTCAACCTACTGAGCCATCCAGGTGCCCCAAGCTCCCCAGATTTTAAGCAGAAGAGATTGAAGCAACTGTAACATAATGCTCTGGAAACCCAACATTAAGTTACCCTTGCTGCTTATCTAACTCAGACTTATTTATCTGTGTTTTAAAAACTCATCTTTGTTTTCTTAGTGACTAAGTTTTTGACTCATTAATTAGGATCCCAGTTATTCCAGGACTCTAATTCTATTTTCTTCTCGTGAGGTTCTGACCCAGACAAACCTACCTCCACAAATCTCCCCTTCATCCTCTAGGCTCCCAAAAGAGCATTGCTTATCAAAATATAATTCTGGAAAAAACTAATTCTGTATGTATGGTTTTCCACTTACAGGAAAGTGAATATGAAAAGAGTTTTGGTTAAATTATAGCATTGTCACTACCATCTCCTGCAAAATTCATTTTTCGTAAGCAACGTCTATCAACAACTTTAACTGGGAGCTTAATCACATAGAAAGCACCTCTCTGAATACCAAAGAGCACTGTGGAGAGACTTCAGATACTTCCTAGGCACTGTGTAATGCCTCATTTCCCCAAATTCCCTTATGACAAATGTTTAATATTATGTCTGTAGTTATAAAAATAAAAATTAATATGGATAGCATAACAGTGAGACTCCTTAACATTTTAAGACTTATATTGTTTGAAACAATTTATATTTATTCATCCCAAACTCCCCAGCCTGGGAGTGATTTATTGATTCATATGATTATTAAATATAACATGATTATCATGATCAGTGGGTTAAGGAATTGGACCAGGCTTGAATACCAGGTACTAGTTATAATGAACTTATCTTGTTCATAGTTTCCTTTTTCATAAAATGAAAACTATTTCAGATTATTGAGGGTTAAATGGATAAATGTATGTGTATACCTTTCCACTCTGGCACCCAACACATCCTCTATGAGTTCGTTCCATTTCCTCCTGCATTTGAAGACTTTCCTATTGTTGATTTGCTGATTACTGGTCTGATCTTAAAAATACCATTTGCTTCTGATTCTTTATTGTGATTCCTGACTTGCCTATTTCAAAAACGTCTTCCAAGTTGAAGTTCTCTGACACAAAAATTATGGATTGAATTGTATTACTGTCTATGGCCTATTGCTTCGATACCAGGTTTTACCTGCATGGCTAGACTTCCTCTTCACACCTGCTGCCCTGTCCTGTTACCCTGCTATCCACCCTGGGGGACAGATTCCACAATCTGGCCCTTCCAGCCTGTTCTTTCTGGTCATAGTTCACATGTCATCCCTTTATATGCTCCAGAATCAGACAGAAAATATTTATACAACACTTTATATCTTTGAGAAAATGACTCTTTAAGTATTCAGTAATTTTGGATTTGCTATATGCTACATGGGAAAGAAAGAAACAAATGCAAACTGTTTACCATTTTATAAATTCTCCAAAGAATTTGCATATATAGAAAGCTTAAAACTTCCCAATACTGTTGGTGAGTTTTTGAAAAACTTCTTAATATTTTTCTAAGTGGTAGAGATGGCAAAACCATTTGTGGAAATACATCTCCTAATAGTGTAGGCCTTGTTTTCCAAGGGAATTTAATTAGCAGATCATGTTAGTCTAATTAAAAAGAAGCATAACTATACAAACAATAAATATTCCCATTTGAAAATTATTCCTACTCTAGTTAGTTGGGCTTCCTGGGGGAAAAATAAAAACAATCAACCAAAAAACAATTAAACATATAGATAAGAACAGTTTTGCCAATTATTAAAGATAACTCAGAGTGTGTAAATTTGTTGTTAATATGTAAGCTTTTTTAAAGACTTTTTTTTCTCTAGGGAATTTTCATTTCAGGCTTTTAGATACCTAGGTTAAAATCCATGGTACTCACATTTTCCTGCATAGGGACCAGGAGTTTACTCAGATCGGGTCTGCTGAAAATATTGGCAATATTTTAATAGTGTTAAAATATTTCCCTGCCAGGGATATGAAATATTTCCCTGTCAATCATTCCTCTTCCCCTGAAGGGTCCCTAAGGGAGACCTGCACATGGCTGAATGGGAATCAAAGTATATACTTTTAGATTATTTGGGTCTGCCCAAATCAACAGCAATATAGGTTCATTGGAATAAACTAACTTGGATTGTATGACTTCAACTTGAACTCTAGAGCAGTCTTGCACTGTTTCCTTGATTCTAAATCTTGCAAGTCAAGCCAGTCAGAAAGGAAAGAGAAAAATATGGCCTGTCCTCAGAGCAGGCACTGACTAACCTAACATGGATAAAAAAGAAGAGAAGACACCCTGTCTAGTTGTGTTCCACATGATGCAGTATGGATGAAACCTGGGAGAAAGGGGGAGCCTAAATTTCTGCCTGTAGGGCACGGCTATTGTGTCTACTGGGAAAATGTGGCACGTGAGGCAGTCCTGGATTCTGACCATGTAAAAGGACAAGCAGACGCAGATTGGGGAAGGAGAATGGATGCATTTCCTCCCAGTAGCTATGGTGCTGGAGAAGAGAGGGGACTCTAGTCGCTTTACTTAGCCTTCCTTCTAGTTCCCCTAACACCTTCCAGAGAACACTGGAGAGAAGCCACGTGGGTTTGGCAGCCCAGCCATTGCAAAAGTAAGCTTCATGCTATGAACTTAACCCCAAAGGGTCCACAGACAGATATGAAGTGTGGGGTTTCTCAAGAGAGAAATAGTTACAGGTTAAAGCCACTTAAAACACATTAGCACTTTAGTCTTATATTACAATCACTTTGGTGCAGTTTTGTCAATGTAACACTTTCTACCATATATTGTATCATCCTATAAAGTAATTCTGGTAGTGGAGTATGTTGTTACATTTGTGTGTGTGTGTGTGTGTGTGTGTGTGTGTGTGTGTGTATTTCTCTATACAAAGTAGAAATCACCTGGGCTCCTGGGTGGCTCAGTTGGTTAAGCATCCAACTCTTGATTTCTGCTCAGGTCATGATCTCACAGTTCAAGGAATTGAGTCCTGCCTTGGACTCTGAGCTATTGGCATGGATCCTGCTTGGGATTCTCTTGCTTTCTTTTTTTCCCTCTGCTGCCCGTGCACATGCACACAATGAGAGTTCTCTCTCTCAAAATAAATAAATAAACTTAAAAAAAAAACCCATAAAGTAGAAATTACCTCCTGTGTCACTAGCATTAATCTATTTAAGAATTCCAGTAATATCCTATGAAGTCTGAGGTTGAAATATTACTGACCCTCACCCAGGAAAATCACTAATTTTATGTTAATACAGTATAAGCCTTACCTAATTTATACATAGTACAGTCACAATTGCAAACTATTCTTGAATTTCAGTTTTGCTCCTAATCAAATCTTTTAATATTTTTTCTCTAAAACTTATTTTGTTTAAAATAATGAAGAATAGAGTTGCCTGGGTAGCTCAGTTAGTTAAGTGCCTGACTTCAGCTTAGGTCATGATCTCATAGTTCGTGGGTTCCAGCCCCATGTCAGGCTCTGCGCTGATAGCTCAGAGCCTGGAGCCTGCTTTGGATCCTATGTCTCTCTCTCTCTCTGCCCCTCCCCTGCTTGTGCTCTGTCTGTCTGTCTCTCTCTCAAAAATGAATAAACATTAAAAAATTAAAATAATGAAGAATATCATATATATAGAAAGTAACAATTATAAAACAATAGGCACACATGTAGCCACCATCAAGATTAAATAAATGTTAACATACTTCTAAAAATCTACTTTTAAACAAAAGCAAAAGGATGCAGATGTAACTGAGCTCCCTTGCCTTTTCTCTCTCTCTCTCCGAGAGAGAGAGAGAGAGAGAGAGAGAGAGAGAGAGCAAGCAGGGGAGGGCTGCAGGATAGGGCAGGACAGAGAAAGAGAGATAACTTTTTTTTTAATTTTTATTTATTTTTGGGAGAATGAGAGAGAGAGAGCAAGAGGGGAAGGGACAGTGAGAGAGAGAAAGAGAGAGAGAGGGAGAGAGAGAGAGACAGACAGAATCTGAAGCAGGTTCCAGGCTCCAAGCTGTCAGCACAGAGCCCAATGCTGGGCTTGAACCCACAAACCGTGGGATCATGACCTGAGCCGAAGTCAGAGGCTTAACCCACTGAGCGACCCAGGTGCACCAAAAGAGTGAGAAATCTTAATCAGGCTCCACACCCAGTCCTGATGCAGGGCTCCGTCTCACCACCAGGAATTCATGACCTGAGCAGAAATCAGGAGAGTCTGACATTTAATCCACTGAGTCACCCAGGTGCCCCCTGCCACTTCTCTTAACTTTTCCTTTCCCTGAAGTAAGAAGGGCTCTGAGGTTGACATATTCAATTGGGATTTCTATATTAGAACTCATATTATATATTTATATGTCATAATATTAATATTTGTAAGAAATGTATATTGTGAAACATATGGTTTCCTACTATATGTATTCTTACTCATTTGACCTTATGATTATAAAGTCTTCATAGTGTTATATGTATCCTTCATGTATTTGCACCACTTAGTAATTTTACTTATATGAGTAAATCATTTTATCCTTGTTTTTTTTTTTTTTCTGTACTAAGGGAAAGTTAAATTATTTTCATAGCTTCCTTTTTAAAAAGAGACTAATATAATTAGCATCCTTTTTGTCTCCTGTTCACAGAAAGATACACAAAAGTTTCTTTTCTGGGTCAAAGGATATGTGGATAATCAACTTTCCTTGATATTATCAAATTAATTTCAAAATTGTAGCAATCTAACTTTCATCAGCAAAGATATAAAAGGCTTCATTTCTTTATACTATCACCAAATAATACCAAGTGTTACCAGACATTGATTTTGGTCTGTATGATGGATATTAAGTGGTATATAAATTTTCTAACTTACATTTCTCCCATTTTGGGTAAAAATAAGTTTGTTCATATTCTTTGCTATTTTTTAATGCTTCATCTTCTCTTTCTTACTGATTTATTTTTTAGGAGTTATTTATCTGATTTATTTGTCCTATGTGTACCTGCCTAAGAAATATTTCCCTACCTGATGTAAGAAAAGTATTTGCTTAGGGCGCCCAGGTGGTTCAGGCAATTAAGCATCTCACAAATTGTGGGATCAAGCTCCACATCAGGCTCTGTGCTGACAGTGTGGAGCCTGCTTGGGATTCTCTCTCTCTCTCTTTCTCTTTCTCTCTCTGCTTCTCTTCTGCTCACTCTCTACCCCTCTCTCTCTCAAAATAAATAAACATTTTTTTAAAAAGATATTTTCTCTCTTTTTTGTTTTTCTTTTCTTGATTGGAAAAATAATCACATATATTTATTTGTATTTATTTATTTATTTTTAAAAATTGTTAATGTTTATTTTTGAGCGAGAGACAGAGCACGAATGGGGTAGGGCAGAGAGAGAGGGAGACACAGAATCCGAAGCAGGCTCCAGGCTCTGAGCTGTCAGCACAGAGCCCATTGCTGGGCTTGAACTCACAAACCATGAGATCATGACCTGAGCCGAAGTTGGAAGCTCAATCAACTGAGCCACCCAGGCCCCCCTAATCACACTTATTTAAATGAAAATATATTTTTCTATTTTCTTACATCTATTGATGCAACACATTATAAGTTAATTTGTAATTTTCTAAGAGTTCTTTTTTTGATCCATAATGAGCGTATGTACTTTAAATAATGAGTAAAATCCTATGTATCGCATGATTCTTTTATGCTTTCTTAAAAAATTTGTCTTCTACATTTATGTTTTTAATTCGTCTTAAATTTATTTTGACATATCACGTGACATAGAAATCTTGATTATTTTTCTTTTTATGCATATTTAGTCCACCAAGCCTTTCCTCTCTCATTTACACTGCTCTAGCATATGTAACGGTCCCATGTAACTGGTCTGTTTTTGAGACTTCTTTAATTGTATTTATTTTTCCAACTCCATGCCAATGCCACACTTTCTTAATTATTGTAGATTTATATAAACTACAAAGATAAACAAGGAGTTCTGGTCTTCATCTGATCTGGGTAAGAGTCCCCTTTGCCAGCTCTGCCCCTTAATTGTAGAAGTCAAAAAGTTCAGAGTCCTTGAAATCTTTCTATGGAAGGCAGTCCACTCTGGCTTGTACTTCCATCATTATCTGCCCTTGGACCATCATGGATAGTTTCTTTACACATTGTAACTACTTTTATACTGGCATACACAACCAAAGAATTTCAGGTCATCTTTCTTTGATTATGTCTCTTTTCTGTTTATATCCATCTCCATTCCCTGCTCCTAAACTATACAAAGACACAAAGATTCACATCATTCAAGAATTCTGGAGATTTTTAATACATTTGTTCAAATATTATCATTCTCTAATTTAAGAGCATACTGCCATTTTTTTTTCACATTTATTCATTTTTGAGAGACAGAGACAGAGCACAAGTGGGGGAGGGGCAGAGAGAGAGGGAGACACAGAATCTGAAGCAGGCTCCAGGCTCTGAGCTGTCAGCACAGAGCCCTACATGGGCCTCAAACCCATTAACTGTGTGATCATGACCTGAGCCAAAGGATTGGATGCTTAACTGAGCCACCCAGGCACCCCTGAGCTTCTCACCTTTTATTCACCATATTTAGTAATTTCTCTGTCATGATTTTGAACTCTTTATATTGGTGTTTTTCAAGTCTTGTCTTTAATTTTTTTCTGCGGTTTGTTTGTTTTCTTAATAATTTAACTAGTTTTGGGGTTGCCTGGGTGGCTCAGTTCATTAAGCCTCCAGGTCCTGGTTTCAGCTCAGGTCTTGATCTCACGGTTTGTGTGTTCAAGCCCTGCATTGGGCTCTGCACGGACAGCACAGAGCCCACTAGGGATTCTCTCTCTTCCTCTCTCTGCCTTTACCCCACTTGTGCATGTGTTCTCTCTCTCAAAATAAATAAACTTAAAAAATAATTTAACTAGTTTATTGTGCATATTTTATTTCAATGATTAAATATTCTTTGCTTCTAAGAGTTTTGATGATTTGTAAAACATACCTGACATATTTTTCATATTTTCTTATCTTATAGTAATATCAATTCATTGTTATAAGTCTTTAACTTTTTTAGCATATTTCTTTCGTATTCTTTAACATATTATCTTATTATGCAAATGTTTGAAGATTACTCACCCTTCTGTCACTCTTAGTTTCTCTCATTAACTCCCATTTGTGACGCTCTTTTACAGAGGGCTTTATCAGTAGTTATCCTGGGAACTAAGCAATTTCTGTTTTATTTTACCAAGCACTTGAGGGCTGTCAGTAGTGCAGGATGAATTTTTATGGTCTTCCCTAGTTCAGATGTTTTAGAACTACTGATCACTTCAAACAAAATTTTTAAGGTACAGTGTATGATTATGAATTTTAAGACTTTCTTTTTTTCCATTGTGATCCTATGAAAGACATACATGTTTCATTTTTCACCCATTTATGCTATTGGGCAAATGATGTTTTCTCAGTTTATACATTTAGCAGCTTAATAGTTCTTTAAATTTCTCCATATTATGTTCAGGCCTCTTGGTTTCAACTCCCTGCTTTTCATAAGTTAAGGCCTTACCTCCTGACCCCACATGACTAAGCCAAGGGGCTAAAGTGACAACCACTTCTAACTCTCCACTCCACCCACCTTGCTTTTGTTTTCAATTCCTTCTGAATTTTCTGCACCTACTAATTTATTTATCTTTTTCATTCTAATCTCAGGTTTAAATGTGTAAATGCGCTGTCTATAGTTTTCATAAATGTTAGTGTTTAGAATGTTTGCAATTTACCTAGTCAGTTACATTTTTGGAATGGGAAGTCAAATGACTTGTTACTTTGCTACCCGTATGGATGTATATTAGCATGCCAAAGGAACACTTATTCTGGTAAATTAAAAGTTAAAAATTAAAAACTTATTTTGGCAATTTGTGCAATGTAATAGTGATACATCATTGGCTCTTTATGGTAGGCAGGAGCTGTCAGGCAAACGTGATGAGGGACAAAAAATATATATCAATAGCAGCATACAATATTAGAAATTGCTTATAAGTACAAAGAATATCTCTATGTAGAATTCTCTTACCAATATTATTTAAAAGATGAGATTATAAAACATTTACTTCGACTTTATTTTGAACAACAAAAAGAGAAAATAATTTTTTTAAACATACTGCCTTAGTAACTTTGGTCAAAATACCTAATTTCCCTAAGCCTAAGTAGTCTCAACTTTAAGAATGAGAATTATAAAGGGATTCCTGAGTGGCTCAGTGGGTTGAGCATCCAACTTCGGCTCAGGTCATGATCCCATGGTTTGTGGGTTCAAGCCCTGCGTTGGGCTCTGTGCTGATAGCTCAGAGCCTGGAACCTGCTTTAGATTCTGTTTCTCTATCTCTCTCTCTGCCCCTACCCCACTTGCACTCTGTCTCTGTCTCTCAAAAATAAATAAACATTAATAAATTAAAAAAAAGAATGAGAATTGTATATACTTCATAGATATATTATGATAATTACATAAAATATTAACCAAACACAGAACAACCTCTAACACATAGTAAATACAAAAGAAATGACTGCTATTTGTAGTTGTTGCTATTATTATCTGTTTTGGTTCTATACAGCTGCATAAGAAACAATCCTATATACATATGTGACAGTAAATTCTATGTTAGGTTGTTGATTGGATTGTAGAGTGCCCAGATATTTGTCTAAACATTATTTCTGTATGTGTGTGTGAGGGTGTTTCTGGATGAAATGAACATTTGAATTGGCAGATTTAGTAAAGCAATTTGCCCTCCTTAATATGAGTGGGCATCATTAAATATGCTGAGGGCCTGCATAGAACAAAAACTTGGAGGAAGAAAGAATTCATCCTTTCCTGACTGATTGAGTTGAGGTAAGACATTGATTTTTTCCTGCCCTCCATGTTCCTGGCCATCAGATCTGAACTGGAATCTACACCATTGGCTTCCCTGATTTTCAAGCCTTTGGATTCCAACTGAATCACACAACTGGCTTACAACCTCCATAACTGCATGGCCCAGTTCCTTAATAAATTTTATCCTATAGTTATATGCTATTAGTTTGGTTTCTCTGAAGAACCCTAACAAAACTTAGTACTGACAACAAGCACCATTTATTATACTCATGGATTCTCAAAGTAAATAATTTGATAGGACATTGCAAATATGATTTGTGTCTGCTTCCCTGCATCTGAGTCCTCACTTGGGAAGCCTAAACATCTGGGATTGACTCAAAAGGCTAGAGTCTAGAATTATCAAAGGGTTTCTTCAATCATGTGGCTGGCATCTGGGATGGGATGACTTTAAGTCTGGGATAGCTGGGTTTGTCAATGGATGCACCTGCATCTGGCCTTTTGCTATGGTTCAAAGCATAGTACCTCGGTTCTATTAAGAGAGTGTTCCTAGAGAGAGCTTCTGGAGAGCAGGACTTCCAAGATACCAAGGAGGAAGCTCCAAGAGTTCCTCTGACCTAGCCTTGAGAATCACATAGTATTACTTCTGTTGTACTCTATGGTCACCATCCCTCTGAGATTCATGGGGAAAAGACATGGATCCCACTTTTCAATGAAAGAAGTATCAAAGAAGTGCCACACCTATGTTTTAAAAGGTTTTACTTAAATAAAACATGTTTAATATATCTATTTGTATAATATGTAACACATTTAACCAAGAAAAGCTCTTTTTCATGTACCGTTTATTAAGGGTAGTTACAAGTATACCTTTTTTGCATATCTGACATTTGGATTTATGTATCACTTGGATTCTATAAGTTTGGAGAGTTTTTCTTAGAACTTCTTATACAATTATGTTGTTTTCTTGTTAAATTTGAAAATTTGTCAAGATTTTCAACAATATCAATGATTAATGATCAATTATTAAGATTAACCATGTTGAGGCAAAGTCTTGATAGAGAAGATATCACATGTGTTGTGCAATATACTACACTTCTAAACTATTAACTTAAACATAAATATAATGGTGTCACCAGGCAAAAGTTGTAGAGTTGCTTTCGTGAATTTAATACAATCCAGGATCTTGCCCTTGTTCTTTTAAACCAAGAAATTATTGTTTCAGTGTTCCAGAACATGGCTTACTTAGAAACTGTCATTATTAGATAAATACATAGATAGCTCGATAGTAATGATAGTAATAAGTAAAAATGAAAGTGTAAATCTTATTGGCAATTTATTCAATCTTCTACAAAATGGACAAAGAAAATATATCAGCATGTCCAGTACATTATCTTTTTGAAGAATTTATAAGAGAAGTCAAATGATTTTTAGACAATGACTTTGTAAGCATGGAATTTGAACTAGGGGAAATTAGATGATACTAATATCTAGTGATGTCAGACTGTATCTGGGTATATCTATCCTACCATAAACTTCTGTCTCTCACAAGGACAGAGTAAGTCTGGACCCCCCATTCATGGAAACTACCAGAGAATCACTGGCAATGATGGCCTCCCCAATTTGGTGTTGACCATTACCATTTCTTATGGCAAATATTCTGTCTTTCATAGTTTGTTGAAACCAATTCAACCATGGTCAGCCACCACTCTCTTTTGATAAGTAAGAATCTTTCTCTTTCCAGTCTCAATTATTATGTGTTGATCTAATAGTTTAACTCTTCAACTTACAGAAAAGTTACAGTGTTTTCAGGAAGGTCTTGCTATTCTCTCATAGTACCTCAATTTGTCCAAGTGTACCAAACCAGTTTGAACAGATATTTATAGCGTTTATCAATTTATTATAATTCAAATTTTAATATATAAAGTATTTGCTATCTCTATTTTAAAAGCACTCTTTTTCAGTTATATTAATTTTTTTTAATTTTGATGTATTAAAAAACAAAATTTTTATTTCTTCCAGAGTACAATCTCTAAACCTGTAATTGCTACTGTAATTGCTTAATAGGCCCCATCAGTTAACTGCAGCTACAGTGGACAATAAGCATAAAATGTATTTTTGTCAGAAGACACTTTTTTTTTCTTTTTTCTGCTCTCCACTTTAAACATCTCTTTTATTAGGGAAATACCCATAGCTCATGATAACTTCCTGGGACATATTGTCAAACTTCATCTTGATTATATTTTTCTATTTTACTTATTATTGCAATCTTTGTAGATATCTATCTATCTATCTATCTATCTATCTATCTATCTATATCTATCTCTATATGTAAATAGAGAACTGCAATATATGTAAATATAGAGATAGATAGATATATTACATTTATTGAGCTCTTACATTGAGCCAGGCATCATCCAAGTGTAAAATAAAGAGAGAAAATTGGCAAGACATATACTAACAAAAATGTGATGATATAATACACATTTAAAAATATTATTTAATGGATCTAACAAATATTACTCAAGCACTCATTATTTTTGCTGGTCAGTGGGCTGGATGCTTGTGTTATGCAAGAAGTTTTCTAGTTTATTTAAATAGCATAAAATTTTCTGCAGTTAGTTATGATGCATTTTTTATGTTGCACTAGATATGGTTTCTTTGAAAATGAGCAAAGTAATATTGCTCATTTTCATAATATTTTTAATTGCTTCCTCACAACTTAATAGTTCTATGCCATTTTAAGTGGAACATTACATCATTTCAGTCTCTATGAAGTACTTAAAGTTATTCAACCTAGAGATTTGCAAACTTCTCTTGAGGACCGCAGATTCAAGATCAACTTTGGAGAAGGAGGACTAAGAAGAAAAACGATAGAGGAAGTGTTGACTGTGACCATCTTTGCCTCAAGCAGAGCACCTCTGCCTTATGTGTTGTGCATGTGAGATTTCCTTTTTATACTTCAATTATAGAGAGATTTCCAATGTAGTAGTGGTAAAATTAGTAGCAGTCACAGTAACAAATACTCCTGCTGTGATAGGCTGGGAAACGCCCCTGACACCAAAGATCACAGATCCTAATCCCTGGAACTTGTCAATGTTACGTTATTTGGAAAAAGGTTCTTTGCAGATGTGATTAAGGATCTTGAGATGGGGAGATTATCCTGGAGTATTCAAGTCAACCCTACGTGTATCACTTGGTTCTTTCAAAGAGAGAAGCAGAGGGAGGTTTGACTCACAGAGAAGGTGACATGAAGAGAGAACAGAAAGAAGTTTGAACCTGCTGGTCTTGAAGCATGGAGTGATACAGCCCAAGTCCAGGCACACCATCAGCCACCAGGAGCTGGAAGAGACAAAGAATGGATTCTGTCATGGAGCTTCCAAAGGGAGCGTAGTCTTGCCAACACCTTGATTTTGGCCCAGTGTTAATGCTTTAGGGATTCTGGCTTCCAGAATTGTAGAATTTAGGAGAATAAATTTCTGTTCTTTCAAACTACCAAGTTTTTGATTATTTGTTACCTTCCTCAGGAAACTAACATAGCACCAGTGAAAACCACTAGTCTAGTCCAGCCCCACTCAATCTTCAGTTTAGAAAATTCAAGTCTACAGGAATTAAAGTTACACAGTCAACTAATTAGTATTAAAACTGCAGAGTGGTCTAAGTCATAAGTCTTTGGAGCTGTAGTCCAGTCTTCACTTATGCTCACTGCATTGTAAGAATTTCTTTTTTTTTTTTTTTTTGCATTGTAAGAATTATTAGCTATGCTATTAATGTGAGTAAAACTGTACTGAAAAGATAAAAGGGGTCCTTTCTACAAAACAATTAAAATTTTGGCTATTTCTGTTAAAAAGGAAATTATTCTCTCTCTCACTTTTTAAAAAATCTTTAACTTTTCTTCCCCCGAGATTCAAATATGTACCAAAATAAATATATAAATTAAGTAGGCACTGGTGACTCAAGTGTAAGGAAGTTAAGTTGTAGGGTGATGGGCAGTTTGCTTTTAAATAACAGTGTGGTTTACTGTAGAACTGAGCTGTGGGGGTGGCTACTGGAAACCCTAATGCTACCCCGAGAGGACAAGTAACCCGGGTCTGATGGGACTCAGAATTGTGTTTGTGTGTGTGTGTGTGTGTGTGTGTAAGGAAAGGGTGCATGCATAAAAGAAAGAGAGAGTGTGTAAATTACAGCATGATGACTATAGTTAGTAACACCCTATTGCATATTTGAAAGTTGTTAAGAGAGTATACCTTAAAAGTCCTCATCACACACACACACACACACACACACACACACACACACACAGAAAGAAAGAAGAAAGAAAGAAAGAAAGAAAGAAAGAAAGAAAGAAAGAAAGAAAGAAAGAAAAATATGCTCTAACCACGTACGGTGATGGATGTTAACTGGGCTTACTGTGGTAATCATTTTGCAATATTATACAAATATTAAATCATTATTTTGCACACCTGAAACTCACATAATGTTATATGCCAATTATGTCTCAAGAAGATAAACAGAGACAGAGAGAGAGAGACAGAGAGATTCCTAACCAATTCCAGAAGTTCAAGGAAAGTTCTTACAGTAACGGTTACTAAGCTGACACTGGAAAGATGAAGGAGAGCAATGGGACAATGAGGAGAGCAGCCTGTTCATGGAACTTATCTTTAAGCAACAAGAGGGTGAACTGAATAGCAGGCTATCAACACTGAAACAGAGTAGGGCTGCTTGTATAGACAGAACAAAAGACAGCAGGGGTTTCTTTTTGGTAAGCCAATTAAGCCAGTCACGGGCTTTTCAAAAGATATTTGTTGCCGATTTGGGTTGCAGGCCGATAGTAGCCTGAGCAAAGAAATAGGGTCCTTTTAGATATAAGCATCAAGAAGTTATGAAGTGAAGAACACCAAGTGTAACTCAGCTTTTCAATTAGATGACAACCAAAAATGAAAACAAAAACAAAAACAAAAACATTCTTTAGAGGTGAGAAATTATTGTGTTTACATGGCTCTTTTTAAAAACACAGTCCTATACACAAATGGAAATCATATTTGCAGCATCTTCTAATATTACTTCTTTCGCAAAGTTGCTGAATTTATAGAACACCCTGTGTCTGTACTCTATAGAATACACTATTGTGTATTGTGTATTGTGTACTGTATTGAAAAGGGGGGTAATCCAACTTTTACTGGTCCACCCGAAACAGGGTCTTGAACAAAAACTGCAGTACATCTCTTGTCCATCCCACTAACACTCATTTCATTTCATTGAACCAAAGCATTTCGGTAAGTATCTATCACTTGTGTATGTATTTCTGGTGATGCTGTATTTTTAGTGAAAATAAAGCTAAAAGGGAATGGTGAATTATTGAAGAAGTTAAGTGAGATGACTAAGGCAGGGCACATACCATTGCTTTAGAGGTCAAAAATAAGTATCGGGTTTCATAATCTTTAAATATTTTTTGGAGCAGACACTTCTGTATGAGTCCACTCCACTGCTTTTTGTTCTCATTTTCAAAGGGATATGTCTTCTTATTCATTCCTTATTAACGTATCATTTTGCAGGATGCCGCCATTGCATGCCTCCACTGAAGTCTGTTTGTATTTACAAGTAGCGTCCTGCTTTCAAGCTTTTAAAATTTTACCACAACATGTTATAAGATAAATTTCTTTTCAATTTTTAAAATTTGAGATTGTTGCAAAAATGTAAAATCTGCCTCTTGGGTACATTTCTGACCATCTGCATACAGTCATAACTGAAGCTCAGTTATGGGATGCGGTGGCCTCATGAGAGAATATATTATGATTGAAGTTTAAGGTATAGCAGCCTTCAGAGGTTCCTAAAATGAGTGGCCCAAGAGAAGAGAGGAAATGTAAAGTGTCTGAGGAGGACTAGGTAGAGATGGAAGGAAAGCAGGGCAGTATCACATCATCTGTGCAAAGCGAAGACTGTTCCAAAAGAAAGGAGCATCCAGGGGCACCTGGGTGGCTGAGTCGGTTGAGCATCCAACTTTGGCTCAGGTCATGATCTCCTAGTCTGTGAGTTCGAGCCCCACATCGGGCTTTGTGCTGACAGCTCAGAGCCTGGAGCCTGCTTCAGATTCTGTGTCTCCTACTCTCTCTGCCCCTTCCCCGCTCATTCTCTCTCTCTCTCTCAAAAATAAACATTCAAAAAAATTTTAAAAAATTAAGAAAAAAACAAAAAAAAAAAAAAAGAAAGGAACATCCAACAGTATGGACTACTGATGGGGAATCAAGCAAGTGAAGTGTGGAAAGTATTACCAGTTTTCAAACATGACCATGGAGATGAGGGACCAAGAGCTAGAGGATCAAAGAAAATATTCTGAAGATTTTAAAGCCTCTTTAAGGCAGAAGAACGATGAATATTAACATGGAACACTGTCAAAGAATGCACATAAGCAATATAGTAGAGAATGTGTGCAAAATCTCTCACCAATATTTTACAAAATTTTCCAAGAAATTTGTTTGTAAGTAAAAGGAGAGACAGAGGACCATAATTGAAAGAGATAGTGGGTTCCAAGAAAGAGAAACTTTTTTAAACATGCTTTAAGGATGATAGAAAGACTCCAGAGGGAGGAAGCTTGCAAAACAAGAGTAAAGAAGCAGTTGGTAGTATAAGAGCCTTGAGAAAGAATGAGAGGTGATTCCATAGCACCCAAAGAAATTAACCTATGGTACTGTGAGCTGTTCCTCTCTTACAACAGCAGGGAGGGAGAAAAAGAAAGAAAAGGATGCTTGGTACATTTTTGGTGGTATTGAAGGGAGACTGTGTGATAAGTTTTCTTCTATTTTTTTTTTTTGTTGTTTTTTAAAAGTTTTATTTATTTATTTTTGAGGGAGGGAGGGAGGGAGAGAGAAAGAGGGAGAATGGGGGAGGGGCAGAGAGAGAGAGAGAGAGAGAGAGAGAATCCCAAAATAGGCTCCATGTTGTCAGTGCAGAGCCTGACACAAAGATCACGACCTGAGTCAAAATTAGCAGTCAGAAACTTAACTGACTGAGCCACCCAAGCACCCCTGTCCTTTTTAAATAAGAAACAAAGTCATTTGTAGAGCCTAATGGAAATTGTTGATTATTGGTTAATGGTTGAACCAATCTGCTTATTTTGTAATTAAACCCAACAATCCTCAGCTGCTTGGGAGTGGGCCTGCTTACATTTAAGTATTTGATTCCACTCAGAGCTGTCCTTTCTGACCAAGAAAGTGTTAAGAAAAATATGAAGAGTTCAGGTAATGTGGGACAATTGCCAGAGTATTCTTGAAATGGTGCTCTTAGGAATCTAATCCACATGTGGTTAGAATTGAAAAAAAAAAGGTTTGTCTCCTGAGAATTATGCTGAAATAATGGAGTCAGTGGCTGAAAATCTCCATAAAGGTGAGTCAAGCTACAGGGGCAGTATTGCAGAAACAAGCTGGAAGGAAGGAGGTTCTAATCAGAGACAGTGATTCTTGACTTGGTGAAATTTATAGATTCAGCAATTTGGGTGATGACAGTGTTCAAGATGAGGTTGTGAGTGTGCATTGTGGAGATATGAATGCTGAGAAAGGAATTAGTAGTAGTAATAATAATAATAATAATAATAATAATAATAATAGCTTATATTTACTGAAGGTTTATTTTGACCCACATGATATTTTGTCTACTCTTTTTTTCTGCCAACAATCCTAAAATGAGTTGTTGTATTATTCCTATTTCACAGATGAGAAGGTTAAGGTACAATGGGTTTAGTAACTTGTTTTGGGATTGGAGCTGTCTGTTTCAGAAAACAGGCAGGCAGCCTACCCAGTCCACATTTTGCTCCTAAACTATATCACTTCTTTAACATGTTTGGTATAAGAGGAGTCTTACGTGGATGTTAACATGATCCAAGATGTTAGTGTTTGTGGTAGAAAATAAGACTGTAGTCAAAGGGCTAAACACCTCTGTGAATCAGGGGAAGTGGCCCAAATTCAGGTGACAATAAGCCTGGGAGGAAGAGGTCCACTGAACTACATGGAATGAACTGCAATTAGTTGTTTAACAAAAGGAATAATATGAAAAGTCAGGGAGAGAGTCTATGGATGTGAGAATGATACATTCTCAATGCTTGACCTTATGATGATAAGAATACAAATATATACATAGCAAATATTTGAGATAGTTCCAGGAAAGAAAAGAACGTTTTCAAGGAAGATCTTCATCTCAGTTAAAGTGAAAAGGTCAAACAAACAAAACTGAGGTTGAAGATACAGGGGATGTGTTTGTTAGGATGAGAGATCCAGAAAACTTTATGGATGAGTTTGAGAGGGAAGTGAAGAAAATGGCTTGGGTAAAATGCAGAAAGCATAATGCATCAAGAGAGAGGATAGTGTGCAAGAAGATTAAAGCCTAAGGTTGGTTATACTTTATGCCTTGACCAGTGAAAACAGTTTCCAACAATCCCTTTGAAGACAGTGGATATTGGGTTTAAAAGCAAAAAGACTTGGCTTACATTGATGGGGTGATGACAGTCTCAGAAATTGCAAACCTCAGACTGTCTATTGGTAGAAATGGCCTGGAGTACATTGCTTATAAAAATTATAGGGTTTTACCCTAACTCAGCAGGAAGGAGCAGTGTGCCTGGATAGATAGCTCCACCATGAACATTAAAAGAACTGTGGATAACCCTGTAGGTGTGCTTGCTAACCCAGATTCATTATTTATCTAGCAATCACACTTTCCCTAGAAGTAGCCATTGTTGTGATAAAATATTTGACAAAGAATCTACTTATCACATACTTTCCTAAAGAAATGTCTCTTTATAAAATATTTCTTCAAGATTTTGGGTTTAAAATAATGTACAACAATTTGGGTCAGACCAGGGGATAAGTAGGCACACTCAAAATGTTAGGTGAAGTAGGAAGCCTGGGTAGCTCAGTCAGTAAAGCATCTGACTCTTGATTTTAGCTCAGGTCATGATCTCACAGGGTTCGAGAGATCAAATCCTGTGTCATGCTCTATGCTGACAGCATGGAGCTGGCTTGGGATTCTATCTCTCCCTCTCTTTCTGCACCCCCCCCCCGCCTAAATAAATGAATAAATAAATAAAAGGTTAGGTGAAGAATATTAGAATCAAAGACTATTGACTGAGATGATAAGAGGCTTAATGGAACCAATCAGAGACATTAAGCACCCAAAGACTTGTAACAGCAGAAATATTAATGCTCCTAGGCTTGAAGGGTCAAGGAAAAGAAGTGTTACAACTACCCAGAGAAGGAGACTGCGTGAATCTAGCTGTTGCAAGAGAAAGACCGACAGAATGGCTGATGAGATACCCAACAGGAAGAAAACTAAAAAAAAGTGAGCACTTTGGTCTTTCTCTACCAAGATCTTCCCACCTCCTGCTAGTGCCCTTTTTTAGAAGCTAGGAAACATGAGACCCTAGAAATGTCAGCCTCCTGGAGTATCATACAGCAGAGAATGGTCTGGAAGGGCTGCTATAGAATGCTCCCCAAGAAGATGTTGTCATGGCTACCACGCATGGTCCTTCCTGATGTGCACTGCACACCCCCAGTAGGGACCATTCCCATAGATGGCGGTATTGAGCACTATTTACGCAGCTATTCATTTAGTGTTGCCACCAAGGCTGTGCTTTATCAAGTTTTGAATGTATAACCAGATTGTGGCTTTTTTTTTTTCATAGCAGTTAAATTCAAATTAAAGAGGTAGAGGGAGGAAAAATAATTTCCTTCTACCCTTCTGAGTTCTTAGCTGAGATCCTTGTAATAAAAGAAATTACCAAGAGAAAAACAAACAGAAATTTACTAACATATATACTTCATGTATACTTGGGAGATAACCAGGGAAAAATGAGTAACCCCTTGAGGTGGGTTAGAAGTTAGACTTAAATACTATCTTAATATGGAATGGGGAGGGGAGATGTAGGCCTCTTAATGAGAAAATCCTTAAGTGATTTTCAGGAAAGATGAATGGGCCCTTAGAAGAATAGAGAAGAGATATGATAATTTGTGACAAATTTTGTCTGGGTATGGTGTCAACTTCTAATTTCCTGTTCTGTGATGATTCCATCTTTCCTGGCTGATAAAACTCCCAGGAAGGAGATCTATGACAATTGAGTTTCTTTTGGAGTATTTGTCTTTAAACAGAGAGGGAAAGTGCAGAGAAAGACTGTCCCTGTATCTGCTGTTTTTCAAGTGCCCAAAGTTCAAAATAATATAGCCAAAGCAGCATATTTTGGGACAGCATATCCTGAACTCCTATAATCATATTTGGGGTGGCATATTCTCGTCAGAGCATTCCAGGCTGTCACAATATGGAGTAACAATATCTGTCATAGATTGAGATTTAATGGGCAATTCAGGTCCGTTCATTGAGATGCAGCTGTTGTACAGGATAGTTTTACACAGGTGCCTATTTCTTTCCTGATGTTTGTTTATGTATTAGTAACACATGATTTCTCATATCCCCCAAATGGAGCTCTTATCACATAAACAAATATTTTATCTTCTAGTAATGATATGTGAAATAGACTCAAAAAATTCTCAATGCAGTTCTAGCCTTGAGAAGTTTCAAGAAAGACATTAGAGAGCGCTGAATGACAGATGATGTTTATAAAGTGCATTAATATCTTCATCACTGAAGCTGTACTAGTCTCCTGCAAATGAATTCCAGGCATTTCTAATAGAATCATGATTATAAATAAGGTGACACATTTTCCTTTAGTAACTCGATCAGAATAAGTTTGGGAGAAACAGGAAACTAATGAAGAAATAAAGTGGCGTCAACTACTGATTCAAATTCAGAACATAATTTGAATGTATATAAATTGAATAAACTTTAAAAATAATTCTAATGTTTATAAGCACTCATAATGCAGTAGACCTTTGAACAACACAGATTTGAACTGCGTGGGTCCACTTTTATGAAGATTTTTTTTTAATAAATACAGTACAGCACTGTAAATGTATTTTGTCTTCCTTAGGTTTTTCTTAATAACAGTTTCTTTTTTCTAGCTTACTTTGTTTTGGGAATACAGTATATAATACATATAATATACCAAATATGTGCTAATTGATTATGTTATTGTAAAACTGATCAAGGATGCTTGTATCTCGTCGTCCCTGTCTTGTTCAACCATATCATGTTGCTTAAAAAATAGGACTGCTAAGAGCAGATTACATTTTACCACATATTCACTCTAATATCCCTAGAAAGAAACCTTGTTAGAGGATGGAGAAAGTTTCATCATCCAAGTTGATGGCAAAAAGAACCCTGACTGGGATTATAGAGAAGAGTCAGGGTCAGAAAGGAAAAGCTAATATGCATAGTGTGGGGCATCGTCGCTAAAGCTTTTTGTTCACTCAACTACACTGCACATTATGTAAATATGTGCTAAAGCACTTAAACACTGTTTGAACTACATAATGCAATATTTTAAAACTTTACCTAATAAGAAAATTGCAGAATGTGATTTTTTATTAATTGTCATATTACAGAATATGATTTGACATAGTGTCTTCAAATAAAGGATATCTGTGACATGAATGCATAGAAACTGTAAAGCTAGAGAAGTGAGGGGAAATTTTAATGTATTCATATTTCCTGTCTATTTCTTTAGCTAGAATTTCAATTCAAAGACAGGATTTGCTCAAACTTCTGAAATAATGCAATTGTGTTATACTGTCATTCCAAATTCTACCACATGTCACTTATGTCTTAAAGTTCAATTAAAGTGACAAGTATGACACACATCAATAGTTTTGGAGTAAAAATGAAAAGTGAGGGAACTTCTAAATGAGATTTAATTATGATATTATGGTAGAAATTATTCTAGAAAGGAGGGAAATGCAATTGAAAGCAGGATTTCATATTTTGGAATTTTAGTTAACCAACAAAAGCTGTAGCAGAGTTTGATTAAGTCTGCATGTTGTTCTTGACCTCATTAATGGAGTCAGCTGATGGATTTCTAGATCAATTTATATGCAAATATAACAGAAATAGGAATGTAGTTTCATAACTAATGTGCCCACTTGCACTGACTATTTTTTCTTTCTTCTCATTTTCCTTTATGCAATAAGTGATGTTTATTGGTGCACTCATAACAGCATTTTGATAACTGATGTTATCAGTTATATGTTAAAGAAAAGGAAGATGTAATTCTAGACATTTGTTTCATATGAGTGTGTGATATTTAAATACAGACTCAGACTTTCTGAAGACTTTTACGGCTATGATTTTTCTTCACTCCTAAATTATTCTAATGCATTCTAATATACTGGGAAGTGACTACTCAATAAGTGCAGAACACAGCACAGTTAAAGCCCATCCACTTTCTGAAGTAAGCAGGGCATCCAGCCACAACAAGCAAAATGGGCCAAATAAAGTCATTTATTGCTGGTATTAACAAGTTTATAATTATATGTTGTAAGAGTTATATCCATTTTTAGGATGATAGATGCAATATCAATCTGATTTCTCAATAAACATCTTTATGGTTCACACATGTTTGATTTTAAGTATTTATTCAATTAAAGTCAGTGAAAGAATACTCCTTTTGACGTATCTACTTATGTATTTTTACTAGGCATTATTAGATATATATATTATATATATACACACACATGTATATATATGCATGTATATGTATATATGTATGTATATATATGTATATATATGTATATATATGTATTATATGTATGTATACACACACACAATATATATACTATATTGGTGAGGTATGTAAACCTAAAAGGCAGAAACTTAAGAGGCTTAAAGGAAGAAATTTCTGTAACTCTTATGACTGTGTATGTCAAAGTATGTGAAAGTGAATATGAGAGTTAACCATAACTGAAGACCTCTTCTAGGACACAAAAGAGTGAATCACTGACTAGCATGGATGTATTAATGAAATGAACAAGCCTTTATAAAAAGGCCTTTGTATTTCATGTTTCATTTCAGTCAGATGGACCCAGAATATGTGATTTTTCCTCTTTCTCTTATGATCCTACTAAAAATGATAACAACAATGAATACTGTGAGGGTGAACGTGAACAGAGATGCTGCCACCACATTCTTGAAGTGATAAATCCTCCCTTGTCATGGCAGACGTCAGTAGATAATATTCACAGTTAATGAGTTAATTTATAATTCCATAAGCATATGACTTAGAGAGAGTTGTTCAATAAGTGACTGGATAACTGTTGAAAAAAAAGTTGTGGTTGTGGGGCTGGGAGCAGTGAGGCAAAGGGACTGTTGTTGCTTTCCCTTAAATGTCCTGGGAACCACTGGATTTATAAACCGTTGGGGTCCATGTGTGTGTTATTTTGAGAAAACATAACTCTACTAAGGGGAAAAATAACACTTTTAATATCAATTGAGTAAATAGTAAACACTCTGTTTACTTTAATATTAGGATTATTAATGAGCCATTTAAAATTCCGTCTGCTGCTATATAATTTTAGTCAATACTGTCTTCTCTCATAGGTTTCAGTTATTTTAAAAACTTCATGGGGCACCTGGGTGGCTCAATTGTTTAAAAGCAGACTTTGTCTCAGGTCATGTTCTCAGAATTTGTGAGTTCAAACCCCACATTTGGCTCTGTGCTTACAGTTCAGAGCGTGGAGCCTGCTTTGGATTCTGTGTCTCCTTCTCTCTCTGCCCCTACTATACTTAGGCTCTCTCTCTCTCTCTTTCTCTCTCTCTCTCTCTCATTCTCTCACTCTCTTTCAAAAATAAACATTAAAAATAATTTTAACAAAATTTTGTAAAACTTGAAAAGTTAAATGTGATATGGTAGTTTCATTTAAATTACACATTAAGGGTCGACTTATAATGCTAATAAACCCTGTGATTCAGATGTGCCCTCATCATTTGCAAATGTGGTATTTTTTTTTATTTGTTTTACATTTATTTATTTTTGAGAGACAGAGAGAGACAGAACACAAGTAGGGGAGGGGCAGGGAGAGAAGGAGACACAGAATAGGAAGCAGACTTCAGGGTCTGAGCTGTCAGCACAGAGCCCGACGCGAGGCTCGAACTCACAAACCGTGAGATCATGACCTGAGCCGAAGTCGGATGCTGAACCGACTGAGCCACCCAGGCGCCCCATGTGGTATGCTTTTATAGACTATAGAAAAAAAGTATGCTTTTTTTATATGCCACAGAATATGATATATATCATAGAATATAATATATACTCTATATTATATAATTTATTACAAAATAAAGTATGTAATATGCTTTTATATACAATATATGTAGTGTTACTGCTTTTCAGCACTGGTTATAGTTTAAGTTAGCATGAAGATGTATAAATCTGCTATATTTTGGCATCACTATTCAGAATCAGATCATCAAAAATCTTTACAAAAACCTTTTGAAAAATAAGGAAACATGATGCCCACTGTTCTTCAAGTGTACTGAAGAATTAAGGTTCTCATTTCAATCCACTTTCTATTAAACTATCAGTTTCTGTAGATTCATAGAAAACCTCCAGCAGGCAGGAGACTGAAAAGTAATGCTTAGGGGCGCTTGAGTGACTCAGTCAGTTAAGCATCTAACTCGATTTGGGTGCAGGTCTTCATCTCACAATTCAGGAGATCAAGGCCTGCGTAGGGCTCTGTGCTGACATCTTGGAGCCTGCTTGAGATTCTCTCTCTGCACCCCCCCCCACTTGCACTCTCTATCCCAAAATAAATAAATAAGCTTCAAAAAAATAAAAAGAAAAGTAATGCCTACTATTCGAAGAGCTCAAGGCCCACAAAACACTTTATGACAAGATGTCTTTGTTAAATGCTCTGATTTTTTTATTAACAGCTTCATTGAGATACAATTTAAGTGTATACTTCAATAATTTTAGGACATTAACAGAGTTGTGCGAATGTTACTAAAATCTATTTTTAAGCATTTTGAATGCTCCCAAACACCTTGTACCCATTTACAGTCATTCCTTATTCCCATGCTTTCTGTCTCTGTAGGTTTTATGGTCAATACTTTATAAATAATTTGTGATTAGATACTATGTTTTCAGTTAACTGAAAGTTAAAGTTTTAGTTTAAATAATTCTTTTTTAATGTTTATTTATTTTTGAGAGACAGAGAAAGAGGGGGAGGGAGGGAGGGGCAGAAAGAGGGTCAGAATCTGAAGCAGCCTCCGGGCTCTGAGCTGTCAGCACAGAGCCTGACACGGGGCTTGAACTCACATCCCATGAGATCATGACCTGAGCCAAAATCAGATGCTTAACCGACTGAGCCACCTAGGCACCTCAAAATTAAATAATTCTTGATGCTTAATTTGGCGTAGTAATTTTTCAAAACGCAGACTCTCAAAGGTCACAAATAAATTGTTTGACATTGGGCTATTGTTATTGTTTTGTTTTGTTGTGTTTTGTTTCTTGCCCATTTCCATTTAATGCGTACTCGATCAGAACTGGTTGATGACCAGTTAATCGTTATTATAATTGTATAAATTAACCAGGTAAAATGCTTAAATTAATAGCATAGCCTGGGGGGAAAAACTGGGTTCCCTATTAAAACTTTCCTCACCATAGAAACTCAGAATCAGGATTTGCAATTGGCTAAAAGAGTTGTTCTGAGTACGAATTCTGCAATTTCCATGTGTACATTGGGCTACATTTATATATATATAAGTTTTCCCTGAACTGAAGAGTTAGATTTATCATACCTAAACTTTTATTAAGCAGTGATGTGACTTTTCCAGTATAGTGCTAACAATTTCTGCAAAATATTAGCTAAAACCATTACTTTATAATTTATTCAAATCCCATGTGAATAGTTAGGCTTAAGAACAAAACGCTATCATTTTGTAGATGAACATGAAATAATATAGAGATATTTCTTTTGAAAATTATGCATTGGTTAGATGATGGATTTGGCAGAATGAGTCCATTAGCCTGGTATCTTTCACCCCACAGCATGAGTAAGAGGAAAGGTTTGTCATTCTCAAAGCTGAAATCTTGTCAGCCTTGCTGCAGATTTATGAGGCAATGTTCTAATCCCTCATGATTATCTGTCCTGTTGTTCTCCATTACTGCTTCCTCAAGGAGGTTGTTTTTTTGTGTTCTTCTCATGTCATGCTCAGCTGAAGTATAATTGACTGGAAGACCACCTACACTTATGGTGCATTCACACACAAATGAATGGATGCTAGAAAAGTTGTACATCCATTAAGTGTAGCATTAGTTTTGATGTTATTCATTTATCTATCAAATATACTTAGACATATGAGTTCTCTGAAGGCTTGTTTACTGAGAAATGGCACTTTGCTCTTAGATAGGGGAAATGAAAGATATTGCTGCTGTCAATGAATTTAAAGGCTTTTATGCAAAAATCTGAAAAATGAGAATGCATGTCATTCTTCCATTGTGTATTTTCTGGGGCTTTAAAGGGAAGTCTTTCAGCAGGCTATTTTTATATTATGATCAGAGTGAAAACACACACACACACATGCACACATGCTTATTTTATCTTTAAAGAGAAACATTCAGAAATTCAAGTCATAGGTGACTTAGTTCTAGTTTCATGTAGTCGTTTTCAATAAAATAAGTAGATGCTAAAATTGTCAGTTTTCATTTATGAACAAAAATGGGCTATATTTGATGTTGTGTGGCGTAAGAGGGAAGCTAGGAAGGTAAGTCAATGGTCAGGAGCATGATCAATCATTTTGTGAAGGACAAAGACAGGATGTTATATAAAAATTCAGTGGGAACATTAACACTGGTCCAAGGAATCTTGAAAGCTCTTTGAAGAAGTGGTAGATTGGCCTACCTCTGAAAGTTGAGGAAGAGAAGCGAAAAGAAGAATGTTTGATTTTAGAAATAACAGGTGTGAATAATTTGAGATAGAAAAGAACAAAGCACCTTTGAAGAAAGAGTCCAGTACCACTAGAGCATAAAGAACTAGAAAATGTGGGCTGGGCTGGGTGGTGTGGGGCCTTGCAGGCTTTGTTAGTAGTGCAAGACTTTATTCTAAGGAAAAGTTAACCACTGAAGAATTTTAAATTGAACAGTGACAAAATTGTGAATTCTTTAAAAGGACCATTTTGACTGTCTTTGGGAGAAAAAAATGGATAAGGGAGATGACCTCATGACTATTGCAATAGTCCAGACTAAGGAGAGCTGGTTGGCACTGGTTAGTTGGGAGAACAAAGAGGAATGGGGGGGGGGGGGAACACATCTGGAAGATATTCAGGGGAGGGGTATAGAAACCACAGGTATTATGTTAATGTTTTCATATGCAGTATCTCATTGAAATCCCAAATTATTGTAAGATAGTCATCATCATATCATTTTTGGGTCTGCAAAAATGAAAGCTTAAAGAAAACTGAAAAATTGAAACTCAGAGTATCAGCGATGTGAAAGAGTTTAGACTAACCTTATCTGTATGATGTAAAAATCAAGCAAGTAAGAGTCAACTTTTAAAACATAACCTTTAGGGGCGCCTGAGTGGCTTTTTCAGTTAAGTGTCTGACTCTTGGTTTTGGCCTAGGTCATGATCTCACAGTTTCGTGGGTTCGAGCCCCACGTCAGGCTCTGCACTGATGGTGGGGAGCCTGCTTGGAATTCTCTGTCTCCCTCTCTCTCTGTCCCTCCTCCACTCATGCTGTCTCTGTCTCTCTAAAAAAATAAATAAACTTAAAAAATAAAATATAACCTTTAAATTACATTCATTTTAATAAACTATCTTTAACTTTTTTGTCACTAGAGATCTACTAATTCTTAGTAGTGACACCATTTTGAACTCATGTTGCCTAATTTAAATAACAATGAGTGACTTTGTTGTTTTCTAATTTCTTTTCAAAGTATTACTGACATCTTGAAATTTATGACACAAATATTTCTCTACTTCATCAATATCTAGTCCATGATCATACTGTTTTCTTAACATTTATAATCTTTTTACTTTAAATATCCAATCTAGAATACCTATTTAAACACTTCAGATATTTTGACATGCATTATTTTAAAAGGTGCTCCTTCTTACCTCTCACACAAATAGAGCTATAATTTTATCTCAAGTTAGTTTATTTCTGCCTTGCTGAAATGAATTCAAATGAACTTTAAGCTTAAAAACATATGGACATTAAAGCTATTTCTTAAAAAGATTAACTATCAATATATTCACATCCCCCATTTTTTCTCTCTTCATCAGTGAGTTATGAATCTACTCAGAAGCAGCTATTGGGTTGCAATACAGTACTTTCTCAATTGACTAACCATCCAGTAATACAACTTGAAGAAAATTACTGAAAGTTTCCAAGCGGTTGTCCAAAGTCTTTATGCAACAGACTGAATACATATGATGGTCAGACCATCTATATCAATAAAACCCTGACCCCAACCTCTGCAACAATTGGCCCAGGAATTGGTCAAGAAATGCTATTAGCTTCCCTATTTTTTTATACTCACTTCCAACTCAGAACCAACTAGAGAAAGTTAAATGTTTCCCAAACCAATGTCATAAGATGCCCAGCTTCTAGTTAGTGAGTCTCCAGCTTCCTTATGCCAATGGGCTCCAATTGGAGCATACCTGAATCCTTCCTTGTTTCTTACAAGGCTTTCCCAGTTCACTATTTGCCTTTAAGTTTCTGCCAAATGCAGTTGATAGTGGCTGACTCCCTTTATATAGCAAGTCCTAAATAAGGAGCCACTGCTTGTGCTCAGTTGATTTGTCTTCTCTTTCCACAAGTGTTAGTTCAGAAGTTGTGAGGCATGTGGAAGGAAGAGGCAGGATTAGGGGGCTCGTTCCTCACGGCCCAGAACCAGCAAGGCAGTTGAATTTTTCACTATCCAGCAGGACTAGCTTGCAGAGCTTCAAGCTGTACCTGCCAGAAACAAAGGAGTCTTTCTTAGAGAAGACAGAGGGAAAGAGAGAGGCTCTTACTGAGGTGTACAAAAGAGGGAATGGCTTATCCTGAATATAGCTTTGTCAAAAAGCAGCACAACTATTAAACATGTGATGTTTGGTGACCACCTTCCCTTATTAGCACCCCGTGTTTTCTAAAGATGTTGATTCCTGCTTAAGTGTTCATCCTTCTACATATTTTGAATAGAAGTGGGTTTTTTTAAATTATATATCAGTTTTCAAATATTTTCTCTCAGTCCGTGGCTTGTATTTCATTCTCGTAAGAGTGTCTTTCACGGAGAAAATTTTTTAAACATTTTCATAAAGTCAAATTTAACATTTTTTTCTTTTCATGGTCTTTGTGTACCATTACTTTCTCTTCTCTTCGTGTACTCCAGCTACATTTGTGTTATCCCATTTGCTATTGCCCCAAAGCTCACTGTGCTTTAACACTTTGTTCCCATCCTCTTCCACTCTGTGCTTTATTTGGAATCATTTCTGTTACTAGTTCTTGAGATTTACTGTTTTTTTTCTTCTTTGGCTAAAACTTGAAGCAATCTCTCCTTACAACTCCATATATCTCTCTAGTCTTTAGTCCCGCAAATCTTAGCCACCTTGGCTTCTGCAAACCCTTCACTTTATCTCCTCCAAGAATCCAGATTACCAGACTGTCCTTCCCTGCGCTGTGACTTCACTCTGTAATCTGAAGTAATTCTAGCATTCTCCTTTTCTCACACGTTACTTTCTTGGGTTATCTCTAGCCCAGTGGCTGACAATTTGTTTCATGTATTTTGTCCAGTTTTCTAATTGCTTAAGGGAAGAGAATAAAATCATATTCCTAATACTGCATAGCTGGAAGTGGATTCCTAGTAACTTTTTTTAATGTTTTTTTAATGTTTATTTATTTTTGAAGGAGAGAGACAGAGCACAAGCAGTGATGGGAGTGGGGCAGAGAGACAGAGAGAGAGAGAGAGAGAGAGAGAGAGAGAGACAGAATCTGAAGCAGACTCCAGGCTCTGAGCTGTCAGCACAGAGCCTGACACAGGGCTCAAACTCACAGACTGTGAGATCATGACCTGAGCTGAAGTTGGACACTTAACCGACTGAGCCATTCAGGTGCTCCCTGGTAACTTTTTTAATGTGTTGAGATATTCTTCCATTCTCTCCCTTTGGTCACAAACTGATCACAAGTTTTCTTTGACTGTTAAATTATGTGAAGGTTTTCAGAGAGATATAGGTAAAAATTACTAATTTATTATTTATATATTTATTTTTATAAATACCACTCACTTATTTTTATATTTTATTTTCATAGGTTAAAGTCATTTTTGTTTTAGTAGTAGTTTAACTATTTTTTTATTAATAGATTTTAACTCTATATATTTCTTTTTATCAGTTAATTTAAAAATTATTTAGTAATATTTAAAAGCTTTTCATTTATTTGTTTCATCGCATTGTCATAAACTTAACTGGTTGTTACTAATGTTTTGTTATGTAACTACTAATATTTTTGACAAATTTAATAATTTGGAAAAATGTAAACATGCTATTTTGTGGACTTAATTTAAAGCTCTATCCTTTTGTTTTTCTGATTACTAATGTATGTGTGAAAATATAATTATTGCTTAAATCTCTAATTATATCTAAAGTGTTGGGTGGCAGCAAATTTCCAGTACTAATAAGTCTGTGTGACAGAAGGACTGGTCAGAATCAAAATAAGAATTATTCTTAGATTCAGTTTGACACACAGACTCAGTATGAGATGTAATTATTATCACATGTAAGTTGGAACATAGAAATAATAAAGTGAAGAGAATAGTTTACACATATTTATCTGTAATTATTTTGAATTTCCACAAGGTAGAATATTGAACATTTGAGAAAAGTTATCTGAAATATTAGAACTCTTTTCAGATGAGACGTAATTCTCTATATTCTCCTATTATGACAATTATCTACTCTTTGTATTGTTCCTAGGTAGCACAGGTAAGGAACAAACAATTATGATGAATAGAAAGAATAAATCATAATTTTAATGACCTACTTCATCATTATTTATATTTTAGCAGTTTATATGTAAATCTTAATGAATGCTTTTGGTGTCATAGAAAAATATGTACAATTTATTTCAAAAAAAAATTAAGCAAGCACAGAATATAACATTATCTAATGTACCATTATTGGGAATTTATGACAGGCAAAATAGGCTTTTGAACTGAATATTTTATTATATTCAGTGATTATGATGTTTAGTTTTATGTGTCAATCTGGGCACATAATCTGAAGTTCCAGTTATTTAACCAACACTAACCTAGATGTTTATGTGAACCACACAATTTTTTAGATGTAATTAATGTCTACAATCAATTGACTTTAAGAAAAAAACCACACATCATAATGTGGGTAGAGCTCAGTAAATCACTTAAAGGTTATAAGAGCAAAAACTAAGGCTTCCTGGAAGAAAAAGAAATTCTAATGCAAAATTTCTCAAGACAAGCATCGACTTTTGACTGAATTTCCAGCCTGCCAGCCTACTACAGCTTTCTGACTTGTCAGCATCCAAAATCATATGAACCAATTCCTTTAAATAAATGCATCTCTCTTTCTGTCTCTCTCTTCCTTTCTCTCCCTCCTGCCCTTCCTGCTCCTCTCCTCTTCTTTCCTCCCTTTCCCCCTTCCTCCCTTTCTATTGGTTTTGTTTCTCTGTAGAGCTCTAGCTAATACAGTGATGATTAATAGAATAAGAAGCAGGGGTGCCTGAGTGGCTTAGTGGTTAAAGTGCCAGACTCTTGATTATGGCTCAGGTCATGGTCTCACAGTCATGATGTCACCATGGTGAGATCAAGCCCAGCATGGTTCCATGCTGGGCACGGAGCTTGCTGCAGATTCTCTCCTTTCCTCTCCCTCTTGACTCTCCCCCATGCATAGTCTTTTGCATGCTCCCTCTCTCTAAAAAAAAAATTAAAAGAAGAAGAAGAAGAGGAATCAAAAAGAACTAATGGATGAAAATTATTCTGTCTGTTCACAAAAAGAATATAGATTATTTGTCAGACTTCCACAATAAAGTAGGCATAGACATTTTTTAAAAAATACAAAGGATTTATGAAAGTCCTATATAATTATTCGTACATATAAATTCATATCTTTGAATGATTTAGAGACTTTTCCACAACAAGATAGGAGGTGAAGATATTTGTTATTAACAGTGTAAAAGTAAATATAGTTCACCTATGCCATCCTAATGTAGAAATAGGAAGAGAGAACTGAGACACAAGAGAAATAAATGATCAAGCTTATGTGTCCAGACTTCCAATACTAGAACAAATTTTAGCATTAATATGAGATGAGCCATTAGGAAGAAGGAAAGGCCCAAGTCCCTACACCATCCTCAGTTTGTAACTATCAGAGAAGGTTTTTTAGGCACGGTGAGCTCACATGAAAACAAGATGGTGGAGAAGCAATGGTTGTTAAACTAATGAGTGTGAAGGCCACAGGTTAATCAGCTGTTAGCTGCTTCTGCATGGCCAACCTGCAGTCCCCAAACTGTCCATGTTTGGGCTATGAGAAAAACAAGTCTTGCACTCATGAGCCTCCCTTGTCTCCTTAAGGACCCAGAAGTTCTTACTCTTCCCTCAAGGATGCAGAAGGTAGCTTAATAAAAGGAGCAGTTTTGCTATTGGGGCCAAGGGGGCAAAGTAACTCCATAATAAAGTTATGACATGGGTAAGCTAGGCCAAGAGAAAGATGGTAGAAGCTGCAGCTATTAAGGAGCTCTGTAATACCAGTAAGAAAAAATATAGAAGGCAAGTCTCCATAAAGACTAGAAGAGTTACACAAAACTTTTACGCAGAACCAAAAAGTCAACTACCCACAACCATCCTGTCCTGCTAGCTTCCCTTTCCCCATATATATAAATTACACCTCCAGGAAGAACAACTGGGTATTAGCATTTGTTTGAAAGAGACTGGAAGATATTTTAAATGGAAAGAGAAGGACATATACTAAAATGTTAAGATAAAATCTATACTCCACTTGCATTCCCAGTGGGGATCATGAAAAACATGAGACATGCTTAGAAAACAAACTTCATTTTTCTCACATAGCTGAAAACTAGTGTTTTAAATTTAAAGTTCATTTAAACTCCATTTAAATTTATAGTGAAATGATTCACTAGACCATTATTAAAGAATTAATTCTCTACTATTTGACCTATTTTAATTGTTCTATAAGGAAAAAAGATAATAGTTTAGTTGCACATTAAGAATCCTTTAGAAATTAAGTATGTCAACACATACTTAACTTTCTTAGTCTACCTTCTAGAATAAAAAATGTAAGGGGTCTTGATAAATTCACTCTTGTGATGACCTCTTGAAAAATGTATATATTTTTCTATTTAGTAAAGCATCCCCCAACTTTAATGTGATAAGAATTTTCATGAACTCATGAGAAATTCAACTATCATAAACCAGCTTAATAAGGATAATTCTGAGCTATTTATAGTTAATCCTTCAATTGCAAGGATAAATAATCTGCTGTTTACTCGGAAGATGATTTTAACTGTTTTAGAAGACAATGTTTGAATTTCTCATCCTATGTGCTACATGAAAGTTGATTTAAAAAACATTAAACTTCAGACCCTCAAAATCCTATGCATGATGTTCCCAGTCATGATTGTAATAGTAAAAGATTTTAACATTTTGACTTCTCTGTGAAGAACCAGTGCTTAAAATAACCCATTTCTTGAGTAGCCAACAGAGTATTTCAAATTCAAATATATGTTAACTATTAAGCAAGTGAGAAAGAAACTAAATATTATCACCAACTTTCAAGTTTTAGAAGAAAATTTAAAATTTATCTTTTTAATGTTCGTTCATTTGTTTGTTTCTAAATAAGCAGGGGAGAGGCAGAAAGAGAGAGAGAGAGAATCTGAAACAGGCCCCAGGCTCTGAGCTGTCAGCCCAGAGCCTGACATGGGGCTCGAACTCACAGACTGTGAGATCATGACCAGAGCTAACGTTGGATGCTTGACTGACTAAGCCACCCAGACGTCCCTAAAAGAAAATTTAAATAGCATACCAATACACAAAACATAAAATTGTATTCTCTTTCTGTGAATATATATACACACATTATAAACTCGGATTTATAGCATTTAGTTATGTAATAGTTTATTAAGAATGACAAGGATCTGTTAAGGAATTAAGCAATTTGAACTTTTTAGTATAGGGTGAGAGTTACTACTTCATAGCAGTTCACAAATCAGTATCTTTCTGGTTTTGATTTTTTTTCTTAATGTTTATTTAGCTTTGAGAGAGAGAGAGACAGAGACAGAGTGTGAGTGGGGGAGAGGCAGAGAGAGAAAGAGACACAATCATATAGTGTCGTCTTGGCTTCAGGAGTAGAACTCAGTGATTCATCTCTTACATATGACACCCAGTGCTCATTTCCAAAAGTGACCTCCTTAATGCCCGTCACCCATTTAACCCATCCCCTAGCCCACATGTCTTACAGCAACCCTCAGTTTGTTCTCTGTATTTAACAGTCTCTTAGAGTTTGCCTCCCTCTCTGTTTTTGTATTATTTTCCTTCCGTTCCCCTATGTTCATATGTTGTGTTTCTCAAATTCCACATATGAGTAAAATCATATGATATCTGTCTTTTTCTGACTGACTTATTTCCCTTAATACAATACCCTCTAGCTCCATCCACATTGTTGCAAATGGCAAGATTTCATTCTTTTTCATCTCCAAGTAGTATCCCATTGTATATATATACCACATCTTCTTTATCTATTCATCAGTGAATAGACATTTGGTCTCTTTCCATAATTTTGCTATTGTTGATAGTGCTGCTATAAAATTTGGGGTGCAATATTATGGTAGTTTCCAATTGTATACTAAAATACTTACCTTACTGCTTATCATGGAGATGGTCATTTAAAAGTGTTTAGGAAGTTTTAATTTTTTACTGGTATTTGATTTGCGATTTGAAGTATAGATCCTTGAAACCTATAATGGTTAAGTGGATTTGTTCAGTTTTTTTATAATCTGCCTTGAAATTTTTAATAAACAAACTAGCCATTGAAACTCTGATAAAAGGTGCTGAACTTGGGGTGCCTGGGTGGCTCAGTCCGTTGAGAGTCCGACTTCGGCTCAGGTCATGATCTCACAGCTCCTGAGCCCGAGCCCCCTGTCGGGCTCTGTGCTGACAGCTCAGAGCCTGGAGCCTGCTTCGGATTCTGTGTCTCCCTCTGTGTCTGCCCTTAATCCACTCTCATTCTGTCTCTGTCTCTCTCTCAAAAAAATAAGTAAACGTTAAAAAAAAAGTCTTAAAAAAAGGTGCTGAACTCAACACATGTAGAGGATGGAAAACAGAAATAAAATGGTGAACACAAGGCACTGTTGATTAAAAGTAAAGTTGTTATTAGATTAACATAAATTATTAAATTAATGTAAAATTAGTTGTTATTAGTTGAGAACATTCTAGAAGATTAGAGTCAACAAAGGCATGATTTCTGGAGATGGCAAATAGGTCAGAAAAAAACAGTACTGTACCACCAGATCTATCCAAGTCCCTTTTAAAGAAAGTTGAGACCAGCTTCAAATTCAAACTAAAAATATCTGAAGAAATGGAAGATGACTTTAAGATAGCCTTCTAGATATTTAAAGAACTGCAGTTTACATACTTGAGCCAATCACAACGTTTCACTTTATCCATGTATAGAATTGTTGGGAATAATCTGCCCAAGACAATTATGTAGGTTTAAAGGTTTAAACAACTAAACTAAAGGAATGTTTAAGACTGAAGTATGTACTTTGATATTAATATGTGAGAGTCAAAACAAAAACGAAAACAAACAAAAAAAGAAATCAGCTCATCCCAGATGTAACTTTCACTACATTAATCCAATTCCAGAATAATGCTCTCCTAAAGCAATTGAGAGGGTCCCTAGTGTACATGCTTGTTCACTGACTAGGTTCCATTTAGGGATGCCTACCTGTTAATGAATTCTTCAACTTACTTAGAGGACTTGCCAGTTGTTTCCTTCAAGGAAGGGATCATTTTGTAAATATACTTTAATAACCATGGAGGCAATTTATACCACACACTTAATTAACCTAGTCTTTCATTCATAAATATGAACTAAGAACCATCAGAAATTTGACAGCAACTATGAGCATGAAATAGATGGACCAAAATGAGTACACAGACGAAATGACCCTGCAAGAAACAGATTATAATTCAGGCACTAAAAGAGGACATTAAAAATTCAAATTAGTATCCCTTGAGGAATTGCAAGAAGACATTTTATCTCTAAGAAAATAACCAGTTGTTGTGAAAGAGCAATCAGAGAATAAAGAGATCCTAGACATTTTTTAAAAATGTTAAAAATTATGGAAAAGATTAAACAAACAGACTAAATAATAGACTATATGAGATAGATGATTAAGCAGGTAGTCTGAATATTAAACATGAAGAAATATTTCAAGGGTGCCTGGGTGGCTAAGTCAGCTAAGATCCTTACTCTTGGTTTCATGACCCGTTTAGATCATGATCTTATGGTTCCTGGGTTTGAACCCTGCACTGGGCTCTGCACTGCCAGTGCAGATGTTGCTTGGGATCCTCTCTCTCCCTCTCTCTGCCCCTCCCCTGCTTATTCCCTCTCTCTCTCTCTCTCTCTCTCTCTCTCTCTCTCTCAAAATAAATAAGTAAACATGAAGAAATCTTTAAAAGGCAGAGAAAAAGGTAAAAAATAGTAAATGTAATGTAAAAATTTAAAAGACATGGAAGCAAGGGGATAGATCCATGCAGTTGAAATTAAGGAAGCATAGAGAAAGAGAGTGGAGGCAAGATATAACCAATGATAGATTAGAGGAAAATAAGTTGAAAACAATTGTATGTTATTCTTTAGATTTAAAAGGCAAAAATCCTGCTGAGAAGATAGTGTTTCTAGTGAAATTTCAAGAAATAAAAATACAAGTTATTTTTTTAAATAAATTTTCTTTTAACATTTATTTATTTTTGAGAGAGAGAGAGAAACAGAGTGCAAGCAGGGGAGGGGCAGAGAGAGAGAGAGAGAGAGAGAGACAGAGACAGAGACAGAATCTGAAGCAGGCTCCAGGCTCTGAGCTGTAAGAACGGAGTCCGACGAGGGGCTCAAACTCAAGAACCACGAGATCATGACTTGAGCTGAGGTCGATGCTTAATCCACCGAGCCACGCCGGTGCCCCAGAATATAGGCTATATTTAAAGAAAGGGCAATCAGATTAAATTTAAACTCTTCATTAGTAATACCATACGCTATGATATTGCATTATTCTTTAATGTTTGTAAAGAAATTTAACATATGCATAGAATGATCTACTTAAACAATGTAAGAGAAAAATATATAATTTAGGCCTTAAATGTACCATTCATTTTATATACATATATATATATTTACATATATATATTTATATATACACACACACACACATATATAATATATATGAGTGTGTGCACATGTGTGAATATATATATATACATACACATACACACATATATGAAAGATATTCCTATATAAATGTGTAAAATGTAAAATATTTTTTTTACTGATAGTTCATATAACCAACTAGAAGAGCTGAAAGTATCCAGGGGCCATTAACATTTCAGGTATTTTACATATAGAAGCAGAAGTACACTGAAATGGGGCCACAGTTCTATCTCTGTGACCTACCCACAGTACTTGGTTTATACTACTTGTTTCTATGGTGAATAATTATATGAGTCGATGAGTGTGACAGTACCTGATTTATCATGGGTAGTTCTAAATATATGATCTCTTGATATCCCAGCTCCAGATGCTCAGTTTGCTTACAAGCATGCCAGGAGCTCTTTGTTCATAAATCGAGCACATAGTTCTCTAGCAGAGATGGCATGGCCTTGCTTCAGAACCCTAAGGATCCATGTGACAACTCTATTTCCAGAGCTTTCAACAAACCAAGGCATTCCCTTTTGCTACCTTAGATGGGATCTGTCGGGTCCTGTGGCCCAAGTAATAGGACTGCTTGTCCCCAAGCCTGGACCTGCTGCCACGTCTTTTCTTGCTCTGAAACCCACTCAAAGCTAGAAACTTTTTGGGTAAAGTTGATGCTAGCAATATCCCCACATGGAGAATGTGCCAAAGAAGACTACCAAACATTATGCTTCTTTCTTAGCGGCAAAAGGTATAGATCTGTTTAATGCGATATCATTAATATAGTGAACCAATGTGATGCTTTGCAGAATTTCTAGATGGTTCAGGTCCCTTTGGACTATTTGTAGTAGAGCACAATAATCAGAGAATTTTGAAAACAGCTTAGTGTGTCAAATTCAGTGGTACATTCAGGAACCAGAGAAATTTCTACTGGATAGGCTTGTGGACCTAGTGGACATATTATGAAGTAGATGTTGGTTATACATACACACACACACACACACACACACACACACACACACTCTATAGGTTCTCCATAATGCGTTTGTATATACGTTTCTGTATATGTATATGCATATGTATGTATACAGATACTAGCATTCTCAGTTCCTTATCTGTGTGTTCTACCCCCAACTCTTATCTTTAAAGAAGTCAGGCCTAGGCTTTAAATAATACTGCCCCCCCAACATATTACTTATTGCTTTGTTAAATGGACTCTTCTCGGGCCCTCTCAAGACATATAGTTAGCTTTTGAGTTTTCTAATTTTTTCCAGGATTTTTGAAATATAACTGACATATAACATTGTGTTAGTTTAAAATGTACAATGTGATGATTTGACACAGATATATATATATATATATATATATATATATATATATATATTGAAATTATTACGACATTAAGGTCAGTTAACACATCCTTCATCTTATATAATCACCACTTTGTTGTTGTTATGGTTGGAACATTAAAGCTCTAGTCTCATTGCAGCTTTCAAGTATACAATACAGTATTGTTAACTAGAGTCATCACGTTGTACATTAGATTCCTGGAACTTACTCATTATATAGCTGAAAATTATACCCCTTGACCAACATTTTCCCATTTCCCTCACCCTTTGTACCCTGTCAAACACCATTCTACTCTCTGTTTCTATGAGTTTGATGTTTTTAGATTCCACATATAAGTGATACCATACAGCATGTGTCTTTCCCTGTAATATATAACATCATGAGAATGCAGATATATCTTTAATATCCTGTTTTCATTCCTTTGGATGAATACCCAGAAGTGGAAATGTTGTATCATAAGGTAGTTCTATTTTTCATCTTTTGTGGAATCTTTATACTGTTGTTTATAGTAGCTGCACCAATTTACATCCCCACCAACACTGCATGAGGGTCCCATTTTCCTCACAGCCTCAACCAAAATTTATTATCTCTTGTCTTTTTGATGATGGTCATTCTAACAGGTATAACATTTATCTCATTGTGGTCCGCATAGCTCTCATGAATGGTGATTTCTGTGGTCATACATTGTCATATGTATATTGGTATCGATATAACACCTAGGCAGTTCTGGCATCTCCTCTTTATTTAATGAACGCTAACATATTTTTCAAGCATTCAGATCATCCCTTGTGAGAGTATCAAATCCTTTGTCACCAGAGAGTGCCCCCATATAGACAAACTCTTATTATATTCTGCCTACCTGCTGGTACCCTCAGGACCTTCCAGGCCTACTTTCCTGCTAGCACCTATTAGCACAGCCTGCAGCTCCTTTGTTGTATAAAACTTCTTCATCCTGATTAGGTCTACTAATTTCTTGTTGAGTTATACTGAGATTTTACCCTAATTAAGAGTCTGTTGCAAGTATTTCACTTATATGTGAAATCTAAAAAAGTTGAACTCACAGAAACGGAGAGTAGAAGAGTGGTTGCCAGAGTCTGAGGGGTGGAGAAAATAGGGAGATATTAGTCAAAAGGTACAGTCTTCAGGTTCTAAGATGAGTAAGTTCTGAGGATCTAATATACAGTATGGTAACTGTAGTTAAGAATACTATATTATATATTTATAACTTTCTAAGAGAATAGATCTTAAACATTCTCACAGCACACAAAAATGATAATTTTGTGAAGTAATGGATGTGCTACCTAACCCTACTGCAGTAATCATTTTGCAATATATATGTCTATTGAATCATAACAGTGCACATCTTAAACTTACACAAGGTTATATGTCAATTATATCTCAATAAAACTGGTAAAAATAGTCTATTGGACAGAAGGCAATTGGGGGCACATCCTGAAGAGGGCAAACATTGTCTATTACATTCTTGCCTTATAAGAAGTTCTTACATGGTTTGAAACAAGCAGTCAGGAAAGGGGGTCTATCTGCCAAGAAGATGGTGTTGGTCCTGAGAATTCAGACCTCAAGATTTAAGATTCTCAAATACACCAACATAGATACTCATTTCCAAATATCTGGGTTTATTATTTCCACATCAGGCCCCAGCCTTGCACAGAGACTGAGAATTCAGCTGAGGCTGAAAATTCAGGCTCTTCTTGATTTCTTCCATTCTTGCAATTAAGTCCTGGGTTTGAACTTCAGTGATGTGCCTTAGGATTTCGGGAGGTGAGAGTCTTTCAAAATGCTGTCAAGAAAGCCTTGTAACTCTACCTTTGCTTTTTTTTTCAATATGAAACTTATTTTCAGATTGGTTTCCATACAACACCCAGTGCTCATCCCAACAGGTACCCTCCTCAATGCCCATCACCCACTTCCCCCTCACTCCCACCCCCAATCAACCCTCAGTTTATTCTAACTTTTTAAGAGTTTCTTATGGTTTGGCTCCCTCCCTCTCTAAGTTTTCTGTTTCCTTCCCCTCCCCCATTGTCTTCTGTTAAGTTTCTCAGGATCCACATAAGAGTGAAAACATATGGTATCTGTGTTTCTCTGTATGACTTATTTCACTTAGCATAACACTCTCCAGTTCCATCCATGTTGCTACAAAAGGCCATATTTCATTCTTTATCATGGCCAAGTAGTATTCCATTGTGTATATAAACCACAGTTTCTCTATCCATTCATCAGTTGATGGACATTTAGGCTCTTTCCATAATTTGGCTATTGTTGAAAGTGCTGCTATAAACATTGGGATACAAGTGCCCTTATGCATCAGCAATTCCTAGCAGTGCTATTGCTGGGTCATAGGGTAGATCTATTTTTTAATTTTTTGAGGAACCTCCACACAGTTTTCCAGAGTGGCTGCCCCAGTTGGCATTCCCACCAGCAGTGCAAGGGGGTTCCCATTTCTCCACATCCTCTTTAGCATCTATAGTCTCCTGATTTGTTCATTTTAGCCACTCTGACTGGCATGAGGTAGTATCTCAGTGTGGTTTTAATTTGTATTTCCCTAATAAGGAGTGACGAGCATCGTTTTATCTTCATGAGATCCCAATAGTTCATTTTTGCTTTTAACTCCTTTGCCTTTAGAGATGTGTCAAGTAAGAAATTGCTGCGGCTGAGGTCAAAGAGGTTTTTTCCATCTTTCTCCTCTAGGGTTTTGATGGTTTCCTGTCTCACATTCAGATCTTATCCATTTTGAGTTTATTTTTGTGAATGATGTAAGAAAGTGGTCTAGTTTCATTCTTCTGCATGTTGCTGTCCAGTTCTCCCAGCACCATTTGTTAAAGAGACTGTCTTCTTTCCACTGAATATTCTTTCCTTCTTTGTCAAAGATTAGTTGGCCATACTTTTGTGGGTCCAATTCTGTAGTCTCTATTCTATTCTACTGGTCTGTGGATGTCCACTCTCACCGCTGTTGTTTAACATAGTGTTGGAAGTTGTAGCATCAGCAATCAGACAACAAAAGGAAATGAAAGGCATCAAAATTGGCAAAGATGAAGTCTAGAGTTCACTTTTTACAAATGACATGATAATATAAATGGAAAACCCGATAGTCTCACCAAAAGTCTGCTAGAACTGATACATGAATTCAGCAAAGTCACAGGATACAAAATTAATGTACAGAAATCAGTTGCATTCTTAAACACTAATAATGAAGCAACAGAAAGACAAATAAAGAAACTGATCCCATTCACAATTGCACCAAGAATCATAAAATACCTAGGAATAAACCTAACCAAAGATGTAAAAGATCTGTATGCTGAAAACTATAGAAATCTTACGAAGGAAATTGAACAAGATACAAAGAAATGGAAAAACATTCTATGCTCATGGATTGGAAGAATAAATATTGTTAACATTTCAATACTACCCAAAGCAATCTACACATTAAATGCAATCCCAATCAAAATTGTACCAGCATTCTTCTCAAAGCTAGAACAAGCAATCCTAAAATTTGTATGGAACCACAAAAGACCCCGAATAGCCAAAGTAATATTGAAGAAGAAGACCAAAGTGGGAGGCATCACAGTCTCAGACTTTAGCCTCTACTACAAAGCTGTAATCATCAAGACAGCATGGCTACCTTTGCTTTAAAGTATTGATTAATAGATGTGAGTCTGTCACTTTTTCTCTTTAGCATATCAATGGTGCTTAGCAACAAGTATGAAATTCTCAAGTTCCCATATTTTCTTTTTTCATGACACCTTTCAAATACTGGAGACATTGCATCAACTAGTGTATTTACTTCCACCTATTTGCATTCCCAGTTCACTATACCTATAGTGTGACAGGACCATCAATTCTTAACCTGCCATAGTGATGGGACATACAAGGTCATATGACCAGTAACTGAGCCAACTCTAGATGTCATTCTTAGGACCTGCTTTCTAGGACCATTCCTGAGTCTAGAACCAAGCCCACTCTTAGTAGGATTTCTTGGAAGTGACTGAACTGGGGATTCTCCTACTGTTATTTATTGGGGAGTAGACTTAGGATGAGGGGAGGGCGAGGGATCTTGGACAGTCCAGGAGAAAGAACTAAGGAGTAATGAAAACTTAACTGGAATCTAGCTTTATTCTGAAGCACAAATTAGACTACAATGTTATTTACACCTGTGACAATGGGTCTGGCATTCAATCTTTGGTCAAGGTCTACTAGGCAGGAAGGAAGATTCATAGACTCCTATGTGAGGGGAACAAGGATAGTTCTTCAGAGAAAGATGTTGTTCTGAGTTTTTACTTGCTAACACATCCAGTATCTGGGGTTTGAAGACACTCGTCTGCAAAGTGTGTGCAAAGGAAATTTGGACAGAACACCAGAAGTGTCTACCACATGCCTTCTTAATGTTTATTTCTTAAATTATCATACCATGGAAAGAACATGAGACAAGCAGGTGAGCCTGTGTCCTGTCTAGCATTTATTTAATTCAGTATATATAGCAGATACATGTTCTACTATTTACACTGCACAATTGTATTTCCCTGTACAGTTTTATGTGAACTAATGTGCACAGCCTGAATCTCAAAAAACGACCAGTGTGTGAACATATTTCTAATCATTGCCATATTTGTCATCTATAAGGATTTTATTTCAGGGAAAACATCACTGTTTTGGCAGTCATACATTAAAATCCTGGTTATTTCCAATGAGTGTATTTTATTACCATCATTCAAGTAGTGCATAATATAAATATTTTAAATTATATTGTAGTTTAACACTTGCAGACCATCTGAAACTTTTTGCTAAGTTATAGGGAACCCAACAAAACATTTTTATAAAGTTCTACAATAGGGCACTGTGAAGGTAGGAAAATCAATTCTAGGACTGTTAAAAGTCAGTATTTGGTAACTTAACATAAGTATTTTGTAGCAGGTCTAATTAAATTCTTTTTTTACACCTCCTATTTTGTTTTCTCATTTTTCATAATACAAAGATATAGGTTGCCCTTCCTTTTACCTCAAGGACACTTCTAGAATAGTACCTGAGTAACACTCATGATTAGAAACTACACTCTTCAGTCACTTTCCACATTAGTCAGTAGATAAATCCTATTTCCCTGTGTTCTCTCATTTTATCATTTCTTCTTTTCCATCCTTTACGGAAGTCCTCACTTGCCTTAGTGTATATAAAAATGAATCTGCCCTCAATCCACAGGCTTGGATATTTGCTCTCCTCTATGTCAGTATTGGAAATGGTCCAGTAATTGGGGCAAGTCCTCTAGAGCACATCAAATATCAAATAGCCAATATTTTATTTCCCCCTCCTAAATGAACATCACTGGGAAAATTTCCTGTTCCCTGAGGAACATCTGAATGACATATTGCAAACTGTGCAGCCTTTCCACAGACCAGAAACTAAAACATTTACAGATTAGAAAGTAAATAAGCATATAGCATATGCTAATTCTTTCCTTATGAATAGTTATTTGTGTTTTCACTATTTAATGAAGTTATGGGCTGTGGCCTTTCTGTGAAAGTACAGCAATTAGGAATCAATTACACTTTATATTGAAACAGTGGTTACTCTGCTGCTGTGGGATAATTGGGAAATAACTATATTGTCATTTTTATGTACTTTGGCTACATTGAATCACAGCATTTCAGTGGTGAGGCACTGGCAAATTACGCATACATTTGTTCGTATTAGGTCATGGATTGTGAAGACAGTGTGAAAAAACTGCTCACTGGGAATGAACTCCAAAGATAATGTGTAAGTTCAAGTAGCTATGCAAAGATAGTGAGAGCTTCTCAATTAATTTTCATTCCCAATGCAATTAGTGCCACTTAATAGAATGTGGTGCAATATTAGAAAATGGATCTAAATGCCTTGCTGCTTTTCTTGTGTGTGTGTGTGTGTGTGTGTGTGTGCATGTGTATGTGTTTGTTTGACTACTAAAAGGAACTAAAAATTTCAGAGACAGTTTTTTTTAAGAATTAAAAAAATATATTTCTTTAAAAATACAAATGTTTTAAGAATAAAATATCAAAATAAGTAAATGGAAATACTAGTAAGTTGGCATCTGGTATACTGAAGAGTTTTCAACTGGATTTTTTTTCAGACAGAGAAAGAAAGTATGAGCAGGGTAGAGGGGCAGAGAGAGAGAGGGAGAGAATCTTGAGGAGGCTCCACGCTCAGTGCAGAACCAGACACAGGGCTCAATTCCACGATCCTGGGATCATAACCTGAGCTAAAATCAAGAGTCAGACATTCAATCCCCTGAGCCACTTAGGTGCCCCTCAGCAGGAACTTTTAAGGAGGAATGATTCTCTCTTATTATGTGACTGGGAAACAAACCTTGTGATACTGGAGAAATATGCTGTTTTGCTCTTTTTTTTTCTGACATTGATATCACTAACCTGGGCTCACAGGGAAAACTAGTGGTGACAGATCTTGAGCCAAGGAAGTAGTTGAAGATTCTAATGCGAATGTCACCAGAACTTCCACATTAAAGGTAAATATGTTGTTTACTTTTTAAAATCAAAGCCAAAAAAACTCTCAAAGGCTTTGCTTAAGCAACATCTGTGTTAATAGAACCTACATTTACTATCCCTAGTTTAGATAACCTGTCTGAACTTTTGGTTGGTGCTGAATTTGGCATTCAGATTATTATTTTTGTCTTCTTCTTTTCCTTACATTGTTTTTAATTTTGCAAATATTATCAACTATTTGAAAAATTTAAGACACAAAACCAAAAATCAAAGGAAAAAGAGAGAGAGAGAAACCAAGAAACAGACCTTAACTATAGAGAACAAACTGACGGTTACCAGAGCGGAGGGCGATTGGGGGATGGAGGAAATAGGAGATGGGTATTAAAGAGTACACTTATCATGATGAGATAAAATGAAATGAAATGAAATGAGATAAAATGATAAAAAATTGGAAATTTGATACTCATAGCAAAAATAAATGGATTGAAAATGTAGCAGCGAAATTTATTTATTTGTAGTATAGGTATAAGAAAGCTTAGCTAAATGATGTTTTCATCTGCTGAGAGGTAACCCTATCTTGTATTGATGATAATTATCCTGGTTTACAGCATCCTCAAACTGAAAGACAAGGGAAGTCTTCCCTGGCTTTTCAATCATACTTTTACATGGCCACAGTTGAAAAATATAAGCCTTTCCAAATACCTGGATCTCACTTGTTTTATGAAAGCATTGTTCAGATAAAAATGGATCCCATTCTATGCCTTGAAATGTAGTATGTACATTTCTTCAATGGGTGGGAGAAATTATGTGTAATAACAAGAGTTATAGTCCTTAAAATAAATTGAAAGCATTGATCCAGAGCTGCATTAAACTAATACCAACCCTATTACCTTCATTCAAACCAGCTCACCAAATGAGGTGGGACAAATACCCTATAACCATCAAACTGTTCTAAAAGCCTGGTACACTTGATCACTGATTACACAATTACTTAAAAGGAGAAATCTGAGAACAAAAGTAATTAAGTACAGGATATTTGTTTTTTAATTATAAGCAAACTAAATTAAGTCAAACACAGAGTTACTACTGTGAACAAAAGAATAAAAGAAATTGTCTCAAATGTGCCTCTCTAAAGCATTACTGAATAGTCAACTGACTTACATTATTTAATAAAAGAAAATTAAAACAATGGGTACAGATGTATTTTTCTACTTTTGGAGGAACAATTAGGCTCTTTCCTTTGTGTAATCATGAAATTAAATTTAACTAGTGGTGGAAGAACTAAAATTATTTTAGATGTCTTTTGTTAGTAAAATTTTAACAAAGAGTAAATATTTTTTCATCTATTGGTTCTATATTTTTTTCTTATGATTCAGGTATCAGTAAAAACAGTCACCTTGAATGAATAGAATAACAGCAGTCTTAGATGTATCCTCTGAAAAGGAAGAAAATAGAATATAGTAATAGTTTATGATGATGCAACCTTAAAAGGGCCTAGATTTATTGTTTTTAATTGTTTCTTAAAGTTAAGTTTAGACTATAGGTAAATTTTCCCCCACTGAATTACTTTTTTTTCCTATCTGATTAAAATAAGTTACAGTTTCTATTGAAGACATGCTCAGAAGCAATGGAAAGATGAAATGGAAACATATCCATCAATTGCTGTTTGAGTACTTTTAACATGAAAATGGCAGTTCCATAAGGTTTAATCCAAAATATTGACCAGTATGTGTTTTCTGATGAGAGTACAACATAGCAATGTCACATGTAAGAGAAGGTTACTGATACAAATGGTCTGTGATTCAGCCAGAACTCTGAAGTATTCTCATCAATATCTTACTCCCATCCTTTTGTGCAACCACCCATGATTATCTTCATATCTTTAAATCAATCCTTCTCCATACTTGGCGATTGATTTTAGGTAATTTTGCAATGGTAAATGGTGTATCAGGCTTTAAACAAATATCTAAATAATGCTTGAATGGAAGAGAAGGATAGAAAATGGTTGTCACTAGGATGTATATGCCATAGTGTTTTTGATTTTGAAATATATAGATATATTATTTTTTACTATTTTGTGTATACATATATCTGTGTATGTGTGTGTATAAAACCTATGTATATAGCTATGTATATAGCTATATATTAACTCAGTTTTTTATATTGACTTGGTTTACACTTTCTTTCCACATTTTCACAAATGCTACTTTTATCCTAATGCTATTTCTTTTCCCCCCACAGAATAATTCTGTTATTCCTAGCACATACTTTTCCTCTTTTATAAAGACTTCAAGTATCTAGATTAAATGTATACTCTTCTCTGTAAATTCATAGCCTGTGAAAATAATAACTAAGTTTCAGGGGAGTTTTCTGAGGTCCAAAGAATTTAAGTAGGTTTATCTAGTGTATTAATTATATATTGCTGCATAACAAATCACCTGGCTTGAAAACCACATATTTGTTTTATCACAACTTATGTGTGTCAAAAATTCAAGAAGATTCATTAACATGACTCTTCACAAGGCTGCCATTAGGGCATTGCCCAGGGTTGGAGTCTGAGAGAAAGCACCACTGGGAAGGATTTGTTTCCAAATTCACATAAGTGGTTGCTGGCATGGGTCAGTTCCTTTTAGACTATTGGACTCAGTACCTCCTATCTGGGTTTGGGACCTCCCCTACATGGCAACTTGCTTCATTAAAGCCAACAAGAGAGAGAGTCTTCTAGCATGATGGAAGTTATCATCTTATATTATCATGGAAGTGACATCCCATTACCAATGACTCTTTTGGTTAGAAGCAACTCTCCAGCCCACACTCAAAAGGAAGTGAATATTGGGTTAGAATATTTGGAGTGATTTTACAGCCTCTCTTCTGTACCTATATTCCCAACTCTACTTTCAGTTCTTTTCTTTTTTTTTTTCTGTAAAAAACATTAATTCTTATCTCATTTCCATTTGTCTTCATTTTGCATCAAAATCGCTATAAAATCAAAATCTCTATAAATTCAATAACACCAGAGTTACATTATATATAAAGATGAAAGTCCTAGATATTAAATATTTCAGAGTGATTAACACGCAAGAGTTAGCTTGGACCTAAAATTTATCTCACTAGAAATCTACCTAAACTTTTCAAGAAAACTGTAATTGTGACCTGAAGCCCATAGTTTTTGTGCTTATTTGTACTGCTGACATTTATTTTTCATCAGATGTAGCTGATAGCAATAATTTCTTATTTAAAGCTATTTACAAACTATCTAAAAACATACCCTTTTATTTATGTACACATAGTCCTCTGACTTCTACTTCAGAATAATAATTCTAGTTTGTTAGAGGAAATGGATGAAAAACATATTTTCCCTTTTGCAAAGCAAATTTTATGTATATAAAATAAAATGCTTCATGTGGTTAAAAAATAGAGTTAGGTAACTAGATTGATAGCTAGTTTTTTAGTTACCTAGATTTCTGGAATACATTGAGCTTTTGAAGAAATCAAAAGGGCTATATTTATTTTTATTTTATCCTTAGTTATCCTAAATTCTTTCTTTATAAACTTTTTCAATAATAGATCTGATAATTTATTCTTATGTTTGTATGCCATTCATACTTTCCAATATATTTGTGTCTATAATCTATATTTAAATTGAGATATTCGCCTATCTTCATATTAATTTGTGTTTAATATAAAAAATATAAAGTATATACTTTTACCACATTTCAGATATCACTTTTAGGTTATATTTCATTAAAATTTTAAGATATTTTCCCATAAAAGACTTCTCTTAATTTTTATTTTGTAAAAGTTATTACTATTTTTTTCTTCATAATGTCCTGGCCTCAAGCACAGAAAGTCCTTACACAGCACACTATTATGTAATATTGATCTATATTTTATTCTAGAAATAGTGTTGTTTTATAAATCTTTACTTTGTTCAAAATTTATTATAGTGTAAGATGTAAGATCAAGGTCTAAATTACTCTTCCAAGTGACTACCAATTTTTAACACCATAATTTTTTTTTAACACCATAATTTTAATGATCTCTGGCCCCATCACTGCCTTGACAGAAATTATTATATGAAAACCTTTCTATTTATTTCCACTGATCTGTTTCTGCATCAGTTCTATAATGTCTTAGTTTTCATAGTTTTACAATTTTTATAATTTGATAAAGCAAGCTGAACACTCTTCTCTTATTTTGCAAAAATTTCCTCATATACTCATTTTTTTGGGGGGGGGACTCTAAGTGAAGTTTTTATATTTTTCTTTATGTTGACATGTCTTATTATGCCTACTCTATTATCTCGTCTTTGTTATATGGCATAGATTTTTAAATAACATTTTAATGTGTATCTATATGTGTTTAAATGTGTACTTATGGGTGTGAAGAGTTCTTTGCTTTATATCAAGAAGAAAATGATTTTGTGTGTAGATTTTATCAAATTCACACTATTCCAATAACTTTTCAGATGTGTGGGAAAAGGATCTCTGCCTTAAATAGTGTGTGAAATGAGCAAACACCCAGAACCTAACATGGGACAGATGAACTTGACAGCAGTTTATTAGTGCGATAAACTCACAACCTGGAAAGGAAGACATTGCATACCACGCAAGACCACACAGAGGTTGCATTCTGGAGCCCAGTGAACAAATAGGGACTGTGAAAGGCAGCTTTTGCAATCATGAGAGGATGAGGTGGCCCTTGTCTGGCAAAGAAGTGAAAAACATTAGACTGAGGATTGGTGGAATGCAGTTAGCCCAGCTGATAAGGACTAGCCAGGTGGGGAATCTTTCCCACTGAGTGAGGGATATTATCTGGTGAGAGCACAGGAACTCACAGTTAGTGGTCTTGTGAGGCCCAAAGATGTCTAGAGAACATATGACACTTTAGGCCCTATGTTACAATTAATCCCTTGATGCCTTCTTGTCAAATATCTACTTTAATGATGATTAATATTTTTAGTTAGTAGAAGAAAAAGTGCTCTTCTAGGAAACCAAGGAGATACTTTATCAGGATAGTCACATGGTGAGGTGTTATCAAAACCCTGGACTTTAGAAATGTCAAAGGCAAATGAGGTACCTGTATAACATTGGAGTGGGGGTACAAGTCCTCAAGGAGCATGAATTTAGAGTCAGCAGGGGATCCAGTTTCCATCTGTAACCTAAATAGATTTTGAGGAGGTCATTTGGCCTCTTAATTAAACTAGCTGCTTGGACTTAGAGGTGGAAGTTCCATTGAATGCCCTCTTTAAGAGTCTTCCATCATGCACTGTAAGAAGTGGAATGAGTGCCTTGTTTACTATTAGTAATGCCAAGAACTCCAAAGGGGATTAGGAGCATCCCAGTAAGGCCTTATATTGTAGGCTTAGTATAAATTACCTTGAATTGTATTTTGAATTATCTGTGAAGCAAGAGATTCCCAGATTCCTAAAGGGGAAACTTTAGAGGAGGAATTATTGCTGCCAATGGCTGCACTAGACAGCTAGACCATTGGCAGTGGCCCAAGAGTTAGCAACAGATATGCAGATAGACCAATCTTTGACCAGGGCATCCAGAGCTACAATGATTGCCTGATGCCCAATCATGCTGATCCTTGGGTCTCTTCCTTCATTAAGGACATCTTGGTTAAGGGAAAGAAAATAGCAACATCCCACTGAGCTCTGTCACATATAATGGTGGCAATCCCACCTGTAAAGTCTATGAACCCTCTTTGCTCTTCACTCAGTTAATCCTACAGGCTCCCCAGGTAATCAAGGGGTCTGAAAGATGAGCAACCTCCTCTAGTACTGTGGCATTTGAGGAGGAACTAAAGACAGGGAAAGCTACCCATCCTGCTGGTAGGGTATGCCAGAGGGTCCACGTTTCGTTCTATCCTGTAGCAAGGTGGTTTTAGCAGCTGTGCAGAGCTTGTTGGGAGCTGATTCCTAAGGCATGATGGATAGTTTGCTATGGAGTCAGTTTCAGGATCTGTGAAAGCCTCTAATACCAGGACAATCCAGTACGTGGCCAGTAATTGCTGTTCTAATTTTGTATAGTGCAGGGCTGAGAAAAGCAGTTTCTGATACCAGAAGCCCATGGTTTGGGTTTGTCAAGCGATAACAAGAGTCCTGTTGATTTCGAATTGAGCATATTGTATGACCTTTAGTTAGAGGAATTCCCATTTAGGCTGAGCCAATTTATAAGTAACAGCATTACTAAGATTAAATAAAATTTGTAAATGAAAAATATGATATCTTTTGAACCCAGAGGAGACTAAAATATGTCATATGGAAGGAGGGTATGATCAATGTAATATCATACACGTGCTCCTGGAGAAAAGATGGATGCAGTGAAGATATTGCCTGCAAACGTTGTGTGTAGTGACAGGCTTTTGATGTACCCCATCATGGGAAGCCTGTTAAAGGTGTATTGTGTTCTTTTGAAGGGAAAGGTTCACTGTGGCTAAGAAACTGTTGAAATGGAGAATTATAGCCAATTCTCTAATAACAAAATATTTCCTGGTTGCTGATTATTCAATCAGTCAATGTTTTCAATAATATTGGCTCTGGATTATGGGGGTTTTAATGAATGGGTGGCACAACATTTAGGTTGCAGTAATCCACTGTGAAGTATTATTTATTCTCATTAAATTTAAGAACAGGCTAAATTGAGCTGTTCAATGTAGAAGAAGTGAGATTACTTATTAGGTCTTATTTAAGAAGTTTCAATTCTTACAAACCTTGTTTTAATTTATACTGAGCCATATTATTTAACTTGGGGGTGTTAATGGGACCCCATTTTGGCAAAACAATATGTAAATGGGAAATATTTAATTTTATTACAATTTATTGTTCATTACCTAAGGGCACTCAGGCCCATTATGGGATATTTTAGCACAATTGGGTGCTATCTCTATGGGAAATTCAGATAATACAATAGTTAATGTGAGACAAACCTATTTTATATTTACCAGTTCCTCTAAGATTATAGGGGGTCATGTTTAAATTTAATGGGATCTCCAGATATAACTGTGTTTTTGAGCCTGGCTATTGATTAGTCCATGAAGCCTTGCCAATTTGTATATTTCATTTAGTAGTTGTTAAAAGTTAATTCAGAACCTATGCTGCAGAGATACAAAAGTTGATCATTACCCTTTTATCTTTTTGCTGTATTAATTATTTTAGCAAATTTTGGATTTTCCAATTATTTTAACAAATTTTGTGGAACTTTTTAAATTATTTTTTATTTTGTATCCAGACTTTGATTTTTTTCACCCCACTTCTACCCCCAAAATAAACATACAAGCTTTTTGTCACTTGGACATTGGACATATTGCTTGTGTGTGTGTGTGTGTGTGTGTGTGTGTGTGTATGTGTATTTTTTTTTTTTTTTTACCTTTTTCATACATATAATGTCAGTGCAGAGCCTGATGCAGGGCTTGAATTTACATATCATGAGATCATGACCTGAGCCAAAATCAAGAATTGGATGCTTAACCACCTGAGCCACCCAGGTGCCCCTCACACTTACTTTTAAATACATTTTTGTCCTGCATAAAGTCTTAGGAAATGTATATTATTTCTCAGTGCATGGTATTGTTCAAACTTAGTTTTTATAAATTTGGACCTATACTCTGCATAGTTTGTGATTTGAAGTTTCCCTATTTTGTTGATGGATTTTATTCTCTCTTTTTTTTTTTTTTTTACTTTATTTATTGAATAAGTGATTTTTAAGGAAGGGAGATGAGGTCAATAATAACATATTAAAAATATAAATCTCCACTATATATGATATAAGATATATATCATATGTAGTATAATATAATATATGGTATGTTTTAATAGTCTATTAAATAATATCTATGAATGGATGAATGTCCTCTGACTTCTAAATGCAATCAATTTCATAATATTATCACCAATCAATCCAAGAAATGTTTTCTAAGCACCTGCTATATTTAATACATTCTGTTGTTTGGTAGATGATACAAATCAGTAAGAATAAATGCCTGATTTCAAACATTTGAGAAGCTATTTTAGACTTTATTAAGACACATTGCTTATCACTCTGGTAATCCAAAATGCAAATAAGAAAATAAAGTGACCTAATATGTCAGAAATACAGATATTTCTTAAAATATGAAGCTGTAATTTGGTTAAGGTACGTGGCTAGCTAGAATAAAATTAAACTGTATTTTAATCTCTTGATATACACAAGTTTCTCATGGGCTTCTCACAAATAACATGTTTTCTCCTGTTAATATTCAAAGATACTCTAGAGTGATTTTGCATACTTATGATGTCAAAATATTATTGAACTAAATGATTTTTATTTTCCTTTTAGGTTTTGATATTGATTCCTATGTCTAACAATTTTTTTTAATTTTTACAAACTTCTAGAGGAAACTACATATGCTCAATCTTCCTCATGAAATAATAAATTAGTTTTTGGCTTGCCCTAAAAGGATTAAAAATTTATATCTATGGAATTTTATTCATATATGAAAGGGGACAGAATTTACAATCCAGAGAATAGTATCTTTAATTTACAGATGAATTCAAGAACCAGAGATACTAACTGACTTGCTCTGAACCACAGAGTAATTAAATGCCTGTGTAAGGATCTGAACCTAGGCTAACATCCAAACTATGTTTTATTTTCTTTCACAAAAAAAAATCTATCTCCATATAAAGATATGAAAACTCTCTTATCATAAGCATATCAGTTAAGATTAAATTATTTGCTCCCTTTAGAACAAACACTATTAATTGGTCCCACTTTGCAGATATTTATATAACGTATTCATTCATTCAACCAATATTTATAGAATGATTACTATGTGCCAGGCACTGTTTTATGCAGTGAGGAGAGAATAGGAAAAAACTAAATCTCTGCTATCAAAGAGTTTATGTTACAGTGAACAAGGCAAGTTTTATGTTAAACAAACAAATACATAATGATGCAGTTATATAAAAGTAGAAAGGAAATACAATTAAGGTGATGATATCAGGTCTAGTCAGGTTGGGACCTTTTGCTTTAACTAGGGCACCTAGGGCATGTGTAACTGTCAGGCTACAATTCTGAGGATAAAATTTATGTCATCAATGATGCACAATCTACAAATGGACTCAACAAAAATGCATACTAACAAGGGAAAACAATATTTCTGGGAGAATATTTTGGTACTGTTTGGTAGAACTTGTATAAAAGATAAGCTTCCCAAGATAGGTGTGTTGTTTCTTGCAACTGCAGATAGTGTGGCTGCAAAGTAAAGTTGTGCAAGGATGTTGATTTCAAGTCATGGGAAAAGGATTACTCAGAATTTGGAATCACTCAGACATACAAATCTTCTATTCTATCCTCATATGTTGTTATGGGTATTAATTAACATTACTCCTATAATAACAAATCAAAGAAAGCACAGACATTCTAGAATATAGTATACAAGACTCATTCCATCTAAGTACTACATTTATGTTTCCTTTGAAGGCACAGCAGATCCATCATCATAAATTTATATACACTTTATATAACATTGAGCTTTTTATGGGTACTTTATTGGCTTTAACACTTATGAAATAGTAGCCATTTTAATGCCATATATTCAAACATATTGATTTTTCTCAGCCCAGTACCATTGCTACAACAGCATTTCATTTAAAAATTGTAGGCTAGAGTAGCTGTCTACTGACAGTTTCTATTGATCATGCATAGAAATTTGAATTCATGGTATAGCAGAAAACTGTATATTTCAGAGTTTTTGTATTAGTTTCCATTTTTAACTGCTAACTGTGTTTTGCCTATCATTGAGAATTATTTTTAAAGCAGCATTCATAGAAAAAATAACATAGGAAAAAATTTTTTGCATAGGAATTCAAATCCTTTCTTCAATGAAAATCGGCATAAGGACTAAATGAGAAACATCAATGGGCATATACTTTATCAAGTAAGACAAATATATGCATCATATTTGAACTAGCCATATATACCTGCCAACCTATCTATCTATCTCTATGGTATATGTAGCCAATAGGAAGCAACAAAACTATAAAAGGGCAAGGCCAAAAGTTCACGTGTAGAGAAAAACAAAGCATGTAATGTTACTAATATCAAGAAATAGAAATACAAACAATAAAACAGTGTAAAAACATGTCTATTGAATAAGAAAAATATCTAAATGACAGTGTTATTGAAGCTTCAAAAATTATGACTTTATTAAAAATAGTTTCTTAATCTTATTACACAAAATATTTAAGGCCATGTATTAAAATACATAATATAGCAAAAATCAAATACATTGTTTTGAGCATAGGCCAAAGGGAAAGCAATGGAAATATTTGCACACACAATTGCATCCTGCCGTTTTTGTATATGAGCTACAGATGGCCAAAAAATTCATTCAAGTTTCCTAGTGGCGAAAACAAAAGTAAAAATAAGTTTATATTAAAATATTCATAATGTCCTAATGCAAAAGCAAGCTATTGATCAGCATAACTTTTCTTGAAACTAGACTGAAGGGAAGATATATTATCTAGATTTCTCATAAAGAGTAAACTGGAGTCCTAGAGTATATCCTAAACTACATCCCTATAATAATTATAATTCTGGTTCTCATAAGGCTGTTTGTTATAGCATGCATCAATACAAACTGATAGCATGAGGCCTGCCCTAAATCACTGAATTCTAAAACCAGCAAAATAAAAGATGCTCAACTGCCAGTTTTATATTGATCCCAGGAATAATATTTGCAATATCTAAATATATATATATATATATATATATATATATATATATATATATATATATATATACTACAGGCATATGCTCTGTATGTAATGTTTTTAAAAGCTTAGGGGCAATTCACTTAGAACTGACAAAGTGTTGCAATCCTCTTATTTCTGCCAAGATAATCCTACTAATATGCCAACACATCCAACTCTTTCCTCTGGATGTTCAACTAGCTATATTCCAAAAGATGAGCCTTAATCACATGAAGGCACCCTACAGGAAATCCATCTGGTATAAAAGAAAATCTCCACTGGCCAGTGTGAGGAGCTTGGCACCAAGGAGAACTAAAATAATTAAAATGATTACTAGGTTCAACAGATTGTCACAGATTCAGCGTTTTACCCATTCAAGTAGGAGTATCTTGGGATATTTGTACCAAGATATCAGTGATGGGAAGAAGCTCATAGGTGAATTGACCAGTTAACATCTTGGACACTCAACTGAATAAGATGGGATAAGAATATTAAATGAGTCTTCTGGGTTTGTGCTTTCAGAGAAAAGCGAGGGGAGTGTTCTGTAAGGATCCATAGTAAGCATATGAATGAGAATTATGTAAAGATGCGTGAATCCTACTAAGGGAAAAAATGTTGTCAATCATTTAGACCTGACAAGGCAGTAATATTCCAAATATTGATGGCCAGAAAAATTATCTGAAAGTCTTAATAATAATGCAGATTTTCATATTCTGACTCCAGAAACTCAATTTTAGGAGACCTAGAATGAACTGGGAATCTCCACTTTACTCAACAAACATCTGAGATGACCTTGAGTCAGGTAGCTCTATGTGGCCTCCTTGAGTAATGCTCTTTCTACAGGAGAAAACCATGTAGTTTAAGGGAGAAAAAAACAGTTTTGAAAAATCCTGTTATGACCTAAGTTCTAAAAGATGATCTAGTCTGTTTATTGGTAGGTTTCCCAGGAAATATTTTCTCCCTGCATGACAAGACAAATGAATGAATAGATGTCTGAAAATGTACTAGAAACTTAACATTTATTTAAAAATACTGAAATAGTTATATTCACAAAGATAGTATTAGAGTATACATATACATATACATATATACAATGGTTAAAATTAACAAGTTAAATGTCTAAAATTTCAGAATATTTATGAAAATTATGTTTCATTATATCAATCAAATTGAATAAATGATATAATCAACATGGCAATTACAATAACATAGATTATATGTAATAATATATAAATATATAGCATTAACTGAAACAACAGAAATCAAAATTAAATGGTCATAAGGATTACAACTATATAAATTATGCATATGTATAATAATATTAACAAGGAAACTTTGGAAGAATTAAAATGTGTTTGGAATGGACAAAAATCATTTTTCTTTGTATAGTTTCATTAAGTGTAATGATATACTTCAAAAATGTTCATGTTAGTATTAAAATTATCTTAGTTTTACTGAAATTATAACTTGTATGCCTTCTGAAAAAATAGTATAGATTAGTACTTTGGTTAAGCATATTTTTATATATATATAATATAAATTAAATATAATTTATATATAAAATATACATATGTAATTAAATATAGAATTGTATATATAAAAAACTTGGGTAAAATATTGTTGTTACTTCTTCAAAGGGTTTTTATTTTGATGTTTGATATGAGAAGCCCATGAGAAATATATATATATGTGTATATGTGTATATATATATATTTTTTCCAAATTCTGGCTGTCTATATCACTAATTTGAAGAAAGAGCATCTGTGAAACTTTAATTACTAACTTTCATTTTTGTGGAAATATTTTAATTATGTTTTGAAAAAAAATAAGTGCCAAACCCCAAAGCATTAATTTCTTCTGTGGGAAGGCAAGAACCATTGACTGCCAATAAATTTTAGATGTTAAAAAGGGATATTCTGCTCTATGGCAATCATTTCAAAGTCACAATTTTGTGTCACAATTCCAGTACTTACTTTTTGGGTAGATTAGGAAGGAAGGTCCAAGAACTTAAGATCCACAGGCTGACATCATATCATATCCAAAACCCAAGATACTCTAGAGAGCTATTTGACAATCTTGCAACAGAAAGTAGATTCTCAGTAAAAACCAAGTATTCATACTTTTAGTGTCTTTTCCAAGATCCTTCCCATTAGCTTTCACCAAAGACTTAAAGTTATTTTCTAACCAGTCTTCCCTTTTCTATCTATTATTTGTACTGTTGCTAAAATTTTTCTTCTCTATGGCCCAGAGGTGACATAGAAAGTGAGATGATTTTATTCCTGTTGTGTTCTCATCTGTATTTAATGTGAAAAAAAGGCTTTTATATTTTAAACTTGCATTACTAAAATGACTTATCTAATACTGACTGAAGAAATACAATCCCTAGAGAATGCTGTTATTTCTAGTCTCTTAAATATATTCTGGTAAAAGCCAATAGAATATTTCTTAAGTATAGTCTTGGGTATTGTATTGTAACATCACGTAAACAGTAAGATTTTAATGTACCCAAATTTTATTTTTATGGTGAAAAACACCTACCTTTTTTTAACTGTTATAACATGCTCAGCAACATTTAGCAATATGATAAGCGCATGATTTTAAGAACTCTTTTTTATGTTGTACTAACACTTATATCATCTTCAAATTGCATAAGAAAAATAATACTGATTTATACATGTATAACTTAAAACAATTTGTTATAAAGTCATAAAACTAAGCTTGTTGACCTGTTAATAAATTTCTATAGGCATGTGACTGTCCTTTATCAAATGACATATGCACTGTCAAAGAATATTTGAGGCTTCTTTGGCTCATGTTTTTTTTTAAGTTGTCTGTCCCTAAAATAATGAGGATTTAAAATTCTTTTATTTTCCTTGTCTCATTTCTAGAATAAGTTCTAATAATACTCTGAAACAATTTTTTTGAAATATTTTTTAAAAATTACTATAATGCATTGCTTTCCCTGGTGAGCAATTCTAGGCACAAGCAAAACTTGCTTCTAATAACTTCTAAGAAAATAGACTTTGTTTTGAGTTTACCTTAAATGCTTTTATCTACATAAGCAAACAAAAATATTGACTTCTGTTTCTAGATTTATGTAGAGTTTCAATAAACAGCATTTAGGGGCTCTTGTCTCCACCAAAAGTTTTTGCAAATCTAAATAGGCCATTGTAAAATATCTCCATCCGATTATTTTTTTGCAATCCCAAGAAGGTATCTCATTTTTGTCACTGATGTATTTTCCATTAAATCATATATGCAAAAACTCTCTGTTCTCTGGCTCTGGCTGATGTAAAACTCTACTTCTGGTAGAACAATCTGGTTAGTAGAAATAAAATCAAGCCAATTGATTGTCCATTGCCTTTATCCAAGGATATTAGAGCCACCCTACCACTCATTCTAGAGACAGTGTGTTCATTCATTCTTTAATTTATTTAAATATATTCAATAAGCTCTTAATATATGTAAGGATCTACACTAGACACTGGGCATGCAAAGATGAGTGTGTCTGGACTCCCTTCCTGAAGCAGCAGTCTGAGGGAAGAAGAGAAGAAGACCGTATGAAAGATAATGCAATATGAAAAAAGCAACAACAAAAATACAAAACTATGCAGTAGGTAAGCGCAGAGGGCTACAGACACATCTAGGAGGAGAGTTAAACCATTTCTAGAGGTTAGGAAAAGCTACAGGAAAAGCTGAATTTGGATAGAAATTAACCACATAAACAAGTGGAGAGTGTGTAGAAGGAGTATATAGTAGTAACAATTATTAACATTTATTTCACATTTACTAACTCATAACTCACTATTTTGAGACTTAAATAAGATAATGGGTGTAATCTTTGAACAAGTATGACTGGCATGTAGTGAATGTTCCAAAAATGTCAGATATCACCATCTTACATCAATCACTATAGAAAATATTAATTTCTCATTTATCCTTTATACTTAATATGATTTTATTGATATAATTATATAATTTAATAAAATGTAATAATCACTACATCCCTTTTACTGATTGGAACAGAAAATTTCAATAGCATTGATTTTTTTGTGGAAGGCAAAATAGGTAGTAAGAGGTGCAACCCTTTCCTCAGCCAATGTCTGCCTGAACAAACTTCCTGAAAAGAGCTTTCTGGCTATGTAGGAAATAAACTGAGACTAGAGAGTAGTAAACTCGGGGATTCACAAGCTTTTTTCCACAGGTTGGGGATAGAGCTGAATGAGGGAAACCTGAGAGGTATACAGAAGTCATGGCTTTAGCTTTAAGGGTAATGAGAACCTTTCAGTTTTAATTTGTGTTTCAATATAATTACTCTCTGGTTCTCATGGGGCGAATACATTAGAGAGAAATTGGAAGGGATGCCGACCAACTAAACAAACAGACCCACCATTCGTTTGGTGGCAAACAGATGACATTAAACTCCTTTCCTGGTAGAGAGGACTGACTATTTATAGTTATGCCAAACCAATAATGCTGCCTGGGCTACTGCAGTGCTAGTGCCCATAATGTAACACCAACACCACTGCCTGACTGATACTCATATCATAAGTGACAGCTACTGTGAATCTCCAACACCCTGATGCTACTTCTTATTGCTGTAAAGGCATTGTAGAAGTACCTTCATGGTACTTCCTGAATATTCAATGTCTTTGAGATGCACCATGTTTTCTTGATCTCCAGAAAATGGAAGTTTCACTGAAGATTCTTCTTAAATGGAGGAAATGTTGTTAATAATTTTTGTTACAGTCATTTCATAGGTACATAAGCAACATGACTTTCCGTTTTATTGTTTTACAAACTTTTAGCAACTTACATTTTAGGGTTTTACATTATAAATTTTTTTAAGTTTATTTATTTTTGAGACAGAGAGAGACAGAGCATGAACGGGGGAGGGTCAGAGAGAGAGGGAGACACAGAATCCGAAGCAGGCTCCAGGCTCTGAGCCATCAGCCCAGAGCCCGATGCGGGGCTCGAATTCACGGACCGCGAGATCGTGACCTGAGCCGAAGTCGGACGCTCAACTGACTGAGCCACCCAGGAGCCCCAAGGGTTTTACATTATAAACCCATTTTTTTCTATATCCAATGCAATGTTGAACTTTAAATAATAATTTATTTCATAGATTAATTTATTTCAATTTATCAACCCTTTTTCCATCCATTTATTACCCCTTATCTCCAGAATCCATTGCCACTGCAGTTTCATAAGTTCAATAAAATATCTGTGAATATACATTTTTACAAATAATACATGTATCTGTATATACTTGAGAACATTTTCTGATGTTTGGACATAGAATTATTTCAGCTCCCAGCATCTTATTCTGTTCCAAGTGATACTGAGTAATTACCCTTCTCCCTGATACCATTCAAAAAAAAACATCTCTTATTTTATTCCTGTGTCTGGAAAAGACAAAGTATATCACATTAGTGCCCATGTGGTCAGAATTGCCAATCATGTTTTAGGTCTAATCAGACCTACCGAATCATAAAGTGAAAGGGCTCAGTGGAAACCCATTGTGCAATGGAAATGGTACATACAGAATTAGAAGCAGACAACTCCAAAGACCACAACAAGCTGCGTGAAGAGGTAGAACAGATCCTTATATTATCAATTCATGTTGTACTGACTTCTGTCAGCTCACACCTAAGGCTCATGGAGAACTTCTTCTGACTAGCTGATAGAGGATGAAAATAAATTCAGCTTGATTCAAGGATGGATCAGGTCAAGAGGTGGCTAGATAAAAATATTCTACTGCCATACTAGATCTTCCTATGGGATCCCCTGAAAAGAGAACAGGGAGAGTAAATTTTCTCAATGAACAGGGTTTTGAGCAGTGTGACTGATTATCCAATTGTGTCGTGAAAGTTATGGCCTGAGATAAAACTATGCCTGGATTCATAGGTAGGGGAATGGCTTAACTAATGGGTTGAATTTCTGGAACAAATTATATTGGGAGATCTTTGAGGAGGAAATTTAGGAGAGAAGCTTGTGGTTGAATCCATGGAAGTGAACACAAGATCATGTAAGTCCCACCAGAGAGCATCCAAAGCTGAAGGCCCTGTAAATAATTAAGTAGACAGGATGGCTTGGCCAATAAATTTAGGCTAATTTCTATTCTTGGCCATCAAAGTCTTTGGACAATGGAGTCGTAAACAAAGATGTGATGACACAGGTGGGTCTACTCATTAGAACAGAAACATGGCACCTCTCACTGAGGTTGATCTTGCTACTTCCGCTGCTGAATGTTCAATCCACTTGCAACGTAGACAAATGCCATACCTGCAATATACTATTAGTTTTAAAAATGGTCAAACATTGGATTCTATGCCTTGTGAAGCGTGAACATTCAGCTGGTGACCTAGATTCCCTTTATGAACCAGTGTCACCACACCCCACCTACACAAATGTTGAGTTGCTAAGGCTTAGAACTGTCCCATCCCACAGAGAATAACCCCAACTGAAAAAGACCACTTGTACCACTCACCCCATGGGATGCAGTTTATGTTCAATAACTGACTGACGTTCAAGATCTAAAGGTCTTCTTGAGAGTGTACTGAAGCTAAATTTTCACTGAGACTACATACTTGCTTACCTGCTTTCCTTGCTTTCTGCTGTTTCTTCCTTCTCATTCTCCTGAGAGCACTTCCCCCGACATATTGCATGAACCTGTTTCAAACTCTTTATCTGGGGAAGCTAACCTAAAATCATAGATAAATGTTATTTATATATTAGCATTTTCTTGAGGTATTCACACACCACTGCTATGTGGGAAAAATGACACAACTGCTTCCAGGGCAAAATTGTTTATATCCCTATTTTTTTTTTAGCTCAGACATTTTGTTTCTAAGGAAGTATCCTGCAGAAATAATCATAAAAATATGAAAGAAATATATGGATAAATGATTATTGTTTTTAAATGACAAAAATGCTGAATGTGTATCAGTATGGGAATGGGCTAAATAAATCATAATATATCCATACATTCAATGCACCAGGATTAAGTAGACTCATTTGCTGTCACATAGAAATATGTGCAACACATGATAGGAGTAAATCAAAGAGTTTAAGTGCATGTACTTTCATGTCAGCAGAACTGAGTTATTTTGCAGGCACTGCCTTTTATTTACCATGTGATGGTGAAAAAGTACTTGACCTACATAAACCTGCATCTCATTTTCCTTAAATCTGAAGTTGTTTTTAATAATATATCTTATGCAAGGCACTTAGCACATAATTAATGGTCAATATAAATTAGCTGTTCTTTATTATTATTATATTTTAGATGAAAATGTTAACTAGCAGAGCACTGACTCCTTGAGTGTATTTAGAGCATGGTATAGCACTCTATAATGTAGTTCAGATAATATAGAAGTTAAAACATGGGCTATAGGCAGGTTCCCCGGCTAATACCTTGTGACATCACTAACCATTGTGTGACCTTGAGAAATTTCTTAACCTCTGTGAACTCCAATGTCCTCATTAGCAAAATGGATTGCAAGAATAGTTCTTTCTTTTGGGGATTATTACTCTAATAGACTTAAATGAGATAAACATCATAATAGCTAATTATTACTGAATAGTAGGCATCTTTCTAAATGTTTTACGTGTATTTTTTATCATAGCAAATATAGCCCTAGGGTAGATATTGTTTTTACCCAGTTTTATAAATGAGAAAACAAAAACACAAAATAGTTAAATAATTTGTCAAGAGTCATACGGCTAGTACAAGGTGAATCAGGATTTGAATTCATTCTGTCTATTAAATTATGCAGTCTGGAACCATAACTACTTTGGTATAATGTGATTCCAAAGATATGCTAAAGGTTCAATGAATGGTTGATAGCATATTTGTATAAAATATATGTATGTGTACATACACGTACACACACATATATACACATACATATGCATACACATGTGAGTGTGTATGTGTTTGATTATTCATGGAAAAATGTTTGGAAGGAATTTAAGCAACTGTTATTATTACATGTGGGAATGTGTTTCAGGGAGACTGGAGGAGGATATTCACTTTTTAATCAAAATATTTATATTCTTTGAAAATGTTACAATAAACCTACATTCCTTTAAAGGAAGAGTAAAAATATAGTTTTAAATTATCTTAGTTAAATCCTAAAAATAGATTCTCAAGTAAGGTAAGTTAAAATTAGTACACTTAGAATAAAGAACCAATTGCAATTAAAAGTTCAGAAATGATGGCTAAGTAAGAAAAGTAGAAAAACAAACCATCTCCTAATCATAGTTCACTAGAGATGGAATGCATTTATTATGTTGGAACCAACTTTAGGGGACAGAGAGTCAACAGTGTTCCTTAACTACCCAGCTCATTGCCCACCTGAAGGCCTATAGATTATTCCCTGGCTCAACCTGGGGCACATTCTTTCAAAGACTCAACTAAACAATAGGAGTAATGGTGATGGGCAGGTCCTCCTGTGCTTCCTTCTTTCAACCTTCAAAGGTGTGCAGAACATGAGATAAAAAGTTCTACATGGAAATAAAAAAGTGTCATTAATTTATTCATCAGTTATTAAAAGAACTGGGAATATCTCTTTTTATATTCCAAGCCAGACTGTTATCAAATTATTGCTCCTAATCAACACATTTTTAAAAGACTGTAGGTAATGTACATTGAGTTTAGGAGAGGGATTATAAAACCTACTAAAGGAGAACACAGTGAGAAAGTTGGGAAGTAATTTAGATATAAATTATAAATATATATATATATAAATTATAAATAAATGTATAAATAAATATATAAACAAATTTTTCATATAATCTATACAAAAAATAAATTAGGCATTTCTGGCATGGGGTATTGGTTTTGGGTAGCTTGTTGATGGCTGTAGTTAACGACACAAAGAACCAAGTTGCCTTCATAGTAGGCACATTTCTAATAGCTTTAGCTTATACTGTATTGGCTATTCATTGAATACATGTAGTGCAAAGTGATTCAAAATGAGTTTCACTAGGGGTTCCCAGTGGCTCAGTCAGCTGAGGGCCTGATTCTTGGTTTCAGCTGAGATCATGATCCCAGGGTTGTGGGATCCAGCCCCACGTTCCTGAACCGGGTTTGCATGCAGAGCCTGCCTGGCATCCTCTCTCTCTCTCTCTCTCTCTCTCTCTCTCTCTCTCTGTCTGTCTCCCTCCCTCTGCCTCTCTCTCCACCTTGCATGCACTCGTTCTCTCTCTAAAATTAAAAATTAAAAAAAATTAAAAGCTGCTTTTCATTAGCAGAAAGGAAGAGAGCCTATAGAAATAGAAAAACACATTTTATAAAATTCCATGATAGATTACCCTCAGATATCCATTATTTTATTGAAGCATTAAAATAGTTCAAGGATTGTGTGGCTCTTCCAGAGACTATATCTTTAATATGGGTGCTCTTTGGTTAGAGTCACTCTTCTGATGTCATAGAACTGACTTGTTCTGACAGGAGTCCTTATGTTTTAAAGAGTAAAATATAGGGGGAAAAACACAGACACAGAAATGAAACTAGCCAGGGCATACATCCTATCTTTACCCCAGCCTAATTATATGCCCTGGGACATATAATTATTTCTCAGATTCCCTGATTTTCATCTGGCAAAAGTAACCTTGAAGGGTTGTAGTAAAAGTTACTATAACAATATAAATGACCGTGTGACATGTAATAGGTGATTATAAATTGTAGTATTATTATCACTTTTCTATCCCTCCACAGAGTATATACTCCAGTTGATTTGTAAAAATCACAATTTCCCAGTCCCCAGAATATTGAAACAGCTGGATCACAAGTAAGCAACCACACTGTACAGAAAATGGAATCATTAATTAGCCAAAAGAGGAGCTAGAAGGCAAAGAGGAGAGTTATACAGAGACAACAAAAGAGAGTTTATTATTTCTGACTCTTGGATGACATTTTCTCTTTGGACATGAAAAGTAATGAGAATGTACAGGGAAATGGAGCTACCATTTTTGTGCGTGTGAGTTTTATTTTCAGTGTGAATCAGGTGCAGCTGAGGCAAGGCCTGGCAGAATCAATCCCCGTGGTGGGCAGTTCAGCGTGTTCTGGTAGGCCAAGTAGCTATCCGTTCAATTGAAAAGAAAACTGGGTATGTTGATGGAGTCAGCTTCAGACCAAGCCAAGAGCTAAGTGTGGGGAGAGGCAACCAGCTCGGGGAAAGAGTACACAAAGGCTGCTGACAAAAGGAAGCACTTAACGGGTGGAATGCACCTTAACTCATTGAGCACCAAGAGTGTTTCAGTCTGGAAATGAAATTGCTTCTGTTCCCACTGACGTCTGAGGCTTCATGTTTTAAGGAGGCCTTTTAGTAACACGGATGCAAGTTGATTTTCTTTCAAAATGTACTTTGTCACTTTCAGTTCTGTATTTTATTTGAAGAGAACTAAGAACTTTCCTGCCATGTACTAGTGTTATAATATTAGGAAATCATGTTATCTAATGTTTATTCTGCCCTTTAACAGGCCAGACTCTTCATTAGGCCCTTGGAATAGAAAAGTGATTCTGGCAATGGTGCTCCTTTCAGAGAGTCTAGTGGGGGAAATAGATGTCTGAACACATAATTTCAATAATGCGAGAGAAGTGGCAATACTCACATGCGTAAAATGGCACACTTCCCTAAGAGGTTTAGCAAAGGCCTCGTGAAGATGGTTAACAACTGAGCTCAGACTTTAAGGATAAATGGACCTTTTCCAGATGGAAAAAGCCAAATGGACATTATAGAGAGTGTCATAAGGATGTTGACTCTTTAGCTCATTTAACATATGTCAGGAACTGAGGAAAATGTCATATATGCATTAACACATTTGAGCCTCCAACAACTGCCCTACGTAAGTTTGTTTTTACTTCTTGATACATAAGTGGCTACGGGGATCACAGATAATGATAGTATGACACTGTCACAACCATTTCACTAGAATATCTTTGCATAAATGTGTTATCATATCACTGTAGAAAAGTACAAAAACCAAAAACCAGAGCATTCATTAATCAGTGAGCACCTCCGTGATGGCCAGGCACTGAACTGGGGTGAACTGTAGAAAGAAAAATTGAAGCTACTCTATTAACAAAACAATAAAGCTGAAGAAGCAAGTATTGAGGGAAAAAGTAACTACTGGTAATTCCTTGCTGACAGTAGGTTAGGGATGAGAGATGGAGTAGACATAAATGATTGATGGTTTTTGCTTGAAAAATGAAGTAAATATGATGACATATTATCAAATAGGTAAAACCTTAGGAACAACAGCTTAAGGGGGGAAATAGGGAATTAATTTTGGAGTCTTGGGGCTCCCCTATGAAAATTAGTCATATTATCTGCTTAACTACCTCTCAGTTTGATTAAGGACATCAAATTATACAGTGATGCTTTTAACTCTGTAACCCTATGCAAATTTTAAAAAGGCTATTTTATTCCAAATGAATAAAAAACCACAAAGATATAAACTCCTATGGAAACTCTCAAGTGGCCTTTTGGGAGGTAAATGGCTACTCCAGCAATTTGACACAGAGCAGATACTTAATATTTGTGGAGTAAAATAATAAATTAATGAATACATGAAAGCACAGATTCATGCTGAGATTATGTATCTAGAAAATCTTCTTGTAGAGTGCAGACAAGAGAAAATGGACATGAATTCATGCAAAAGAAAGCTGAAATTGATAAATCATTAGCATCATAATTGCAGAGTATTGCCCCTGGAGATGTTCCATAAAGGGAGACACTCTTTGCTAAAGAGGTTGCTCCTTTCTAACCTGGATAGTTTATAGCAAGTTCTACACAGAGTTCAGCAGAAAAAGGAATGGAGGGAGCATAGTTGATCCCGAAGAACCAGTCTGGAAGATTCTACTAAGCTCATATATACTCTCTTACCTTTTGTGGATGGAAGCATCTACTTATGCTTAGACATGTGTGGTCCGTCCTTGTGTTTTTATCATTAACCCTCTAATCTAATTTAATCTTGTTTCAATATGCTACTTTTAAAACCCCACCTAAGATTCTCTGCTCATTTGTGTAGAGATTCCTTGGCCAATCATTTACTTGAATTCAAACTCATCAGGACCTTTCCTTGCAGTTATATTTTTATTTTTACTCTGATGACCCCCCCCCCCACTTCAAGTGTCATTTCCCCTCATTCTCTTTTAATGCATGGCATCCATTACTGTTCTTTGCACTTGGAACCAGCAATTATTCTCTGCATAAAGTTATTCCTTTTGCATTCTCTCATTGCTTACATTTTTCAATGTTTATTTATTTTTGAGAGATAGAGTGTGAGCAAGGGAGGGGCAGAGAGAGAGGGAGACACAGAATCCGAAGCAGGCTCCAGGCTCCGAGCTGACAGCACAGACCCTGACACTAGGCGCCAACTCACAAATCATGAAATCATGACCTGAGCCGAGATCAGATCCAGGCGCCCCACTAATTGCTTACATTTTTATCTATTATTTATTTTTTTATTATATAATAATTTTTATTTTATTGCACCAATTTTACTATCTATATCGCCTTGTCAACATAATTTTATTATATTGCCTCAATAATAGTTTCATACACTCGTTTTAAGTGTATATTTTAATATTAAAATTTAAGAGTAAACTTATATAATTAAAATAAATTTTAAAATTTAGAATTAAGTTCTTGACCTGTGACAGCTGTAGTTAAATTGTATCCATATAATAAAGCCTAAAAATATATTACAATATGAAAAATATCAACAAACAGAGTGTCTGGTTGGTACTGCTGGTCAAGCTAAGAATTGGTCATATAAGAGTTAATAAGGCAAGGATGATAAGACAGACAAATAAATATAATATTAGAGTATCATATAATCAGAGTCAGAAAACTGTGAAATATAAATAAACATATATGTGTATATATATATATATATATATATATATATATATATATATATAGGCACCCAGGTACATACACACATGTAATATGCATATATATTTGAATAAATAAAATGATTTCATTTCATCACTTTATTATTATCAGAGTATGAAGCTGACTTCAATATAATTACATGTTTCTAAAATACAGATATCCACTGCATTGATGATAGATTATTTTTAAAATTAGCACTGTATTTTTTTAATGTTTACTTAATTGGGGGGGGAGGCAAAGAGAGAGGGAGACAAAGGATTCAAAGAGAGCTCTGCACTGCAGCAGAGAGCCTACAGCAGGTCTCAAACTCATGAATTGTGAAATCATGACCTGAGCCAAAGTCAGACACTTAACCCATTGAGCCACCCAGGTGCCCCATGTACTCTATTTTTTAAAATTCTTGAATTGATTTTAAGTATTTGTTATTAATTCAATAATATTTCACATTCATAACACATAAAAAAGGCTATGCTCTTATTTATTTATTTTTATTTTTTAGGCTATGCTTTTATGATTGACAAGTAAGGTAGAAAGACCTCTTTCAAAGTGGTTGTTTTATTTGAAAACACACATTATTAATGTTATTAGAAAGGATGGAACGGGAGGGTATTATCCTAAGTGAAATTAGTCAGTCAGAGAAAGACAAATATCATATGACCTCACTCATATGAGGACTTTAAGAGACAAAACGAACATAAGGGAAGGGAAACAAAAATAATATAAAAACAGGGAGGGGGACAAAGCATAAGAAACTCATAAATATGAAGAACAAACTGAGGGTTACTGGAGGGGTTGTGGGAGGTGGGGGTGGGCTACATGGGTAAGGGGCACTAAGGAATCTACTCCTGAAATCATTGTTTCACTATCTGCTAGCTAATTTGGATGTAAATTTTAAAAAATAAAAAAGAAATTTAAAAAAAAAGAAAAAAGAAAAAAACAGAAAGGATCTAAAATCCATGTCCATTTGCATGAAACATACTTTAAAATATAACCTTGTATTTAAGAATTTTCATACATAACAGCCTTTGAATTCTGATAAATGATAAATAATTAATAACCACGTTAAAATGGCTTTCAAGTCATTTTTATTACAATCTAAGAAGTGTAGCAAGATAATAACATGAAAGATCTGATTATGAATTAAATATTTTTCAAGAAGTATCATCTGGAGGACAAAAACTCTGTCTAGTGTTTCCCTTGCAATTTCCCACAGGGTCTGGTAAAGAACGGTAGGTGCTCACCAAATATTGATGGTTTGATGGGCTTTTGAAGTTGATTTCCTCTAATGTCCTTTCCTTCTCTGATACTATCTTATTCCATAATATCGCTAAATGTTAACTTTCCTCCATAGAGAAATATAAAACACATAATGCTTTCTTGGTAAAAATGATCCATTGAGTGACTGAGTGATGTGATTTACACATTACTCATGCTAGTGTTAAAAACAAAAAACTCAGATAATGTTCTCATTAGAAAGAATTATTCCAAGATTAACAGAGAATGAGTTGAGACAGTCTGTGCTCTTTTATTTTCAAAAATAACTATAGTTGAAATGGGACAAGTGAAATTGTTTTGTTGGCATTATTTCTTTTAAGTTCTTCTGTTTTTCTTAGTAGGACACATATTACATGTGTCTTAATTATTAGGGTTGAAAATAGCAGAGTTGAAAAACTTCAAATTGATCATGAATACTGATTTATAAACCTGAGCTATCTAGGGTTGCTTAATGTTGCATAGTTGTGATGCCAGCAATGTTCAGAAAAAAATGTCTTGGGATGTTTTTCATTATATGTTAGATTTTTCTAAACATTATTGGTCACTTAATTCCTAAAATAGTGAGTGAATAAAACATCCAATCTTAACCAGTTTTTGAAGTTGTTGTTTACAATAGAAGACCTATATACCTTTAGAAGTGAACACATATCAAAGACACTGTGTATGAGTCATTTTCAAATAAACGACCAATAGGAACTCTTAAGATTTTTAAATCGAAGAATCATGTTAACTTTTGTGTAGTATGAATATTGTTTGGATGGGTAGAAAAAAAAGTGGATGAGACATATAGGAAGGATGAAAAGCCCTAGTAAAATCTCAGAAGCAGACAAAAGCTGGATTCAGTAAAAGTGATAATGTCACTTAGTCTGACACCAAAGTGTGAATAGGGAAGAAGATCAGGCTGTCAATGGATGAAAAGGGTCTGACTCAGCTAGCGATGGAAAATGGACTCTAACCAGCCAGAGGCTGAATAAAGGTATCTCCTGCTTATCAAAACCCTCGGAGACAGAATCACTTTGTTCGATTTCTCCCAAACTAAGAAAAAAAGGACAGAAGCTATATCTCTAGGTGTTCATAGAAATAAATTATGTCCATAATCTGTCATGCAAAGCATTGAAATTCTACTCCATATCATAAGGATAAATTTATACAAACTTTCTGAAGTACCATACATCCCCATAAGCTTTGTAAACATTGTCAGGTAGAAAAGTCGTTTTGTTTTTACTATGCATATATTTTTTGCCTGATTTTATTGAGGTGTCTTAAATGCAGGTGGATATAATGAGATCATTGGATGGTGGAAACTAAAAGTAAAAGCCTGACTCTGCCAGATCTGTTTTATGAGCTCACAATTTCTATTCTGTAGGTTTAAACATAGTAATGGCAGATAGTGGGAGTGGAAGAAAGAAAAAGAAAAAAGTGTGTTGCCAGGGAAAACCATAGACTTGAAAGTCAAATAGACCTAAGTTGTAATAAGTCTACCTTTCTTGGTATGTGACTTTTGAACTCTATTTAAGCTCTTTGACTTTGAGATTTCTTATCTATATAACAAGGACAATTATTTCTATCTCAAACTATTGATGTGTCTAGTTTCATGCTTGGCACGGAGGCAGTACTCAAAAAATGTTAGCTCTCATCCCGTGAATGTCATTATTTTATTCATGGCGAATTTTCTGTTAGACATAAAAAAGACCATGTCAGCAAATTTTTTTTTTAATTTTTTTAACATTTATTTATTTTTGAGAGACAGAGAGAGACAGAGAGCAAGATGGGGAGGGGCAGAGAGGGAAGGAGACACAGAATTTGAAGCAGGCTCCAGGCTCTGAGCTGTCAGGAGATGGAAATGGGGCTCAAACCCACGAACTGTGAGATCATGACCAGAGCTGAAGTTGGACGTTTAACCAACTGAGCCACGCAGGCACCCCATCAATGTTAGCAAATTTTCTTCAAGTTCATTATAAGGTTACATTGTGGCTTTTTGAAAACTTTTTTTTTAATTAACAACATAATTAATTCTATACATCTTTCTGCTGGGTTGTGATTACTGCAGTGTTAAAATTCAGTTTATGATATGCTTCAAAATTTAAAAAAAAGAGAATCACTTTGCTTTTATATTAGCAAAAAAGAGTTTGTTGTTGAAGATTAAATGCTTACAGAAGTTTGGAAGGGGCTGAAAACAATCTGTAGCTTAATCTTCCAGGAACTATTACCAAAAATATGCTCCAGAACTGGTCGTCAAGAAAGTCACTGTTCTTCCTATAATTGGTAAGAAAGCTCCATTTAGAATCAGGGAGTCACTGCTATGGCTCCACACTAGCTCTGCTGTTACCTTTGTGTGCAAAGACAGGCCCTGTGCTTTCTCCCTCGAAGTTTAATCCGAAAGCAAGTTTTGCTCCAGTCTATCTGATTTGTGCTATCTGAATCACTTTTAAAATTCTAGGTTCAAGGAAGATTAGAAAAGTAAGTTTTAGGGGCGCCTGGGTGGCGAGTCGGTTAAGCGTCGGACTTCAGCCAGGTTACAATCTCGCGGTCTGTGAGTTCGAGCCCCGCGTCAGGCTCTGGGCTGATGGCTCGGAGCCTGGAGCCTGTTTGTGATTCTGTGTCTCCCTCTCTCTCTGCCCCTCCCCCATTCATGCTCTGTCTCTCTCTGTCCCAAAAATAAATAAACGTTGAAAAAAAAATTAAAAAAAAAAAAAGTAAGTTTTAAGCATTTGAGCTCCTTCCATATAGGAATTTTTATAGAAGACAGTTAGAATGAATCATTATTAAATTAACATTGTGTATCTACTACAATGCAAAAATTGCTAATCAGTAACCTGCTTCCATCCTCAAATTTTTTAAATAACAATAGTTGGTAACAAAAGGCACCTTCCAAATAAGTATAAACAACCTTTGGGCAAATGAAAGAGTATCCAGATTTTGTTGAAAAGGCACATTCTGCATGTTTGTTTCTCCTCTAATTCAATTAAAACCCCATCATGATAGCAATTACATTTAACTAGGAGATAGATGTAAAATTAAAATATCCTATTTAAGATAGTTGTGCAAAGGGAGAGAGAAACAAAAGAAATTTGATTCATAAAAAGGCATATAAGAAGGATTTATGGGTAGCTACTTTAGTCTACATTTACACAAGGTTATAATAAGATTTTCAAGTTGTTTTTTTCTCCTACCCATTCTGTATTTCCTTTGTTCACAGTCACTACATCTACTCTTCGGGATTCTTTATCTGTCGGGGTGGCCCAAATCTTTACTCCTAAAGGATCTAAGTCTTGACGTTCCTACATATGTGTGGCTGCTCCAGTCTTCCATTAACTGATACCACCAGATACGGCAGTGCATCAAACATTCCTCCTGACCCCTACTGTGTTAAAAGTAACCAATTCGCCCTTGATAATCAGAAACAGTCATTTCATATAACATAGTATTATTCCCCTTTTCGGGGTTGCTGATCAAACAGCATAAAGCCCCAAAATAACCAGGTGGTATTCTCAATGACAAGTTCAGTGACTATTGTTTTATTTGGTGAAAGCATTCACCTAAAAGTTCTGAACAAACAGAACTCTGTGATGCAAGGTAAAGTAGATAATACATTTTGAGTTAGTAGTTAGGTACAATATAAGAAATGCTACTTCTAATCTACCTGGTGATTCCAGTTCCATGTGTTTTGAGCATAAGAGGACTAGCCCAGCCTCATATATTGGTCACTGATATCTAGAACACTCTCTCTCCTCTTGGATGCCATACTTTCAAAGGGCTGCTTCAAACTAGCACAATAGCAATCTTTAAGAGCCCATTAACCAGTTACCTCCAGGCGAGAGAGTAAGATTGATTATTTCTAAGAGTATAAACCAATTGCCTCACTACTCTGGCTGAAAAATAAGCACATTCATTAAGAAGCAGGATATTCTGCTGTTGAGTGAGGCATTTTGTAAGTCTATAATGGCATTGTTAGAAGAAGCATGATAGGCAGAGAAGAACAGACCAGAATAGGTGTTTCTTCAAATAAGAAAACCTTTCATATTTGACATGCCCCATATTACCTAACTGCTCCCTTAGAGATATTGCTATGTGGAGGCCTCAGTGTTGTTCTCTGCTGCTGGCCTTCGGCTATGCAAGTGGTATATCCAGCTAAGCCCTAGTAAGAAGAAAACTGTCCACATACACTCCTTCATAATCTTTATCCCTATCAGCATGATCACTTTTTGCCCTAGATCTCTTAAGCAAGTATGGATACCTAGGAAAAGAGGCCAAGTGTTATAAAAAATGCTGTCTTATTTACTGAGCGTTTCTTCTACCAAGAGAAGCACATAACACACAAATATCCTCTTGTGCTGGGTCTATTTCGAGAAGTTCATGAACATACCTTTTTCCCAAACCTTTTTGTAACCTAACTACTTTTACATTTTCTTTTTCCAGTTCCCTGACCACCTGGCCAAACTACTGCCCATTATTTTTGAATAACTGTTAAGCCATACTTGCAGCCAGCTCTTTTTCCACACAGTGTGATATATGTATAATTTGAAATTTGCTAAACGCAGAATCTTCCTCCCTCTCCTTTCCAGACAGTAGACAATAGCAGTATTACAGGAGCACTTATAACTATTTTCTAGCATATAATAAAAGACCATGTGTAAACAAGTCTCTTTTTCCCCCTCTTCTCCATTAAGTTCTCCATTGGGAACTCTGTACATGGGCATCACAAATGTGGGCTAAGGAAGGGTACCAGTGGAGTAGAGGTAGATGCAATGGGTCCAGAGACTTCTAGAATGTCAATTTTGCCTTCCCTTAATATTCTAAAATATGTCTAGCTATAAATAATATATTTTTATATTAAATGTAGTATAAAATTTGTAAGTATATAGATTGCAGTTATAAGTCTATAAAAAATTAAAGTAAGCATTTAGGGGGCTGCCCCTTATTAATCTTTGGGATTCGGTAAACAATTAGACAGCAATTCTGATTACTATTACTGTTACCTATTATGAAAATCATGATGCCCTTTATTCTGTCAATTAAATGTTTCTACTTGGCCTCTGAATTTTGAGATCCCATGATACTCGTTAAAATCAGAACACATATCAATACAACCTTCATTATCATACTACAAAGAACAGCAAACAATATGCTATGTCTTTCCTTACCAATGGATTTTTCAATGACTTGGTGAAAAGACTCTCCTTTGGGCTTCCTTAGGAGTCATAGTGGATATATAAATGAATCATCCATGATTAAGGAACTCCAACATTGTTAACTCCTTGAGGCATTAGGATTCCTTCTATGCTATGCATGGGAATTTTGGCCTTTTGACAATTTAGCATAAACCATATTTAGGTTCATATTTAAGAAACCAGCCAACAAAACAGATTCTCAAATGCCTCAGTTAGAAATAGTACTTAGATTCTCTTGGAAGTGCAGCCTTATAAATACATTTATCCATGACTAAAATTGTATTCTTACCACATTCATATAGTATATTTGTGATTGATTCTCACACATACTCCTCATTCCCGTGTTAATATATGTTAGCAAAAACTTTAGTGGACTAGTATGAGTAAACTATCCTCACATCATCATAAGATCTCTTTCTACAGATGAACATACTGTTGGAAGTAATGGTAAGGCTACAGAATACATGTCTCCTTGAGGTAACCACTGCAGCTGACACTATCCCAAAGTCTTAATGCAACTCAAAATTAGCCTCATCAGGGTAGAAAAAGTTACTCTGTGGGAAAGGTAAATTCATTGGGCACTCCAGGATTTCAGAGTTAACTAAATCCACACAAATACTCTCATTGTGATTTTTGAGGTGTTATTTTCCAACAAATGTATTAGTTTTCTTATCAGACGTACGTCAAGACTGTAAATATTGTTTTCGGTACCTTAATGTAGCAATCAATAGCATCAGAGTTTTGGATCAGTTGTGGTAACTATTACCACTATTTACCAAATATTTCTAGTTTTTGCTTCTCTAGACATGTCCTAAGATTGCCCTTACTGACCCCCTTCAGGTTGGGTAGAACTATGTTATTATTTATACCCAGTCAATTGTGAGTTGACTTCTGTATATAACTTCCAGGACAGAGCATTTAATTTCTGGTATGAGACATTCCACACTTTTCATTTATAACCAACATAGCCATTGTGTTCAAGAAGGTAGTTACATCAAGAATCTGAGCCCCTTAGAGATTATGAAGAGAACCTCCCACTCTCCAGCAATGGATATGGAATTTAAACTATCTGTATTTTGAGTTACCTAGATTTAGGGGGTGTTTGTTAACACAGCACAGCTTAACCCATCCTGATTAATACATTGATTATCATGGATATTAGGCTATGCCTTCACTGCGTAAGAGATTATAATTCTTTTAAGGCACTTATAAAAATTCCCCTAAGGTGGGACAATGTCTTCAGCAGGACTTTGGAACTCAGGCTTGTCTTTTTCCTATCCTATATTCTTTAGCACAGCTAAAGTAGTTCACTCACCCCCAAATTCATGAATTGTTCATTTTTGTTGTAAGGGTATATTGTAGCAGCTAATAATCTCACCAAATACTTTCCTTCAATAAGCACTTTCTCCCCGGAGACTACAAGATAATCATTTAATTTATTGCCTTGGTATAGAATATGATAAAATGACAGTGTTCTGTAACTCTGATGTTAAGAAGGATCCTCATTGTCTTAAAATACAACCAGGTCATATACTCAATACCAGGGACCCATTTCCTTGAGGCTTATTACCAGGCACAAATTGTTATATTAATTATGGTTTAGTAGCAAAGGTGGAATACACGCAAGTTAACATATGCAGAAAATAATGCATTATATTGAATGTAATTTCTTACTGAATTATTGGGAAGCAATAGGAATAGATTCTAGGTTGAGACCTCAAATATAACTTCCAAGTCAACAATAATTGGGCTTCAAAAGGGCTGCTTTTCTTTTTTCTTTTTCTTTTATTAATTTAATTTTATTTTATTACAGTAAAATATATACAGAACATGTTTTAAGGTTCAGCCATGTTGTAGCATGTATCAGAGCTTCATTCCTTTTTATGACTGAATAATATTCCATTGTGTGGATACCAAATTTTGGGGGGGGGTTGTTTTTAACTTGTTTAATTGAAAAATAATCAACATACAATGTTGTATTGGTTTCAGGTGTACAGTGATTTGATATTTATGTACCGTGCAAAATGATCAACATAGTAAGTCTAGTTTCCATCTGTCATGATACAGATTTGTTCCAAAATTATTGAATATATACCCTATGTTGTACATTACATCCCAAAGAGACTGATTTTCCTGCCACATCAAGAAGCTTTCTGTTGAATCGGGAATTCACTTCTACAGCTGCTTGCTTCATAACCATAATACTTATGCTATACTACACACACACACACACACACACACACACACACACTCTCACACACACACACATACATGCATATGCACACACACATACATATAACACAAATGGATGTCTTGTGCCTCTTTTCTCCTCCCACTTAACCCAGTTTTGAATTCAAGTCTTCTTCAAGTATGTCTGATTTGAAGAATCTAAATCATAACAAGGGATCTTGCATTCTTTTTTGTTGTTGTTTTAGTTATTCAGCATCTGCCTTATAAGAAAGCATGTTAGAAAATGGTTGGAATGGACACTGAACTGCCTGAGCCAGTGCATCTGCCAGTTTACTTACTTGGTAGTAATTTGTGGAGTGAAAGCCTAATTGTGAAAAGCTTTAGAATTAGCACTTCAGTCTTGAAGTGGTCCCTCAAGCATTTACTCTATAGAACTGTTGTCAAACTTTAGTTCATTTCACAACTTTAAGTATATAATTTGTGCCAAGTTCTGGAGATACAAAGAACAGTTACTCCAGTATCTTAACCTTAAGGGACTAATGGTCTATAATGTAGCATAGACTAATCAATAGCTGCAGTAATTCACGTATTAACAGTGTACCAAGAGGTGAATAACATGCTATGGGATTAATTTAGCTTTGGATGGATATAGAATGGATTTTGGGTAGTCCAGCATGGGTAAATTTAGATCATACCTTAAAATTTTTTTCTGGTCTTAAAAGAGAAAGGAAATATGTTATATGATGAGACAAGAACATGAGAAAAGCATGGAAATATAAGCCTCTATATGAAAGTATATGATCCCTGACCACAGTATGTGTATAATACATATTTATTTAAATAAATGAGAAAAAAAAAACCAGGATGCAGAGGTCATAATAAAAGTGAACAGAAAATAGGCCAGAACAGTAAGGATTTTTAGATTGTTAAGGGCTTTTAAAGCCTGTCTTGACCAATGAGTTGTGAGTGGAAATCAAGAGGTATCACTTTCAGGCCAGGGCATTTGATTGCTGGTACAAAATCACACACTGTTTTCTCCCTTGCTAAATTACCAAAGTCCAGAAGGAGTCTGTTTCAATCATAGGGAATGTAAGAAAACAGAGCTCTTTTATACAAAGAAATCTGTAGTCATAGCTTTATAATGGTAACCCTGGAAGTACTGAGGAGGATAGATTTTACTGCAGACAGCTGGAGTCAGACAGATCAGATAAAATACTATCTAAGAGTCTAAATCCACTGAATTTGAGCAGAAGCAGTAGTGGAGATGAAAAAGCTCATCTAAGAGACATTAAAGGGAGAGAAATGAAAGGACTTACTTGAAGCAAATATATAGATGAAGAGGGAAAGGGAGAAGTCAGCAATAAGTTGAAGATTTCCATCTTGGCCCTCTGAGCGAATTGTAATGTCTTAGTTGGAACACAGACATTTAATGCTCACCATCTATGTGTGTTCCCAAATTGTACATGCCTTCTGTTACCACAAGAGTAGGATCAAATTTTCAAGCAACGAGTGAAAAATAAAGTGGTTTAGTAAATAATGTTTATTTCTGTGGAAGAACTTCTCATCAATGAGCTATGAACAGAAATGATGTGTGTCCCTTCTGGGTAAAATAAGTTAAGTGGCGTGCAACTGTCTGGCTCTTCCCTACACTTGATGTCAATGGAGATCTTGAGATGGCTGAATCACTTAGAAACTAGATCTACAAGTCACTTGATAGATAGAAGCAACCCTAGAATGGCATCCAGTCCTTATCACATGTTGAGTTAAGTGAGATATTAATGGTTTCATGTGTAAATTGACTAAATTGCTTTTATGACAGCTCGGTAAGTCTACCATGACTAAAACAGGATGAATAGAGGAAAAACAGAACACATAAAGAGGTTAATGGCTATAAAGTTTGAATATTGAATATTTGTCATATGCCAGTCACTGTTTTAAGCATATTCATTATATGTAACAACCCACTTGCTTCTCAAACAGCCCTCCCTATAAGGAAGACCTGTTTTATTCTAATGTTAGAGATGTGGAAATTGAGGCACAGGAAAGTTAGGTAATTTGATTTCATATAGCTAGTATGCTGTGAGCTTGACATTCTGGATCATATTTTACACATGCTGAATTTGAGATAAGAATATCCAGTGTGCATACAGAAATATGTTTTTCATGCTTAAGCAATTTAATTTTGTGATTCATTAACATAGAGCTTATATCTGAATCCAAAGACAAGAAACATGTATTTGGAAGCATATTAACACAGAGAGAAGACCAAAGTAGTGAGAATATGAGGGGATTTGTTTTGAGACCTGAAATAATAAGAAAACACACAAATACAGCAGTGTCGAGACTAGATTTCCTTTTCCTGGCCCTAACGTTTTAGATCTTGGTGATTTCATCATGCTGCCTACTCATACTTCCAAAGTGTGGGTGCATTAGGTGGTGGAACAGGAGAGCACTGCATAGAGTTGGACTCAAAAGGCCTTTCATCGGTCTGCAGAGCTCTTCACCATGAGGGCAGCAAGATAGAATATCTGTGTCTGCCCTCAGTCTGGGTGGATTGAAAGAAAAGGGAAACAAGTTGTCTGATTACTTCCTCACTGTAAACTTGGGGGCAGCAATTGCAACCTATCTGTCACCTTAAAATTTCAAGCAAATAATGAAAAATCAAGTGGCTTAGTAAATAAAGCTTCTTTTTGTGGAAGAACTTCTTGAGATTGCCTAACTTTGATAACGTTTCCTTCTCTACTTTTTCTCTACCATTATTCCTGAAAGCTGAACTCTTAATATTGCTTATCAAAACAATCTTTACCCTGCCCTTTTTATCATTAACTCTCAGGCCCAGTCATTTTTCTGACCTCTGGGGCCTTACATTTGAAATGTTTGATATTAACTACTACATACGTAGTGTAGTATATATAACTACTATACACATGGTATAGTAGTACTCCCAAATATCTATTTATATTTATGTGTCTAGCATGTGTTTCTGGTTCTTTGTAAAAGCTCTCATACCTTGATGTCTACAACACATCTGTAATTAGTTGTTCAGCCAATATTCAAAAGAAGATTAAGTTCATTTATGGTTAATATATTTTTAATTTTTAAAATATTTATTCATTTTTTAATGTTTATTTATTTTTGAGGAGAGAGAGTGGGGGAGGGGCAGAGAAAGAGGAGGACAAAGATCCCAACTGGGCTCTGTGCTGACAGCAGAGAGACTGATGTGGGGCTCAAACTCACTAACCATGAGATCATGACCTGTGCTGAAGTAGAATGCTTAACCCACTGAGCCACCTGGGCGCCCCAATGTTTATTCATTTTTTGAGAGGGGGAATGAGAGAGAGAGAGAGAGAGAGAGAGAGAGAGTGAGTTGGGGAAGGGTGGAGAGGGAGACACAGAATCAGAAGCAGGTTCCAGGCTCTGAGTTGAGCTGTCAGCACAGAGCATAATGCAGGACTCAAACCCACAAACCGTGAGATCATGACCTGAGCCAAAGTCAGACACTTAGCTGACTGAGCCACCCAGGTGCTCGATATGGTTAACATTTCTTAATGCCCAATGAGATATCTGTATGGTAAAATATGCCAATATCAAAGAGATAATATGTTTCTAAAAAGAAAAGCTCAGGAGTCACACACAGGGTTCTTTGGTTTAATCCTGCCTCTGTTATTTATTTGTACATGAGGACTTGGATCTTCTAAGCTTTAAATTCTTAGCCTCAGCTTTCTCATTTGTAAACTGGGGATAACTGAGCCCATTTCACCTGTTGTATGTATGAAATCAAATAATTCACAGAAAATCCCTGTATACCTAGCATATAGCAGGCTCTCTACAGAAATTCATTCCCTTCTCACTAGTTTGTGTTTTCAGTAAGATTTTCACTACCAGGAAGCCAGGTGGTGGCTATCTTCTTTGAAATCATCCTCTTTGAAGACTTGTTTGATTCCAACGTTTTGATAGTTTAGATTTTAAGACAATTTAGGATATGTACTAAGATGAATACTTTTAACTCAATAGTATGTATACATTCCTTTAATTGGATGGAATTATGAATAAATTATTTTATAGTAATTTAATATCTGTTTTTAGTCTCTGTATTTTTTATTTATTTTGAGAGAGAGAGAGCACAAGTGGGGTAGGGGCAGAGAGAGAGAGGAGGGAGTAAGCTCTACGCTGTCAGCGTGGAGCCCAACGCAGGGTTCAAACTCACAAACTGTGAGATCATCACCTGAGTCAAAATCAAGTTGGATGCTTACCCAACTGAGCCACCCAGGCACCGCTGAACATCTGTACTTTTGACATTGCAGAAAATTTTTCATTGACAATCATGAATAGTTCCACCTGCAGTTTTTCCACTCACCTCCTTCAAAAATTCAGCTCAAAATATTATTTCATGAAATTCTCTTTGTTAGTAAAAACTGAATTCCCTTTTCTGACATAAATTAATTATCCATTCTCTATATGTTAGAAAACTCACAACCCTAGTTTGTACAATCTATGTTCAAATCTTGAAGTAGTCTCCCTATTACATAAACTGTTTGTGTGTTTGTGTAGATAAAAACTTCTTTTTTAAAGTTTATTTATTTATTTTGTGTGTGTGTGTGAGAGAGAGAGAGAGTGAGAGGTCAGGAGAGGGGGAGAGAGAGGGAGAAAGAGGATCCCAAGCAAGCTCCATGCTGCCAGCACAAAGCCCAACTCGGGGACTGAACTCATGAACCATGAGATCATGGCTTCAGCCAAAACCAAGAGTCAGAGTTAGACGCTTAACTGACTAAGCCACCAGGAGCCCCTAGGTAAAAACTTTGAAACAAATTTGGGGAAAGTCTTTTAGGAATGTGATTTGAGTTACAATAGATATTTCTAAATGTTTTTTTATGTGCAATGATTTTCATCAAGTAATGCGATGTATGAAAATATCTTGCAGTTATTTTACTTGAGAATTTTCAATCAGCTTTCGGTTTTCTGATTCTGACTTTCTCTGATAAGCAAACATCTATGGAAGAACATCAGCAATTTTGTACATGGAAATTGAATAGAGATAAATTATGTTTACTTCAGTGAGGAGTATCCTGACATTCAATTGCTTTTCTATATTTTATTGTAAACCAATAATGGGCCAAAAAATGTTCATAGCAAAGGAGGTTATGATAAATTTGTCTGGTAAGTGGACTAAGGGTTCTCCTTTCAACCTTCATCTACACAAGATAAAAGAGAAATATAGTTGTTGCTTTTTCTTTTCCTTTTGGTTTCTCATTTTAATTTCAAAATGCTAATAAATAAAGTTTATGCCCCAGCATACTATTAGAATGACAGTTGGTATTGTCAATACTGCAGGAAACTATATTTCAGTGCAGTAAAAGTGGGTTAATATATCTGTTTAAAAATATTTTTAAGAAAAATTATAACCTAGTTTCAATTTTGTTAACTTTATAAAATACTTCCTATTTTTTAATCTTACCATGACCATAATTTGAAAGAGAACGTAATGTATTATATTTTTGGTTTAGGCCTAAATGAAAACTATATGCAATTATCCCACCCAGAAACAGAGGAGACTCATCTGAAAATCATATCGTGTGGAAGCAGGATATCAGCCAGGAATATGCATTCATTCATTTACTTCCTCACTTAGGGTTTACTGTTAATTGCTGGATAAAAGGTTGAGAAACACAGACTTCACCACCCCCTCCCCCCCTCACAGGGACTACAGCCAATCAGGGAACACAGAGTTCAAGCATTTCTGCCCAGGCCACATATACAGCCTTTACTCGTAAGAGCTCTTAGCCCTTTAGTCAGATCTCTCAAGAGAGCTTAGTAGGCTTGGTGATCAAGCACTGCGGCTCACAGCTGATTAAAATAAGTAAATCAGACCCGAGTGAACCTGCTGAATGGCAAAGACATTGAAAAGAGATGAAACAAATTTGGCTGTGAAAGTGGGTAGAAAAGTTTTCCCCACCTTATGTTCCATTTTTTTCCAACCACAAGACAGCCCACTTTCTGATTCAATTCTCATTCATTCATTTAACATTTACTGACTATCTATTATGTGACATATACCATACATGGCTTTAGACTTCTACAAAAACAGAAGTAAAATATGGCCCGTAACTAAAACAAATAGTATTGTGCATAATGTCTGTGTGTCCGTGTTTCTGTGTGTATCTTTGACAGGGAGATGGGGATGGGTAGATTAGCTTTCAAGGGTCAGCATCAATCAGAGAAGACACGGTGTCAAAGGAGAACTTTTAACTAAAATAAAACTTACTTAAAATAAATGGTAAGCTTCAAATTGCTGCAGGAAAGGTAATGAAACTATTACAAAGATGACATGATGGCAATGGTATCCTTGAAAGGGCAGAATGAGAACATAATCAGAGCAAAGATGCAAGGCCCCCATCTCCCTGTGAGAGCTGAAAGAAGGAAATGGCTAAGGATCTGGGAACAGGAAAATAAGTGAGGCGGCATGAAATGTTTGCCTTACTGTTCAGCAAATACTACATTTTCTTCCTCAGTGTAGGCAGTCTATTTACGTATACCTTACTGGTTTGAGGTGTGATTTTTAGCTTCTGCTCCTCTAGCCTGAGCTGCAAAATAAAATAGTTGGAGCAGAGTCCTCCAACCAACCTGAACAGCTGTGGGAATAGTTTTGAGAATATGTGAGAATTCTCATTGAGAATAGTTATTGTTTCATGCCACTAAATTTTGGGGTGTTTTGTTACATACAATAGCTGAGTAATAAATTAATTGATATTTAGCACAGGGATGCTGCATTATCAAGCACTTAGCATGGTTCACATTGGCTTTGAGACTGAATAATAGCTAACAGGAGAACTCTTATTGAAGGCCAGATAATGAGCCATGATACGTTTTGGCAAAATATTTGATAAAACTTTTGCCTGTGGTAACTTGGAAGATAGAACAAATATCTAATGTAACTGTAGTATTGGGCAAGAAAGTTTTGAATAATGTGAGATAAATGCTACTAGTTGCATTTGATAAAATACTACAGGGCAGAAAGTGAGTCCAGAAAAGAGCTGGGCAGTTTGAAATCAGAACCTGGAGGGCATATAGAAAAACCAGAAAGGCCTAGCCATCACAACATAGTTCAGGAAAAAGACAAAATTCCTGAGTACTAGGTAAGGATGTAACACTCTTTGTTAGTATCTAAGTAAATTAAAGTAGTTTCTAGTTCTTTCCTTGAGCTGGACAAAGTATCACTGGAAAGTAAAAAGAGGTGGTCCTATAGAAGTCTTATAAGCAAAAATAACTATAATAACTATAATTATGTCCAAAGAAAGAGTAGCATGCCTAAACAAATAAAAACCAACAATCCTAAGGGTACCTGGGTGGCTCAGTTGGTTAAGCGTCTTCGGCCCAGGTCACGATCTCAGTTCCTGAGTTTGAGCCCTGCTTCAGGATCTCTGCAGTCAGCAGAGTTTTGGATCCTGTCTTCCTCTATCTGCCCCTCGCCTGCTCACACTCTCTCTCTCATAAATAAATAAGCATTAAAGCAACAACAACAACAACAATCCAAAAACTTGTGGTTCTGCCTTTTGGCAGTTGGAGTTCACTAGTGTCAAATACATCAGAAATCCACAGACAACTATATTAATGAAATCACTACCGGTTTGGAACAAATGGGACAATATATTGCAATGTAAAAATACCTGAGAGCCACCAACTTTCTATAGACAAGAAGCAATCTGAAAAAGCTGCTCAGCCACCAAGGAATAGTGCTTCAAAAGTAGCTAAGGACTATTATAGATAAAGAAAGACTTCCCAGAGGGTAGTACCATGCATGAGTGGAAGAAATCAATGGAGAATTAGTAGCCACTTCCACAGTGCAAATCTGGAGTTGAATCAAGGAACATCCTCTACCCCCAGGGTAGAGGCATCTGTCAACATTTGCCTAGGAGGAATTTAGAATTCCTGTGGACAGTTAACTATTTCTGCCTTTTATCCTTCTCCTTGTGGAATGAAAATATTTATTATGGCTAGCCTTGTTTGTTTCACCATTTTAAGTTGGTGTGGAGAGTAAATGCTCATCTCTTTGGTTTCTAAGTCTTCAGATCAAGAAGATCTGCACCTGGACTGGATGCAGATGTTAAGATTCTTGTCTTAAAGTCTGCTGCCACTATAACAGATAAGTCTATCAGTGGCCTTAGAAAAGGACTACATGGAGAAGAAAAAAGAACAGGAAAAGGAGTACATGTGTTTTGCATGCAAGAGGACATATGGGGTATTGGTGAAGAAGAAGGTAGACTTTGCTTGTTGGATGGATGATTGTTTGACAAATATTCATGACCCTTTACTTCCCACTGTAGGTGCAATATATTTCTAAGCTCATTGATTTTGGATTTGGCCATGAGACCTTCTTTGGTCAATTGAAATGGCAATGAAAATAGTGCAAAATCCAAGTATAGACCTTAAGACACATTATATGTTTCTGTGGGTTCATCTTGGAGCTTCTGATCTCTCTGATAAGAAAACCATAGCACAGAGGTATTCCCTGAATCTCCATCCTTGACTCCTAAATAAGACACATGGGACAGAGTAGTCCCTGCTGACATATACGTAAGCAGACTAAAGCAAAGCCATTCCAGTTAATCCTTAGAGCCAAATCATCTGACTTATAGATCTATAAGCATGAGAATGAATACTTATTGCTGTTGCCACTGTATTTTGTGACTGTTTTGTTATGCAGTATTAGCTAACTAATACAAGCAGGAAACTTTATTCTGAGAGATGTAAGAGACAAGGATATCTGCTGAGAGTAGTAGAAAAAAAGTGTGATAAGAACAAGACTTGAATTATTTTAAAAGTGGCTTTGAGAAATGGCAGAGAAATAAGAAGCCATAAGAAAAAAGAATCTAAGGCAATAGTGTAAAAAAACATTTTTTCTTTCTCTTTGCCCACAATGGAGGGAGTCTGATACTTGCTGGTCAATTCACAAAATGAATTCTTACTTAATCCCAGTGCTCTCTTGCCCTTTCAGAGACATGGTGCTATTTTGTATTTCTTTACTCTTATTGATCTTCAAATTCTCCTTCTCACAAGCTTACTTAAATGTCCTCTTCAAAGATTTATAAAACTGCAAATACATGTATAAACAACAAGAACACATGAAAATATTATTACCTTTGGGCAATCATAGATTACTAAATTTTATAACATGAACATATTTTCAAAGAAGCAGAAAAGACCCTTGAGATTTTGAACAAAGATAACTGCTATTTTTTGCAAAAGGTCCTTTTTAAAACACCACTGTTAATGATAGGTATGTCACGCTCTAGCAAAGAGATGCATTGGTATTTATCAAGCCTCTCACGTATTTTCTTGTTTTCTCAATTTCCAATTTACTTCTCACAATAAATCTACTCTGTTAGTGTTAATGTCCTTATCTTAAATTACAACCTGTCAAAGCGATGGACAATATTTAATTCAGAAGTAATATTCATCAATGTCTCTTATGTGTCTACCTCCTCATTCCTAAGTAATACTTGGTGTTTTGCATGTTTAGAAGTTGAATTTTCCTAAATTCTTTCAAACTACCAAAGTGTCCATTTCCAGATTCCATTCACCTAGAAGTCTCTGTAGCATTAAACATTTGTGGCTTTTATTTCCTCATTCAAATATTCTTCACTGGCTTCCATGACTTTATATTGTTCAAGATTTTCTGTTTATCAGTTCTTCATAATTTCTTCCATTTACATGTACTCCTCATGTCCTCCTTTCATAATTTAAGCAGATCCTATGGGTTTTTATTTTCTTTCAGATATGCTTCTCTCTCCACATTCTTTACCATGGCAATCCACACTCTCACATGGTTTCGATGCTCAACACCATATTTCTGGTTTTGCTTTCCTTTCTGAACTTCAGCTCAAGTTTCCTCATGGTCTCAACTATAGCTGTTGCTTATTTGTAATTTTATGAATTAATATTTAGTGTATTGTTTTCTCCATATTGTACATCCTTTAAAACACTATATAAGTTTATTATGGGTAAATATGTAGTCTTAATTTTCTAATCCTCTCTGAACCCATTGCAATATTTGGATGTGAATAATCAGTAAACATATTTCACACACTAGTGTAGAATAAATTTTTTAAAAGCCCCAGTGAGGGCTATTTAGGGCCTGTAATGCCGTTTAAGATCCCTTGAGATAATGATCTTAATTCAACAAGCAAACTAGTGCTTATAATGGTGTCTCTGATGAACCAAGAAAATTTAAATATGATGAAGTGTGCTCAGTCAATAAAGAATATATTGAAAATAAATACCTGAATTATTCAAAAAAGCTAAGTTTTGATCTTAAAGAAAATAATCATGATCTGAACATTTATTTTAGAAATTTTTTAAGATGGATTAATATAATGTTGCTATACCAAAAGTACAATTCAACATGTAGCTTCCAATGTATTCTACATGCAGAATTATCAACATTTTATCATCATAGAAGATTTTTCCTAAGTATGGACCAATTTCACAGTTTTTTCTCTAGATAGATTGTAGAAGTCTATTCCCAAAAATATCTGTCAACTACTCTGAAGGAAAGAAAAGCATCAAGGATGCATTTTTTCTAACAAAAACATCTTCCATACCATTTATTTATTTTGACTCATTCTCCAGAGTAAAATTAATATATTGAAGCAACACATCTTTTAGAGTTCTAATTTCATTTTTAATATAGTTTTTAAAGATGTAAAAATACTTAGATGGCTTAAATTTTTAATGAAAACAGTTATGATTTTGAAAATAAACCTACATATTACAAGAGTTAATTATATCCTACAAGAATATGAAGCAACTCCACAATATTCTCCAAGGGAAGAGAGAAGATAATTTTCAGCCATTTTTTTTTATTACCACAAGGTCAAAGCAAGGTAAAACACAGTACAGGGTATTTAGACTTACCCTGATAGGAAATCATTTCCCCACTTCAGTTGTACTGAATAAATGTCAGTAACTCACAATGTTAATTTCTTAACATTACAGAGAATAAAACAAGTATTTTTATAAATTTCAAAGTGCATTTGTTCTAATGCATTCTAATAAATATTCATATAATTACCAAAATTATATATTCTCAGTTTGTTTAATGTACCAAAGAGTCTTCATTTTAAAAAAATTAACATTTATTCATTTTTGAGAGACAGAGAGAGACAGAGCACGAGCTGGGGAGGGGCAGAGAGAGGGAAACAGAATCCGCAACAGGCTTCAGGCTCTGAGCTGTCATCACAGAGCCCAGTGTGGGGCTTAAAACCCACCAACTAGAAGAAGATCATGACCTAAGCCAAAGTCAGATGCTTAATCAGCTGAGCCACCCAGGCACCCCAAGACTCTTCACTTTTAAAGACACATGATCATAACTGGTTCAAAAGACTTTCACCTTTGTGATGTATGTGGGCCAGGGCAGTGTTGTTTGTCTAACTTGTCCCAACACATCACATAATTGCCCAATTGCCTATTTTTAATTTTATGCTTGATATGTTCTGGTTAACTTTTCCTTTCATTAAGGATCTGAAATTAGGAAAGCACTACCTTTAATTTAAAAAAATACATATATAGTAAAGGACTTTTTATCCCAAATTTGTTTTTTTATTTTATTTCTCTGTAGTGATAGATTGAAAAATGATGATATGAATTATATAAGATGAAAATGGGTTCTTTTTAGTTTTTGATTTGTATGCCTCTTTAAAAAATAGTAAATGAGTTCTCATTCCTTACAGAAAAGTTTTTGGTTTTCTAGGCCTTTCCTGAGGGGCTGAAATGAAAATATATCATTATTTAGGAAAGCAGTGTATGGAGCCCCCAGAAGTAATTATTTAAATCTGCCAGCTGTAACTTAAAGTTCTCCTTTAAATCATCTTTAAAAGATTATTGGGGGGTTATAAAAACAGTTATATGGGACAGAAAAGGTTTTAAATGTGAATCTCAGGGATCAAATATAACAAAGGTCATTCCAAAATATCTCCCTCTTTACAAATGCATTAAAATCGTTGGCCAAATAACAACCCTTTGTTCAATGACAACATGTGGAAGTTCTCCCTCTAGGTCATTGTAAGAGAGGTCATTCTTGTCCTCCTAAGTGATTTTAAACATTATGATATCTTATTCCCATTCTAATCAATATATTGTATTGATATCCTATATGTTAGGAGACTGAATTTTAATAGTCGTTGCCTAACTTCAGCTATTTCTTACATCATGCTTAAACCTCCATATCACATTTAAATGAATAATATCTACTTCCTAGTTTGATTCTATATTTTATTTACCTTGTTATAGTCAACTTCCATTTTCTTTGTAGACCATGAGGACTGGCATGCTATTTCTCATTTCTCAAATTTTGGTAGCCATCAACTTCTAAAACTAAAAGTTTCATAAAAATTGCTTAGGCTGAATTTATTTCAATTGTTCAGATACATGAGCAGGAGTGACAGACAATTCCTGGAACCTAGTCTAAGGAAGGCAATCTGTTTATGAGGTGTTGATATGGCAAGGGTTACCCTGGACATTCAACTTCTTTGTTTTCACTATCCCATCTTATTCTTGCCCTTTACTACATAGCATCCAGCTCACCCTATGTTGCAAGGTTTTATACTGTATTTGTGACCCTTTCCCATTACCCATGGCCACATGTAAGTGTTGCTGCCCGCCCACTAGCTATCTTCTTGTAACATGATTATTGATGTTTATAACCTTTGAACATGTCAACAGTTTAACCCAAAACATAAATCCAATAATGGTAATAGTTTACAGATATTATGATTTAGTATCATGAACACTTTCTGTGAATAGCAAATATAACAGCAGAATGCTTGTGAGTTTATACATGTCCTTGGTGAGAAATGAACATTTCTTTCTATCATGATCCATTCCTAAAGAAAGATGTTAGCTGCAGAAGTTAATACTTTTTGTTGGTTTGTTTGGGAGTTTATTGTTGTTATTTTTAAGTAGTTAATGCCAGTCTTTGGGATTCCATTGGCACTCTGATGCTTACTACATTCAAGATGCCAGAAAAGTCACTTAACCATATTGCTTCAGTTTTCTAACCTATAAAGTAGTAATAACAAACAATCTACTTATAGGACATTTAAGGATTAAATAGGACAATACATAGGCATTTCTCAGGACACTAATTGCTCAGCACAACTTCATTAATAGATAGTGGTTATTATTATATAATAGAGTGATGTACATAAGATATTTAATGGTGAGAATTAATGTCTTAGTGATATAGCCAGTATAATTTGCTTTTTAGTACATCTTAAATAAGTAGGAAAGTTAACTAGATTGAAATATGATATGGTTGGAGACTAATTTTTAAAAATATTCTTCTTAATAAAAACTAAAATATTCTACTTATCAATGTAGAAAGTTAGAATATGCACTATAATAATCAATAAAGAATGTTAGAAAATAACATTTAAAAAAATAGTGCTGTAGGTTATTGGAACCAAGGTACTATTCCACGTATTACTGCTCACTGGACATGTTAGTTTGAATAAGGAACTCTCCTTGCATTTGACTAAAATCTGAGCAAACTGACCTCCCCTCAGATAACAACAGTAAACTGCACAAAATACAACTATCCAGAGGCCCTGGAAAATGAAAAAGCAGGTAAATTCTGGAGAGACTTTGAAACTTGTAAGAATGGATCAACATAGGTGAGTTGCTCATTTAAGGATAGTTTCAACAGTTTTTTACCATTATATTAATAAGAGTGATATTTTATTTTCATGTGGTCACCTTGCGATGCCCTTCCCCACCCTCCACCCCCAGAGACTCTGCCATTGAAGCTGCTTTATAACAGATTTATGTGTAAAACAGCAAAACGTAAAGGAACCCAGCTGAGACACCATGCTGGGCTCCTTGGTTCTGAAGTTCTGTGCACACGTTGGTGGCTCTTTATAGGAGAAAGTGCTTTCTGCCACAGCCTTTACAGATGGAGGAGAACAGAAACCTGCACCTGACCTCTCTGGTCCCCTTGCTATAAGACCATATGGCTGTGCTTCATATCTTTATTTTAGCACCATTGTTGTATTGTATTCTTTCCCTTCAAGTAACTATAGATATGAAAGCACCATCATTTTGGGTTCTGTGAGAATTTTGTAACAATTGAACCCTATTTATCTGCCACTGTTATTGCACATGGTATGTTTACTGAGACGTAGATATAAATATAATTTAAGAAAAAGATTTATGATTGCAGTGAATTGATCATAAAACTACACTTGCTTGATGAAAAATGCCTACTAACAATTTTATAGGAAAATCATTCTCTGTGAATTCAAAGGTAGAAAAATAATTATATAGTTTTTTGTTGTTGTTTTTTCTTCTTTAGTATTAATTTGTGTTATTGGTCTTTGACTTGTTTGTTTGATCAATGGGAGATTAGAATGAATGATTAAAGGTGTGCAATATTTATGAAACTATGCTAGCTATGCCAGTAACACTACATTGACTTTCCATAAAATGACTTTTTATTAATCAACATATAGAAGGCTGTATTTTAGAATTGTAGCTGTCGATTTCTTTTTTAAAAATATACTGTCACTGTATTTTCATTGTGCATTAAAATATGTCAGTATTCAAATAACATGAACAAATTGATCTCTAAGATATATTTGCAAAATATTTCATCTTGATAATATAAAACCTTATAAAACATGGTATATAATTTGATATGTTCATCACTTTTATTTTCTATTCTATGGTTATGGGATAAAATTAAGTATATCATTATTGAACCTGATTAGATTGTATGTGTGTGTGTGTGTGTGTGTGTGTGTGTGTGTGATTGTTCCTGATAATGAATGCCTTGCTGTTGCACTACAATATAAAAACCCCAACTGAGACTCCAATTTGGGTCTCCTTCTTCTGAAGACTTATACACATGTTGGTGAGTCTTGATCTTATAGAGAATTTGTGTTTTTACAGAGGGAGAATGGTTTGAGCTCCCACCTGACCTCTCCAAAGTTCCAACAAGGCAGCTTTTGGTTTTTTTGTTTGTTTTTGTTTTTACTTTAATGGAGTTGCCTAGTCCTGAAATAAACTGTAGATTTGTTAGCATTGTTATGTCCGGTCTTGTAAGTTATTTTTAGCCTGTTTTACTACAACCATTAGTGCAAAACACCCATTCTTGCCTGGAAGACTTGGAAAACAGTTTGAGGGATCACTGTCTTTTGAAATTGTGGGAAGAATTCAATTCTGTGTATAAACTTTGCCTATATCCCTGCTGACCCTTGAACCACAAGTGTGGTATAGATGGCAAAGAGTAAACCTTCAGGAAATGAATTGAATTGAGATTTGAGCTTCCACACAAGGACTTCCCAGCTTGAATCCAACCAAGTTAAATGCCTGCTAACACAATAACAACCACAGAAATCAGCACTATGCAGAGGAAAATAACAAGAGTTCTTACATAGTCTCCATAGTGTAAGATCACAATGAACAGGACACAATACAATATTACATTGTATTTTATTCTACAAACAAAGAATCAGAAAAATGTAACCTATTTTTCAAAAGAAAAAAATCAGTGTAGGCCTACCTCCAAATGACCCAGATGTTGGAATTAGCAAACAAGGACTTTTAAGCAACTATTATAACAATGTTCATGAGATAAAGAAAAATGTGCTTGCAAGGAATGAAAGGATGAAAAAAAATAGGAAGTTTCAGCAGGAAATAGAAAGTATATAAAAAATCTTTTAAAAAGGGCCTTGCAATGTGATCGACTTTTAAACAATTTGTAAAATGACAAATCATATGATTGAATTAATAAACAAATCCATCAGTGGATTTCTTCCTCATATTACTAAAGTAGATCCTGGTTTTTGCAGTGCACTAACTTCACTCGTATTTATTTATTTATTTTTTAATTAATGTTTACTTATTCCTGAGAGAGAGAGAGAGAGAGAGAGAGAGAGAGAGAGCATGAGTGAGTGAGGAGCAGAGAGAGAAGGAGACACAGAATCTGAAGCAGGCTCCAGGCTCTGAGCTGTCAGCACAGAGTCTGACATGCGGCTCAAACTCACAAACCTGAGCAGAAGTCAGACACTTAACCAACTGAGCCACCTAGGCACCCTGACTTCACTTTTATTTAAATCAATGGTTCCATATAAAACAGAAGCCCACTTTGAGATCTGTGAAATTTCTTGGCTACAGAGATCTATAAATCCTGATGGACTGTAAAGAGATAATAAAACAAGAGAGTGTTCCAGGTATCATTTATCATATAAACTAAACATGCATAACAGAGAATTCTTGTCAGTTAAAAAACCCAGTTGTCCTAACGTTTTTATATTACAATATGATCACCATATTGTCACAGACATTATCTTCACTAAAAGTTACAACAAAGTTAGAGAATCTTTTGAATGTACAGCATCATTTTCCTACCAGCAGTCGTGGCTATTCATTTGCAATATTTAACTGTGTTGTAGTCACATTTCTGGTTCAATCCATTTCCCAGGTCATAACAAGATTCACTTCAATCCTCATTTTTATAAGACAAACATCTTATATTTTGTAATTAAAAAATAGTAAAATGAAGTGCAAACTGTATAATTCTACTTAAGTATTTTCAGGCATATATTTGTTTTTTTGTCAGATGGGAAATTATTTTTATTTTTTTAATTTTTTAATGTTCATTTATTTTTGAAAGAGAGAGAGACAGAGCGTGAGCGGGAGAGGGACAGGGAGGGAGGGAGACACAGCACAGAGCCTGACGCGGGGTTTGAACTCACAAACCACGACACCATAACCTGAGCCCAAGTTGGATGCTTAACTGACTGAGCCACCCAGGCGCCCCAGATGGGAAATTATTTTTAAATGCATATCTGTGTGTATCTGCATTAATTTAGCACAACATACTTAAAGCCATTGCAAACAGCTCATTTTTATTTAAACTGAATACATCAATTTGGACAAGTGAACATGTGCGTTTAAAGTTCAGTGTTAGAAACTCTTTTAAATGTGCTCTGAAGGGTCAGTTTGTGACAAGATATAACACATATTTAACACAGTGGTAGATCACCTCATGATGAGCTGGGTCATTTGAAGCAATAAAACCTAGGGTATTGCTTTTTTACTTTCCTTCACCAAAGAGCAGCATGGAAGCATAATTGGGGAATTCAAAATGATGTAGTTTTCTGAGACCTGGGGTGAAAATGACTATGTTTTCATTGATGGTTTCTTTGTTTGTTTTGGTTGCTATTACTAATCCCTTTCTGTTTCTCCACTTACTTGCTTTTAATGGATCTCTTTTTCAACCCAACTATCAAGCGAGACTTTCTGCTTCAGTTAATCCAGCTCCCACTTGTGTTTGTATTTATCTTTTCAGGTACTCAGATCTTCCCAGGTTTATTCAGTCCCAGGCCCACATCCCTTTAATTGGTGGTACAGCAGTTTCTTTTATCTTGCAAAAGAATAAATAGTCACTTTCAGCCTCTAGTAAATTTTATTGTCATTCAAGTCAGTAAAATGGCTTTTGGGCCCTGTGCTTCTAAAGTATAGAGTACATATGCTTAGCTTTCTGGGACATCATAGAACTCTTTTTAAAAATTGATTTTTCCCCTACTTTCTAAAAGCCAGTTATAATCTCAATTGACAGTGCTCTTCCTATTCTGAAGAATTACTTCTTCATAAGTTAAATATGCACTGTTTTCAGCCCTCATTCTGGCCCACAAGATGAGATAATGTTATATGAAGTAATGCACTATAAGGGCGAAAAAAAGAGAAAAGAAATCTTTCAAATAAAGGAGTTATTTACTATCTTGACATTTTATCCCAAATAATTAAATCAACCAAAGAGAAGGAAAAGCTGAGCTTATAACAGTACAAATATCTGATGAATACCATTTTGCAAAGCTAACTAAAACCTTATCTCAAATATCTTTTTTTATTTCCTTCAGATATTATCTTATGTTTTACAGCGGCTGTTTTATTACATGGGATAGTAGAGTGAGGGTATTAATAGAGCCAAATGGAGAACACATAATGAGTGTAAGCTTCATCTAAGAAGTTAATGTTTCACCAAGCATGAGAAAAAAAGCTCAGAAGTGCCCTCTCAGAAGTGATGCCTTCAAGACTGACAGGGCTTTTCCTAGTTTTAAGAACCACAAGATGTGGCAACATAATTGCTGATTGTTTGCATAAAATAATACTTTTCATATACTCTGCATTTTCATATATTAATGTGACCTGAATATGTGTTCATCTTATAATTTTTGCCTAAGATGTGTGTATGGCTTTTCCTAATATCAAATGACAAAATGTATTTTATGTACAAAAAGAGAAAAAAGCCTCCTTTATTCATTATTTTTATTTTAAAATTATGTATTTTAAAAGATTATAAGGAATATTTCTATTCTCATTTTGAGAGTATATTTTAAAATAGTCAAATGCGGACATGAAAGTGTGGGCATGAACCAGATCAAGGTGTGGACATCAACAATGCTGAAATAGAAGGCTTCACACATGCCTTGTCCTCACACCACTGATTTAACAGCTACCAAAGGATCACTTCCCTTAATGAGAAATCCAGACACTAGTTGAGAGACTCGTATACTGGGCAAGTGAGAAACTACACATATTGACTGTTAGAAGAAGCTGAGACACACTCTTGCCATAAACCCCATCCCTGACACAGTGCCATACAATTAGGAGAGAACCCTTAATTCTGTTCCTATCTGAGGAGCAGTTTATACCATACATGTAGTGCCCTAACTTTTCCAACTGCTACTCGAAGTTCTGGCTTATAACTCTCCTGTTTCTGGAAGCTGGTAGGGCCAAAATTCACTAGATTACAGAGCACAAAGTGATAATGTTGCATGTGCCTAAAAGGACTTCCCAAGACTCTTCCCCTCTAAATCACTCCAGCAATAAACCAAGCCTCCATCTTCTCTCTGGAAGGAGAGCCATCTTGTCCCCCAACTTTTCCTGTTGCTACTTCAAAGACCAGCCTCACTTAACATACAACACCCAGTGCTCGTCCCAGCAAGTGACCTCCTTAATGCACATCACCCATTTAGCCCATCCCGCCACCCCAACACCCTGCCAGCAACCCTCAGTTTGTTCTCTGTATTTAAAAGCCTCTAAGGGTTTGCCTCCCTCTCTGTTTTTATCTTATTTTTCTTCCCTTCTCCCCCTATGCTAAACTAAATTCCACATATGAATGAAATCATGTATTTCTACTCCTAAAATTAAAAAAAAAAGATGCTGAAGAGATGAGTAGAGAAAGAATAGGCAATTCACAATGCAAAAAAGTATACATTTAAAAAGATACATGAAAAATGTTTATCCTCATGGGTAAATACAATAATTATAATATAATTATGATATTCATTATAAATATGGGTCACAGGGGCACCTGGATGGCTCAGTCATTTGAGCGGCTGACTCTTGATTTCAGCTCAGGTCATGACCTCGTGGCCTGTGGGTTCGAGCCCTGCATTGGGCTCTGCACTAACAGTTCAGAGTCTGCTTGGGATTCTGTCTCTCCCTCCCTCTCTCTGCCCCTCCCTCCCTCCCTCTCTCAGTCTGTCTCTCAAAATAAATAAACTAAAAAAAAATTGGGACATAAGCAAAAATATTAATTGAAAAGGTTGAATAACCAGTTCTTACCTAGTATGATTACAATTATTTTAAAATATGTAGAGTAAAAAAGACCAAATCATAGAATAAATTTTAACAATGAAAAAGAAATAAAAATAAATAAATAAAAGCTTGGCTTCTAATTGACTGCCTATGACACTGACAGGCATAGAATTCATTAGGCCCTTGAGGGCTACAGAAAACAAAGCAATGGTTTGAAAGAGGTTGGTTTCAATCCCAGCTTAGTGCAGAGTGAATGGGTGATAAACCCCACTTCCCAGATTCTCCCTAGGAGAGAAGGATTTTTATCACATATCTAGCATCTCAAACTTTCTGGGTGCTACTTGAGGGATTGGCTGTCTTGAGGTATTGCCTGTCTTGGGGCACTGATGGGACTTGGCTTTCTCTAGATTCTTGGAGGCTGCTAAGAACAAAATTGGAAGTTGAGACAAACCCAAAGGTTTGAGTGCTACCAAAATATCTGGCCAAGCTGAGTGGTTAGGGTTTTCTCCTGTTTGAAGCCAATTTGTGAGGAATGGGAGATAACTGTTTTATCTAATTCACAAACAACAGGAAAATGAAGAAATAGGGAAATAGGTTTCAAATAAAAGAATAAGACAAATCTCCAGAAACTGACCCTAAAGAAATAGAGATATGTAATTTAACCAACAGAAAATTCAAAATGACAGGCATAAAGATGCTCAGTGAGGTCAGGACAGTATTGCATGAATAAAGTGAGAGTTTTCAAGCAGAGATAGAAAGTACTTTAAAAGTATCAAATAAAAATAACAGAGCTGAAGAATACAATACTTGAATTGAAAATTTAGCAGAGGCTACAGACCAGATCAAGTGAAAAAAAGAGATCCAGTAAGAGGAGGAAAAAAAGAAAAAAAAAATGAATGAAGATAGGTTAAGGGACTTATAGAACTACTAAATAGACCAATATATTTATTATGGGACTCTGAGAAAACACTCTAAATCTCACACTGTATATAAAAATCAACCAAAAATCAATTAAAGACTGGGGCGCCTGGGTGGCTCAGTTGGTTAAGCAGCCAACTTCAGCTCAGGTCATGATCTCACATCTCACCAGTTTGAGCCCCGCATGAGGTTCTGTGCTGACAATTCAGAGCCTGGAGCCTGCTTTGGATTCTGTGTCTCCCTCTATCGCCTCCCCTCCCCTGATGGCACTCTGTCTCTGTCTCTGTCTCTCTCTCAAAAATAAATCAACATTAAAAAAATTTAAAAATTAATTAAAGACTTAAAGATAAGACCTGAAATGATAAAACTAGTGGGAAAAAAACAGGAAAAAAAATCCTTGACATTAGTCTTGGCAATGATTTGTTGAATATGACACCAAAACACAGGCAAAAAAAAAAAGCAAAAATAGACAAGTGTGATTGTATCAAACTAAAAATCTTCTGCACAGCAAAGGAAACAATCAACAGAATGAAATGGCAACCTACTGAATGTGAGAAAATGTTTGGAAATCATGTATCTGGTAGGGGGTTTATACCAAAAATATATAGTAAACTCATACAACTCAACAGCAAAACAAACAAATAAAACAAAACAAACCCACAAACAATCCAATTAAAAAATGGGCGGAGGATCCGAATAGACATTTCTCAAAAGATTACATACAAATGGCCAACAGATATGTAAAAAGGTGCAAAACATCACTAATCATCAGGGAAATGCAAATCTGAACCACAATGAGATATCAACTGACATTGGCAAGGATGTAGAGAAAAAGGAATCCTACACTGCTAGTGGGAACATAAATTCATGCAGCCATTATAGGAAATTATGTGGAGGTTCCTCAAAAAACCAAAAAATAGAACTACTGTACAATCTCAGTACTTATCCAAAGAAATAAAAATCAGTGATTTGAAGAGATAGACGCTATTCTCTTGCTCATTACAGTATTATTCACAGTAGCCAAGATATGAAACAATTTAAATGTCACTAGATAAATGAATAAAGAAAAAGTGGTGTGTGTGTGTGTGTGTGTGTGTGTGTGTGTGATGGAACATTATTTACTTTTTAAAAAAGAAGAAATCCTGCCCTTTGCAGGAGCATTATGCTAGAAGACATTATGCTAAGTGAAACAAACCAGACACAGAAAGACAAATACTTCATGATTTCACTTATATGTGGAATCTAAAATAGTCACACTCAGTGAAGCAGTGCCTAGAATGGTGCTTGTCAGGGTCTAGGGGAAAGGGAACAGGGGAGATGTTTGTGAACAAATAAGATGTTCCAGTTACACAAAATAAGTAAGCTCTGGAGATCTAGCGTATGGCATGGTAACTACAGTTATGTGCTGTCTGCTTAAAATTTGTTTAGAGGGCAAATCCTAAGCCTCTGACAAGAATGAAGAAAAGAAAAAGAAAGAGAAAGAAAGAAAGAAAGAAAGAAAGAAAGAAAGAAAGAAAGAAGAAAGGGAGGGAGGGAGGAAGAAAGAAGAAGGAAGAAAGAGAGGGGAAGAGGAAAGGAAAGGAAAGGAAAGGAAAGGAAAGGAAAGGAAAGGAAAGAAAGGAGGGCCAGAGAGAGGAAGGAAATGATAATTATGTGAGGTGATGGATATGTTAACTAGATTCTGGTCATCATTTCACTATCTCTCTCTCTCAAAACATAACGTTGTAAACCTTAATTATATACAATTTTATTTGTCAGTTAGACCTTAATAAAGCTGAAAAAACTAGTCAATGTGTAAAGGCAATAAATATGCTCGACATTTGTAAGTAATATTCATGACATTGACATAAAAGTGTTTCCAATAATTGCACTCTTTATAGTGCACTCTTTCAGTTTATCTGATCCTATTGGGATTCTGTGATTTTCTTTGCCTTTGAGCTATTTTGCACCTTTGTGATTTGTAGATAACAATGCAAAATAACTTGTGTGTATAGGTATGCAAACAAATTCTGTCATGTGGAGGTTCAATTTGTTTCCTTTCCCAACTGCATTACAAGCCAGTTTTGCATCTGTTTGCAAATTCCTTTCAATATTGTACATTTATAAAAATGTCTGTCCTTTGGATCCTCCTTTCAAGCATTTGTAACTTATTACTAGTTTTCTCATTTTATTAATGGGTTACTAAAATGTTTGCTATGTGTTCATTTTATTTTTTAAATGTATTTATTTATTTATTTATTTATTTATTTATTTATTTTGAGAGAGAGTGAAAGGGAGAGCATGAGCAGGGGAGGGGCACAGAGAGATGGAGAGAGAGAATCCCAAGCAGGCTCCAACCTGTCAGGATGCAGCCTAAGGTGGGGCTTAAACTCACCAACCTTGAGATCATGACCTGAGCCAAAATCAAAAGTTGGACATTTAACCGTTCGAGCCATGCAGGCAATGTGTTCATTTAATAAATATATCAGAGTCACAATTCTTACTTGAAATTTATTCTTTAATCTTAGGTGAATTCTGAAAATATGATTCCAAAATTGTAAAGGCACTAGATATTTATATATTTGAAGGTAATAAAATAAAAATACCATTTTATAAACCTTAGGACGAAAGTGTTAACCCCCAAAAAGATATCAAATAAGACTAAAGCCAGAATTGGGAAAAGAGAGTGCTTAGGATTTTTCTCCTTTGGTTTGTTTTAATCTAGCTGTTCCTTATCAGGAAAGGGGAAATAAATACTTGGTCTCAAATACAGGCGTAGAAAGTTTAGAGATGAAGAGAACAGACACGTTCTTGTTGACTAGAATAATATAGAGTTTGCATGGAGTGGGTGAAGGCAAGATAACGAAGCAAGAACTGCAACTAAAGAAAACAAGAAGCACTAAAGAAAAACTTGAAAAGAACATTGAATAAAGAGAGAAAGAATAGAGCTAACAAACAAAATGTGTTCAGTTCCAATAGTAATGAAGTATAGTTTGGTTAAGTATTATTAGCTTCATACTGCCTCTGGACTTGAATAAGACATGTTTCCTTTTTTGTATTTTTAACTTGTTTCATGTCACTCTTCAAATGTAAACCAAGAATAAGCAGTTTTATGGATGTGAAGACATCAAACCATCCAAAGAAACATACAGTCTTCCTTGTTTAAAAGGAGGAAAAAAACAAGTTTACCTTTTTTCTCAATAACTTCCCTTCCACTTTCAGGAGACAAATAAGCATTAAACAGTAGTTTAAACTTTATTTTCTAAAATTGTGGTTTTCATACTGGACAGCAGTTATCTGTCTAGGAAGATGTGCTCAGGGGGAACTAAGGATATAGTTGAAAAGAAATAAATTTCTAATTTCTCACCTTCCATTCCTTAAAAAGTGATTTACTGGATAATGTATTTGCATATCCTTGTAGGTTACCCAGGCCCAATTATCTTTTGTAAAATTCTTTCACTTTTATATCCCTCCATCACATCATATTTTAGTGTGGCATGTGCATCCAGGACCAATCAACTCAGGCCTCCAAAAAATGGGCACTTTCTTTTCTTTCTTTCTTTCCTTCCTTCCTTCCTTCCTTCCTTCCTTCCTTCCAAGAGATTCTTAATGTAATTAATGTACAGTGTTATATTAATTTCAGGTGTACAATATAATGACTCAATAATTCTATACATTTTTAGTGCTCATCAAGATAAATACATTCCTAATCCCCTTTATCTAAAAAAGGACACTTTAAATTACCTAAATCATCATGAATTTGCCTGATACCACTGATTCCTGTTACACATGTATTTTAGTTCAGGTTTTAAACCAAATATTGTGATCTGTGATAAGATGTTCTTATTCAGATATAAATTATTCAAGATATACCTCAGTCAGTTAAGCATCTGACTTCAGCTCGGTCATGATCTCATGGTTTGTGAGTTCCTTCCCCAAGTCGGGGGCTCTGTGCTGACAGCTCAGAGCCTAGAGCCTGCTTCAGATTCTGTGTCTCCCTCTCTCTCTGCCCCTCCCTTGCTTGCTCTCTCTCTCTCTCTCTCTCTCAAAAATAAACATTAAAAAAAGAATAAGTCACATTAAAAATAAATAAATAAATAAATAAATAAATAAATAAATAAGCAAACAAACAAATAAATAAATAATAAAAAGATATACCTAATGTGAAATGTGGAAATACAAAGAATACTCTCGGAAATGTTTTATTCTTAGGAAAATTTTATTTTTCTTTTCTCTTCCCAACCTTTTTTCTAGATTTCACATACTATACTTTAAAATCTTGGGGCGCCTGGGTGGCACAGTCGGTTAAGCGCCCGACTTCAGCCAGGTCACGATCTCGCGGTTTGTGAGTTCGAGCCCCGCGTCAGGCTCTGGGCTGATGGCTCAGAGCCTGGAGCCTGTTTCGATTCTGTGTCTCCCTCTCTCTCTGCCCCTTCCCTGTTCATGCTCTGTCTCTCTCTGTCCCCAAAATAAATAAACGTTGAAAAAAAATTAAAAAAAAATAAAATCTTTATTTGGCATAAAAAAATCCAACTTTTCTCATACCCTTTTAGTTTTGACTGACTTTTTAAAATAGTAAGCTGATACTTGGATAAGATGCTTCTTGTTGAGAAAATCATATGTTTTTAGAAATCTGGTTTCTGGTTTATAGCTAAATCCAAAACTGCATGTATCTATTGTTCCTTTGTGTAATATGATATTTTAAATGCCTACATTTTATCATAAATCTATACAGTATTTTAAACTTATACTTCCAGTTATAGTTATTCCCAAACCACAATTAAAATTCTTGAAAAAGAGCACATGATAAAGCTAATGTATTAAGTGGTGGTACCACATGGAGATTTTTTTTAACATCTATTAGCAAAAGAAGGTAAAAGCAATGATTGTTCAATATAAAAGTTAATGCTTAAAATGGAGCAAATATGCTAATCCAAAGAGATCTACAACCTATTTCACTTCTCATCTATCATGTTCCTCTAAATTCAGAATTATGAGGAAGAAAATCTCTAATCTAAAGCACTAGCTTCTAAGGACGCTGGTGCAGGTACCTTTGCTGTCTGCACTTCTTCCTCTACTAGCATAGTTCTACATCTATGTGCAGTCTGTAGTGACCACAGAATACGGATAAGGAATTAGGAAATAGAAATAGTAATTTTGGGGGTGGATTTTACAAGTTGTACACTTAACATTAAGACCAGAGTTGGGATAGGAATAGTCCTGGTAATTAATGTTTCATAAGTGGGACCACAGTTATTCACATATTACATTATGTTAAATGAACTTAAAAAAGAGATAATGGAAGTAGGAAATATTTCTTAAACCTAGAAAGCTAAATTAAACAAATATTTGTAAGCAAATGAGTGAGAGTGATATACTTCAACCTATGCTCCAATATTTTGTTTGAATGGGAATCTAATATCACCCAAAGGACAGTGAGTATGGACAAATATTTTTTTAAAATAAATAGCCAGTCTGAAAAGCATGTCTGGATTGAGAATTATGTAAGTTAAGAAATCAAAGACAATAACGTAGAAACTATGAAAATACATTCAAACATTATGGAAGTGGATATGGATCATCCATATGGCTAAGAGGAAATGTATATCATTGGCCCTCAATTTGCAAAGAAAAGCAGACTTCATAATTACTACATTTTTACTTTACATAATTGAAAATGTAAAGTCTCAACTGAGAAATATTCTCAATGCTTTGCTTCCCTGACAAAATGTGGCATACTCAACTACGTATCCCAGATATTTACCACTTGGACATCTTTCAAATATCTATTACCAGTTCTAATCTCTTTTTTTTAATGTTCATTTATTTTTGAGAGAGAGAGAGAGACAGCATGAGTAGGGGAGGGGCAGAGAGAGAGAGAGGGAGGCACAGAATCTGAAGCAGGCTCCAGATTCTGAGCTGTCAGCACAGAGCCTGACATGAGGCTTTAACTCATGAACTGCAAGATCATGACCTAAGCTGAAGTCAGATGGTCAACCAACTGATCCACACAGGCACACTGCCAGTTCTAATTTCAAAGAACATTTTTACCATTTGCTAATATGACTCGCCCTCTGCTGCAAAGTATGGAAGGATATTATCTTTCCTATGGGAGCATCATGAGGTCCATTTTTGCCTACTTTGGTATTAATCAAATGGATATTAGGCTGTACCAGTTTACAAAATAAATCTTTCCATTTCTATGAATTAATCTGGAATTTAATAAGATAAAGTAGGGTATGGAAGAAATTATAAGACTAAGACTTGTTTTGGACTCTTACAAAGTGGAAATAATTGTACAGAAACAGGAAGCATATGTATGGAGAACGTGTTCTCTATAATAAAAATGGAAAGACCATGAAATAAGGGATGTGACAAAAAAAGATGGTACTTACAGAGGACAGAAGGATCCAAAGCTAAACGTCATGATTTAGTTCCTGGAAATGACAGATTAATTATATCAAACTATCCTTCCTGCAGATAGTAATTATTAAATATGGAGCATATTTTTCTCTTTTTTTTTTTACTTTTTTTAATGCTTATTTATTTTGAAAGAAAGAGAGAGACAGAGACAGAGACAGAGACAGAGTGCAAGCAGGGGAGGGGCAGAGAGAGAGGGAGACACAGAATCTGAAGCAGGCTCTAGGCTCTGAGCTGTCAGCACAGAGCCCGACGTGGGGCTCAAACCCATGAACCATGAGATCAGGACCTGAGCTGAAATCACGGGTCAGACACTCAACCGACTGAGCCTCATACTTTTCAAAGCAACTATTTGAAAGCACTAGAGAAAAAAACAGTATCAGGCCATAACTACAGAGGAGGTGACCCTAGAAAGTAGACATCGGTGTTGGATGAAATTGATGTTTCTGTACATTTTCATTAGAATCACTCTCAGTCAATTAGGTATAGAGTGGTTACAACTCAAAAAGGAACACACAGCTTGGCTGACTTGAGAAATCAGAGGATGAAGTGCAGCACTGCAGTGTCTGGAATGTGGTGGCAGGGAGGGGACAGGACATTCCAAAGAGAAGGAGCTACCAAAGAGGCAACCCACAAAATCTCCATTTTAACCTTGCCCAAATGATTGGCTGACCCCAGAACAGGATGTGTGTGGTCATTCCAAAAACTATTGCAAGTCAAAAGCAGGAGCTGACAGAACTACAGGAGATAAAAGTTTAGAGTTTGAGTCCAGCTATACTAACCATCTGTTTGAAGAGAAATCAATATTCTTCTGAGGAAAACAAATAAATCTAAAATCTCTACAACACACCAAATGTAATATCCAGCATACAAGAACACCATGGTAAAATTGTAGAAAATCAAAAAGAATGAAAATCTTGGAAGCAGATAGAAAAAAATCAAAGAGGAACTGTACACATGATGCTTGACTTCTCATCAGAAGCAATAAAGAAAACAATAAGAAAATTATACCTTTAAGGTGCCTAAACAAACAGAATAAAACAAAACAAAAACCAACCAACCAAACAAACAAACAAAAAACTCTATCAACCAAGAATTTGATATCTAAAAACAAAAAACAAAAACAAAAAACAAATCCAAAGGCCAAGTAACAATTCAGATAAACAAAAAATGGGACAATTGTTTGCAACAGACTCTGAACGTAAAGAAATGATAAAAATGATCTTTACATGTAGAGAAATGTCAACATATGGAAACTATGATATACAGGAAGAGTAGAAGAATACTAGAAATTGTACATATGTGTATAAACATGTGACTTCATACTTTTTACATCTTTCAATTTTTAGATAGATGACTGTTTTGTTTATTTCACTTTTTAAACTTTTATTTATTTTTGAGAGACAGAGAGCACACGGGAGAGACCCATAAAGAGGGAGGAGGAAGATCTGAAGCAGGCTCCATGCAGTAAGAGCTGAGCCTGACTGCAAGGCTCAAACTCACAAACCATGAGAGCATGACCTGAGCCTAAATCAAGAGTCGGCTGCTTGGGGCGCCTGGGTGGCGCAGTCGGTTAAGCGTCCGACTTCAGCCAGGTCACGATCTCGCGGTCCGGGAGTTCGAGCCCCGCGTCGGGCTCTGGGCTGATGGCTCAGAGCCTGGAGCCTGTTTCCGATTCTGTGTCTCCCTCTCTCTCTGCCCCTCCCCCGTTCATGCTCTGTCTCTCTCTGTCCCAAAAATAAATTAAAAAAACGTTGAAAAAATTTAAAAAAAAAAAAAGAGTCGGCTGCTTAACCAACTGGCTACCCAGATGCCCCGAACAGATGACTATTTAAAGCAGCATTCAACTGATGAATCGTGGTATTTAGAATATGGGCAAATGCAATATATATGACTAAAATAGAACTTAAGGCAGGAGTAAATAGAAATGTAAAGTTGCAAGCTTCTTGCATTGTACATAAGGTGGTATGTTAACAATTCCAACAATTCCAAGTAGACTAATAAATTAAGGCTGCATACTGTAAGCCCCAGAGAACATATTAAAATTTTTTCAAAGAAGTACAGGAAATCCTATTATAAATTAATATAATTAATAATTAATATAATTAATAATAAAATAATTAATAATAATTATTATTAATAAGAAGAAGTTAATAAACCCAAAAAGAAAGGAAGGAGTAGAAAATGAGCAAAAGCCAGGTGTGGTAAATTGAAAATAAATAGCATAGGAAAACTAGAGTTTCTGTAATAAAATCAAACAAAACTGACAAGACAAAAAATATTTCCAAAGAATGGCAAGTTCATTGATGATATAACAGTCAGTAGAGAATGGAAAGTCTTTTTTAGAAATGGTGTTAAAACAACCATATACTGATATGGCAAAAAACCCACACAACAATGTTTATTTCCTACCTCATAGAGTACACAATATGAATTGATCAATCATAGATTTACAATATAGAAGTTAAAATAGTAAAACTGAAAGAAAAAAGATAGGAAAATGTGATCACACATTGGAGGTAGCCAAAATATCTTGATCTATATAGAAATAACAATAGAGAACATCCTATAAATTAGACAGCAACAAAATCTGCTTTACAGAAGACATCATTAAGAAAACAAATAAGAAAGCCATAGAATGGAAAATTATTTGCAAATATCTTTGAGGACTGTGTCCAGAATACATGAAAAATCCCACAATTCAGTATTTTAAAAAACACAATAAAAGTTGGACACAATTCTCAAATAGACATGCCACAAAGGCAGGTGTATGAATGGGAAGTGCACTACAGAGCCCTTTTCTTCTCTGGTTCTATTCAAACCAGGAAACCTTTTATATCACCAGATATATGGGTTGAATATTACTCAACCATTGAAAAGAATAAAATCTTGCCATTGGCAATGACATGGATGGAGCTAGAGTGTATTATGCTAAGTGATACAAGTCAGTCAGAGAAAGGCAAATACCATATGATTTCACTCATCTGTGGAATTTAAGAAACAAAACAGAAACATATGGAAGGGGGATCAAAAGAGAGATGGAAACAAACCATAAGAGACTCTTTACCATAGAGAACAAACTTCATGTTGAGAGGGGAGGTGGACAGGGGATGGGCTAAATGCGTGATGGGGATTAAGAAGGGCACTTGTGATGAGCACTGGATGTTGTATGTAAGTGACGAATCACTGAATCCTACTCCTGAAACCAGTATTGCACTGTATGTTAGCTAACTAGAATTTAAATGAAAATTTGAAAAGAAAAAAAAATACATAGCATTCCTTTAGTACCTTTCTGACTTATTACTATTATTAATTCTTTAGTACTTCTCAGATATAGGCAATTTGCTGTATGGATATCACAAAATTAACCTACAGATTCACTGCTGTGGTCATTACATGATTTAGTCTCTGTCTCCATCAGTTTATCTCCCATGTTCCTTCATGCCTATGTTTCTTCATGCTGCTCTCCTCCCTTTTATCTCTCCCATCCCTTCCTCCCCTTTCCTTGCTTTGTTTCTTCTTTATTTTTCCTTTTGTATTTATCCTGTGATTTTTTTCCCTCTGCTTTTGTTCATCACTTTTCTTTTTATCTGATTCTCTTAAATATATTCAACACTTGTCTTTTGGGCTGAAGTGTTAAGTAGCCCATGTTTTGGGGTTTATGAAATAATTCATAAACTTGTAAAATAAGGTGAAAAGGGAGAACTGTTCACTAAATTGTTAATAATACAGAAAGGTAAAGTCAGAGATAAAAAGCCAGTAAAGGAGAGAAAGAATGACAGAGAAATAAAAAGGAAGCAGTAAAAAAAAATTACAAAGAATGAAACTTGCACTTAATTTATATGAATATATATTGAGTGCCTTATAAGAAACATACATTTCCATATGAATTGAAGATAAAACAATGATGACTGAAGTAGAAAGTTGGCCGTAGGGTAATTCACAGTATACTCCAAAACATTAGGTATATCCCACTGCCACCTTAGCATACAATTTTAGTAGTATTACTTCGTATTTAATTACCTGGTTAACCATAGTTTATATGTTGAACTGTTCTATACACTCAAACCTCCTAAAGGTTTGCTCTGTTTTCCAGAGCCACAAAAACTTACCAGGGGAAAAATTATTCTTTCAGTGAAGTAGCAGTAACCGGAGAAAATATTACCCGTGGGATAAGAGAAATAAAGGTCAGCAGAGAATGAGCTTACTATACAGAGTATACCAAAAGAAAAACTATTTTCAACCTACCAATAATGGAAATGATCGGCGGTCAGTTTGTTGAAAGAACTATAGATAGATAGATAGATAGATAGATACATAGATACATAGATACATAGACACATCTGTATCTGATCAGATAAAAAGCTAATTGCTGTTATGATTTTGAAAACTTTTGAAGCTTGTTTTCTGTATATTAAATTTTAAATAAACATATTTACACATTCATTTGAGAGTAGATTTTGTTTGAAAAATATATTTTTGTATATCACTATAATTATTTGATATACATGACATTATTTTCATTAAAATAGAATTATAGAACAAAAATACCTTCAAAATCAAAGGAGTTAAATTGAATAAAAATGTTTTGTCCGCAATTTCCTAGAAATTCCAGTTGCTAATTTCTAAATAGTATTTTATTAAATGATAACTTTTATTTAGAAATTTACTTGAAAATACAAATTCTTTTATTGAAAGGAATTAAACATCTCTTTAATGGTCGACTCCTATAAATTGAATCCTCTGCCTATGTTTTCTATTCTCAGATAATGATACTATGAGATTTCTAATCCTAAAGCCAAAACAGTTATATCTTCTATGACTTCTCTCATTGATTAACCTCTCCTTTCAACAAGTTATACAGATTCTACCTCCTAAATATCTTTCAAATTCATCTCAGTTGAAAACCCAATGATAATTTTTATTGGCCTATATAATCAAGTCCATATTCTTAGCAATAATCTTCTGTTCTAGCTTGTCATGTCCCTTCTAACCCCACAGTGGACAATACCCCTTTGTTCTACCCACTAGAAATATTCATCATTTAATGAATGTGAACTTTCAAAATGCAATGTCAATGTTCATGCCAGTCTGTTCAATATTACTCAGTTACATCAATTTACATCAATAACAACTTGCAAAACCCTAGTACAGTTTCAGGGCAGCATCCGACATTGACACAAAGTACTGATTTTATTCACACTTCCTTGGTTTAATTTGTGTGTGTGTGTGTGTGTGTGTGTGTGTGTGTGTGTACTTGGCTATATACAATTTAACACTTGGGTAGGTGTCTGTATCCACTACTACAGTTAAGATACAAAACAGCTCCATGCCCTTTATAACAACATCAACCTCCCATAACCCATTCCCATCCTTGACCCTTAGCAACCAATAAGTTGTTCTCCATTTATAAAATTTTGTAATTTCAAAATGCCACATAGATAGAATAATAAAATATGAAACTTTTTGGAATTGGTGTACTCAGTATTATACACTCAACATTATTCCCTGACTGCTCATGTATCAATAACCTGTTTCTTTTTATTGCCAAATGGCATTCTGTGGTATGTTTTTCGTTTTGGTTTGTTTTTTGTTTGTTTGTTTGTTTTACATTCTACGGTATGTTTTGAACATAGTTTAACTATTCACCTCTGAAGAATATTTCTATTTTCTTTTATTGTCACAAATAAAGCTACAGTGAACAGTCATGTACATGGTTTTACGTCAACATGTTTTCATTTCTCTGGGATAAATACCCAAGAGTGCAATAGCTGGGTCCTAAGGTATTTGCACTTTAGTTACATAAGAAACTACAAAATTGTTTCCGTAGAGGCTGTTATATTGCATCCTCACTCCCATTTGGTATTGTCACTATTATTTTTAATTATAACATTTTGATAGATACATAATGACTTCTAATTGTGTTTTAATTCACATTTCCCTAATGGCTAATGATGTCGCATCTATGTTCTTGTATTTATTTGCCACGTTTATATCCTCTTCAGTGAAATGTTTGTTGATGTCTTTTGCCCATTTTCCAATTGGATTGTTTTGGATTTGTTCTCTCTCTCCCCTTGTCTTTCCCTTTCTTTCTCATTCCCTCCCTCTCTCCTTCCTTCCTTCCTTCCTTCCTTCCTTCCTTCCTTCCTTCCTTCTTTTCTCGCATTTATTTTGAGTTTTGAAAGTTTTTTTTTACTATTTTAGACACCTGTCCTTTGTCAAATATGCAGTTTGCAAATATTTTCTTCCAGTCTGTGGATTGTCATATCATCCACTTCATAAGATCTGTCACAAGGAAAATATTTTGAATTTGGACAAAGTTCAAATTTATCAGATTTCTTTTTATTTGTTATACTTTAAGATCAACAAATATCTAGCTCTAGATCCCAAATATTTTCTCTAATGTTTATTTCTAATAGTTTTGTGTTTTTACATTTCACATTTAAATCTTTATTCCATTTTTAATTAATTTTTGAATAAAGGTGTAAGTTTTACTTTGAGCTTAATTTTTGCTAATGGTGTCCAACATTGTTTGTGAACTATTGTATTGAATTGAGCTGCCCATATGAATTGTTTCCACACCATTGTCAATAATCTACTGAGAATATTTGTGCGGGGTCTAAATTCTAGGTTTTCTATTTGGTTCCATTTATCCATCCATCCTTCCTCTAATACCACACGGTATTAACTATAGTCCTATAGTAAAAGTTAATATCAAGTAGAGTCATTCCTCTCACTCTATGCTTCTTTGTCAAAATTATTTTAGTGACTCTGAGAGCTTGGCCTTCCCATATCATTTTTAGAATAAACTTGTCTATATTACAAAAACCTTGCTGTGACCTGACAGGAATTGCATTAAACCTGTAGATTGATTTGGGAAGAGCTAATACTTTTGCTATGATAAGTATTTCAATGTATCAACATAGTGTACCTTCAGTTAAAGTCATCTTTTATTTAATTTGTGCTTTATAATTTTTATCACATAGACACAGTATATGTTTTACTAAGTGCCTATCTAAGTATTTCCATTTTTCGGGAGTCACTATATTTGATATTTTGTTTTAAATTTCAGTTTCTGAATGTTCATAATTAACATAAAGAAATATAATGATTTTTGTGTGTTACCTTATATCTTGAGACTTTATGAAATCCACTTTTAGTTGTATGAAGGTGTATTCTTTTTTGGTGGCATTCTTGGAATCTTCCATGTAGATAATCAGGCCATCTGCAAATAGGAAAGTTTTCTTTTTTCTAGTTTGCATCTCTCCCTCTCTCTTTCTCTTTCTCTCTCTTCCTCTCTTTATTATTGCAGTGGCTACAATTTTTCCAGTACTGTACTTAAAAAAGAGTGGTGAAGGCAGACAGATTTGTCTTAGGCTATCAGTCTTTCTCCATTACATAAGATGTCAGCTGTAGATTTTTTTGTAGTTGTTCTTCATCAAGTAAAAATAATTCTCCTCTGCCCCTAACTTGCAGAGAGTTATTTTTTGCTTTTGGTTTATTTCTTTGTTTTTTTTACACTGTTTAGGATATTATCGAATGCTTTTTCTGTATCAATTGAAATGATCATGTGATTTTTCCTTTTTAACATGTTGATACTGTGGGTTTATTGATTGGTTTGTGAACAGTGAATCAGACGTGCTTACCTAGAAAAAAATCTCATTTGGTCATGGTGTGTAATTTTTTTTAAATTATTGGATTTAATCTGCTTTTATTTTCTAAGTTCCTGAAAGTAACTGGGCTGTAGTTTTCTATTCTTTTCTTTTTTGGTACTCCACTTTTCTGATTTGGTATTGAGGTAATACTAATCTTATAAAGATTATTCTCTTTTCTATTTTCTAGAAAGGACTGTGCAGAATTTTGTTAGTTCTTCTGAACTGTTTGGTGGAGTTCTGCAGTGAAACAATCTGAGACCAGAGATATTTTTCTCAGGAGCTTTTTAATTATAAACTTAAATTCTTTAATGATTATAAAAGTATTTATTGTTTATTTTATTTTAATTGATTGACAGTAGTTTTTGGTTTTTGAGTAATTACTCCATGTCAAATAAATTGTCAAATTTATCAGTGTAAAATTATTTATAGTATTCTCTTAGTATCTTCTTAATAACTATAAGGTCTATGGTGGTATCCTATTTCAATCTCTATATTGCTGACTAATCTTTTTCTCTTTTTAAACTTTTGGCCATTTTGCTGAATGATTATCAATTTTACTGATTGTTTTAAAGAACTAGATTTTTGTTTTATTGATTTTCTGTTTTTTCTCAAATTTTAATTTCATTTCTTTTTTTTTAATGTTTACTTTTGAGACAGAGAGAGAGAGAGAGAGAGAGAGCAAGCAGGGGAAGGGCAGAGAGAGGAGACACAGAATCTGAAGCAGGCTCCAGGCTCTGAGCTGTCAGCACAGAGCCTGACACTGGGCTCAAACCCGTGAACCACAAGATCATGACCTGAGCCAAAGTCAGATGCTTAACTGACTGAGCCACCCAGGTGCCCCTAAATCATTTATATTTGATCTTATCTTTATTTGTTCTTCCTTCTATTTGCTTTGTGTTTAGTTTCCTTCTTATAGTTTTTTGAGGTGTAAACAGCTTATTTATTTGAGATCTTACTTCATTTCTAATGTAATTTGAGGTTATAAATTTCCCTCTCATCACTATTTTAGCTGCATCCCACATATGATTAATATGATTTGCTTTCAGCTTATTTTGTTCTTTGTATTTTTTAAATACTTTCAGAATTTCCTTTGGACTCATGGATCATTTAGAAGTGTGTTATTAAAATTTCATGTGTTTACAGATTTTCCTGTTGTCTTTCTGTTATTGATTTCTCATTCTATCATCAGACATTGCACTCTGGTCTTTTTTGATGATGTCCAGTGAGAACTTGAAATTACATGCATTTTGCTGTTGTCAGGTGAAGTGTTCTGTGTATCTGAATTAGATCCTATTGATTGATTTATTTGTTCAGATCTCTTCTATTTATCTTGCTGATTTTCCGCTTAGTAAGTTCATCAGTTGCTGAGTACATTCATTGTGGAATTTTTTCTCCTTTCATGCCTGTGACTCTTTGCGTCATATATTTTATGGTTCTTTTGTAGGATATACCTACACATAAAGGATCATTTTGTCTTCCTGGTTGCTTGATTCTTTTATCATTATCCACTGTCCTTTGTCTTTAGTAATTTCTTTTGCTATGAAATCTAACTTATCAGATATTAATATACTTCTTCCTGGCACTTTTTTCATATTAATGGCTATGTATTATAGGTTTTGCTATGCTTTTACTCTCAGATTTCTCTTATCATTAAATTTGAATTGAATTTGTTATAAGCAGCATATGGCTTAGTAATTTAAAAGAATCCACTGTGAACGTCTCACTTTGGATTGGTATATTTAGACTACATTTAAATTAATTATGGACATGTTATTCTGCCTAAGTCTGCTATTTTATTATTTATTTTCTGTTGGTTTCTCTGGTCCTCATTCTTCTGTTCCTCTTATCTTTCAGTAGACTACTTGTACCTTTTGTAAGAATTCTATCTGATTCATTTATGGTGCGTTTGAGCTTATTTTTGTATAGCTTTTGTAGTTGTTGTTCCCAGTATTTCAGTATATATAACTAGATTATTGCCATCTACTGGTATCAATAGTTTACCATTTTGAGTGAACTCTGGAAATTTGCCTCCAATTTGATCCTTGCTCTTTCTTTCTTTCTTTCTTTCTTTCTTTCTTTCTTTCTTTCTATTTATTTATTTTTAATTTTTTTAACATTTAATTTTGAGAGACAGAGAGAAAGAGATCACGAGCAGGGGAGGGGCAGAGAGAAAGCGAGACACCTAATCTGAAGCAGCTCCAAGCTCTGAGCTGTCAGCACAAAGCCCAACATGGGGCTCTAACTCGTGAACCACTAGATCATGACCTGAGCCCAAGTCAGACACTCAACCGACTGAGCCACCCAGGCGCCCCTTTATTTGATTTAAATATCAATGTATTGTGTATGAGATGGTATTAATTTTTTTGTCTTGACCATCAAATACTTTTTGTGAAACTCATGAGAATAGGGATTATCTATGCTACATGCCAATATATCTTTTGTTCCCCCTATTATTCTTTCTTCCTTCTGAGTGCTCCAAGAATCCTTTTTACATTTCCTTTCTGCTTGAAGAATTTCTTTTTGGCAATCTTTAAGGGCATGTCTGCTAGCAAAATATTGCTTTAGTTTTCCCTTATTTTAGAATGACTTTATTTCTATTCATTCCTGAAAAATAACTTTAATGAAAATGGAATTGGTGATTAACACTTCTCCCCACCCATCAACTGAAAAATGTCATGCCACTTCCTCTGAGCTTTATGGTTTCAGATGAGAAATATAAATTAGTGTTTCTCTATGGGGACATTTTCTGATATTACTTCTTCTACAATTCTTTTAGCTCTGCTTTATTTTTATTCTCCTGGAGTTGACTGTATGCATGTTGGATTTTTATTATTGTGCCATAGTTCCCGGAGACTCTTCATTTATTATATTTTATTTTATTTTTTGGTATTTTTCTCTCTGTTGTTTACATTGGGTAGCTTCTATATTCTGTCCTTAATTTCACCGATTTTGTCAGCCTCTGTCTTCTCCACTCTACTATGGAGTCCATCCAGCAGGTTTTAATTTATCGTCTTATCTTTTAATTCTGTAATTTGTGTTTGGCTTTTTTCTATTCTTTACTGATGTCTTTCTTTTTTTTTTTTCATGTATTTCAAAGGAATTCATAATTGATAGCTGGAACATATTTATAAGGATTAATCAGCTTTTCTCATTCAAATTGCACCTGGGTGTCTCAGTTCATTAAGCATCCAACTTTGGCTCAGGTCATGATCTCATGCTTCAGGAGTTCGAGCCCTGCGTTGGGCTCTGTGCTGACAGCTCAGAGGCTGGAACCTGCTCCAGATTCAGTGTCTCCCTCTCTCTCTGCCCCTCTTCCCCCTTTGCACCCTCTCTCTCTCTCTCCCTCTCAAAATAATAAATAAACATTAAATTTTTTTTTAATTAAAAAATGTGATTTCCTGGTTCTTGGTAATCCAAGTGGTGTGTTTTTTGTTTGTTTGTTTGTTTTGTTTTGTTTTTTTAAATTGTATCCTGGATATTTTGTCTATCAGATTAGGAGTTTCTTAGTCCCAATTAAATCTTTTATTTAACAGGCAGTCATCCTGTTTATTACGTTCAGCATGTAGGTTCTAACCTACACTTGTGGGCTGTGCCTCTAAACACAGCTTGCTTTCAGAGCCTCCGTGGTGTTATTTTCATCAGCTTGGTTTATCTGGTCTCTGTGGGATTTCCATCAGTCCCTGCCATTGCTGTGTTCCATATGATCACTCCAACAAGTATATCGACCATATGCTTTTGTGGTGGGAGCTTCCTTGTTGAGCTAGGGGCTCATTGTGGCAGAATGGCTCCTTTCATTCCCTTGGTCCACCCAGCAACACTGGTTGGGGCACCTGGATGCAGACACCAGAGGGGAACCAAAAGAGGTTCTCAACCCACAGGGATAAACAGACTTTCAGAACCAAGCTATTTACTATAGTGTTGTTCCTCTTGCTGGTACCATCTGGCTGCCCTGGTATCTATCGGTGCAAAAGGGCTCTTCAGACCTTCAGAGAATAAAGAACTGGCTACTTATTTTTAGCGGGATTTCTACTAATAACACTCTTTCCATAATTCTAGTCTCATCTGAGATTAATGGAGGGACCCCCATTCAATCCAGGAGAGGAATGGGCCTATCTGGGTTTCCTTCACCTGCTAAGTTTGGGTTTTGGAAACACTAGGTTTGAATCACCTCCTTCTGTTGGAAGAGAGATGCAGGCACTCTACAATGCTGTGTTTTTTTTTCTGTAGTCCTGGGATTCTGAACCAATTTACCTTCCTCTGACCACCTTTCAGAGATCTTCTTTGATTGCCCTTTGCAATCTCTATGGCTTTTAGTTGTATCTACCTGGGAGCAGCAGGGAAAAATGAGTCTATACTATTTTGTCTAGGTCCCCATATTATTTTAATTCCAGAAAAATGTCTGTACTTCTCTGGATTTTAATAAATGTCAGTGGATCACAAGAAATTTATAGTAATTTCACACCAAAATACCAGTTTCTTATTTAAATTTAATAATGAGCATGATCTATATATACTGACATGGAAAAAAATATGAATCTTACTTAGGCTTTTATTATTTTATAATCACCCTTATTAACATTAGTAACCTAATCCAGTAAAGTGATGAGCAGAATACTATTATTGTAAATGTTTATATGACATTTAGTTTTGAAGTTTAGGAAATCAAGAAAATGCACAATATACTTAAAGATTATTTATAAACAGGGTTATAACAAGGGGAAGTATAATTATGAAGACATCAATGAAAGAAATGCATAAGATTGAATCAATTTTTTCAATGTTTTGAATAGTGAAATGACCATTTTGAGTCAATGTTCATTCTAAAAATTATATTGATTTGATGAATCTGTTTTTTTTTTATTTCTTGGTAGATAAAAGCACCTGTGTCTTCATTTACTTAGGAAAACAAGTCCTTTAGTAATAATATAGAGAAAACAGAAGGTGTGATTAAGATTTGAAAAATTAGTGTTTTCCTGTTAGATGCTAATGTGGGTGTATAATTCAGAAAATTAAGATTGCTTTATTGCTATATACAACTTTTGAGTATTGAAATCATCCACACAGATCACCGACTACAATATCATGACTTATTAGTACACTGTTTTATCAATATAACTCCATTATTGTCCCAGTAAGGTAAAAGTTGTGAATAAAGTTGTTATACATTCCAGGGACTTCCTGAAATACCCATGCTGTCTTCAATAGAAAGCATCAAAATATAGTTATTACCTGGAGACTCCAAAAACCTTACCTCAAAATTCACATCTTAACTGTGTTTTTTTTTTAATATTTAAATTATTATATCCTGATTCTTATTCAATCCTAAACAAGCCCCATGCATTGATTGACATGCCTTAAAGATCTTAATAAATATCCCAGCTTTGGCTTTCTCTCTTTGGATGTTACTAAGGATCTAATGCAATGGTGTTCTCCTTTACTGCAGTAGATAATACACTCAGCTTCATCTTTTCAACAAGTTGTATTGGTGAGATTTGAGGGAGCAAGCACTTGACAATATTTAAGAATATAACAGCCATTCTAAAGAATGACTAACCGTATTTCCTTTTTGAAAGTGTTTTTTGAATATGAGCTATACCCTAGTACCTGCCCTGGATAATAGGAATATAACTTTTTCAGTGCCGATTATTGTACCAGTCATCATGTTAAGTGCCTTATAAGCATTACATCAAAGATCCAATGAGATATGTACTACTATTATCATCCCAGTCTTCCAAATGTGTAAAGTGAAGCACAGAAGTGTGAAACAATAAGCTCAAGTTTGTAAGAGGCAGGATTTGGCCAGAGGCATCAGGTTCCAGAGCCCATGTTTCCAACTTCTTTCCTATAAACACTCTTCTATGCTCCGTTATACTTCTAAATGATGGATTTCATTGAATTTTCACTGCTATCTCCATTTTGCAGACAAGGTTACTTGAGTCTAGAAGGCTTAAATTATGTACCCAAGACAGAGTTTGAAAAAGGTAGCATTTAAAATTTAGAGAAATTTGCTACTTTCCCATGGTTACAGAGAGTTAGAATTTGAAGGTAGGAATTTGAATTCTGAAATCAGCAATTCTTCCACTAAACACTGCTAAATGAACTTAGTTTAAGTTCTGAAACATCTTATATAATTATTGAACAGGCATGTGTCTACTTCAGGAGTCTGTGAGTCAAACTAATGTTTTTCTACTTAAAAATATAAAGGAAATGGGGCACCTGGGTGGCTCAGTTGGTTAAGCGTCTGACTTTAGCTCAGGTCATGATCTCATGGTTGGTGGGTTCAACTCCCGCATCAGGCTCTGCGCTGACAGCTCAGAGCCAGGAGCCTGCTTCAGGTTCTGTGTCTCCCTCTCTCTCTGACCCTCTCTCACTCACATTCTATCTTGGTCTCCCTTTCTCTCAAAAATAAATACACATTAAAAATATTAAAAAAATATATAATATATATATATAAAGGAAGTAACCTACATAAACCTAAATAAACATTAAAAATATTTAAAAATATATATAATATATATATAAAATATACACATATATATGTATAAATATAAAATATACATATATATATAATATATATATATATATATATATATATATATGTAAAGGAAGTAACCTACACAAGCAAAAAATTTGTAAAATCATCATCACAAGAACTTCTAGGTCTTCTTAATTAATTCTGCCCTTGTTATAGCCTTGTGTTCACAAATAAATACATGTCAAACACTGCCCTACCATTTCCTAATTTCTTAAACTTCAGAACAGAACATTAAATGCTATTTAGTCACTCACAGAAACAATACCCCATTCATCAGTCTATTTTTTCGATGCAGCTAGTAATGCTAATGGGAGTGACTATAAAATAACAAAAGCCCAGAGCTTGTATTTCTCTCTTCACATAGGAAGGGCAAACTTAGTAATTGCCTTGTATGCCTCATTTAGCAGACTGGCCAGAGGACAGGAAAAGATTTATTCAAGAGATTTCACATTCTAATGGTGGGAGATGTCTAAACTAAGAACGGTGTATTTGATTTTTGTCTTTTATATAGTTCCATGTATACCATTCCAAATTATTTCAATAATTCATACATATTCAGATAAGTAAGTTCTTTCTTAGATTTTTTAATAACACTAATCCTGTGCTATCAAATTCCTCTGAAATACTATTTTTTTTGAACATGTCATCTTTTTCTTTAGTTTTCTGAACTTACAAAAATAGTGAAAATTACTATCTTCGAAATGGTGATCTTCCAAATTTAGTCACATTTTAAGGTGTTCAGACAGATGACTTTTCTTTGTTCAGGTTCAAAGTAAATGTGTACAGCCTTTGACCACCACCTTTAGAAATTTTGAAGAAAGATGCTCATACACCTCAGTATATGTTTCATAATAAGAATGACTGTGATAAATCACTGTAATTCTTAAAGATGTTTGTTCTGTTTTTTCTGTTTATGTATGTATGGGAATTGTTCAACTTTGAGGGGTGACTGGGTGGCTCAATCAGTTAGGCAACCAACTCTTGGTTTTGACTCAGGTCATGATCTTGTGGCTTGGTGGATTTGAGCCCTGCATCAGGCTCTGTGCAGGCAGCGTGGAACCTGCTTGGGATTCTCTCTCTCCCTCTTTCTTTTCCCCTCCTCCACTTGTGCTGTCTCTGTCTTTCTCAAAATAAATAAATACACTAAACTTTTTTTTTAAGTTAAAAAAATAAATAAAATAAACTGTGACAAAGATTCTCTTCTTGACCAAACTACTCAGGTTTCTCTGAACTCTCTTCTCACATAGGCCCTGAATTTAATCTCCCTTGTTTGTCTCCACATTCAGTTTTAACAAACAGCCTCTTAAGTTGGTTTAGCCCAAATTCTCCATCTTCAATATCCAACCACCCTTGCTGTCTAATGGGGTTCCTCACCTGCCAACCCCCACCCCCCACGCAGGTGATGCCCAGGCACCTCAGCCTGCCTACAGCAAGAATTCTGTTAGGTCTGTTAGCCAGACTTCTTCCTTACCCTTGATGTTTCATCTAAGTAAGTTTTCATCCACTGTTTCCCACCCTGATCCTTGACTATAAATTCCCCTTTCCTTGTATTCTGAATTGACTGTAATCTCTCTCCCTGACTACAAAACCCCGTTGCAGTGGTTCTGACAACCATAGCAATGTTTCTGACAAATATCTATTTTACTGTTCTTTAACAAGTGTCACAAATAATTTTTGTTTAACAAATGAAGCCCTAGATTCCTCAATGGCATAGAAAAACATGATCCACTTTTGCCCTTTTTTCAAAAGGCATAAGTTTTATTAAAACACGTACACAGGGGCGCCTGGGTGGCGCAGTCGGTTAAGCCTCCGACTTCAGCCAGGTCACGATCTCGCGGTCTGTGACTTCGAGCCCCGTGTCAGGCTCTGGGCTGATGGCTCAGAACCTGGAGCCTGTTTCCGATTCTGTGTCTCCCTCTCTCTCTGCCCCTCCCCCGTTCATGCTCTGTTTCTCTCTGTCCCAAAAATAAATAAACGTTGAAAAAAATTAAAAAAAAAAAAACACGTACACAAAAAGTGTCCCATGAGTGAGTGAAAACATGTAGCTCATATGAGCCATGTGACAAGTCTTTGGAGGGACACTCAGCAACGTACTACTTAACTCAGTACAAGTTCACAAGTTTTTTTTTCTTTTTTAACACAAAACAATAGGTCCTCAAGGGATGATATATTATTCTGGTTATATAGTCATCTCATTTGAAGCAAAGCAACAATGTTGTGCTTCTGAAATAGAGAATATGTTTGCTGGACTAATTTTCTGCTTGCATTGGCTGGAGATAAAAGAATTACACAGACCATGCACATCAGGAGGAGGAACAGTGCTAAAAAGACAAGGACAAGAGAAAACTAGAAAGACTTTGGGATTTGCGATAAAAAAAACCTTCAAGTTCAAATGTCTAGACCTTCACCTTTTTAAAAAAACTTTTTAAAATTGAGCTCTGGAAAGAGTCATTTAATAAAATAACAACACACCATGGCACCTTTCTAATTGTGGACTGAGGCGGTACATGTAAAAACACATAGAATATGGTAACCATTCAATAAACACCCTGTCTTAAAGTACGACATGCCTTGTCATGCTTAATTACTTAACGATCATAAAACCTATAAAATACAAATATTTTTCAAATAAAACAATTGAGAAATTAAATGAGCAGCCTTGCCTTAGCAACAGTTTTAGCTTATGAAAATGAAGAAATTAAGTTCTGTTCTTCTGACCCTCTCTAATAGCACTGGACACTTTGATCCCTTTCATTCAATTTAAAAATGTTTATAAACACCCTTTTGCCTACTGATTGACTCTTTCTTGATCATAAGGATTGACATCTCACTCACCTTTGAGATATATATATTTACAAAACAGAGAAGTAAAAGTGGATCCTGGCCTTCACTGTTCTTCTGTGAGAGTGGAGTTAAAAGACACATGGAAAAAACATGTGTGGTGCACATGGTGACATGTCAGACAGTAAGGTTTTAGCAGACCAGGTGTGGAAGAGGGGACATCAGTCAATATACATCACGACTTGAGGACCTGGACCACTCAGAGATTCATATTTAGACTTATACTGAGCAACTAAATGGGAAGTGATGCCATTCATTTAGACCGACAACAAAGGAGGACTGGATTTGGGGGAAGACAACATGTATTTTCACTTCTGTGAATTTTGAGTTTCTGACTTATTATTGGAAATAAATACTTTTGTCAGTAAGCATTTGTTTTTGCTGCACAAAGGAGAAATAAGGATTCGATATAATGATTTGGGCCTCTATCAGAAAGGTGATAGTTAAATCATAGAAAGGAGACGTATGAAGAACAAAAGGGCCAATGAGGAAACAGTGTTCTTAGCCGGGGGCCCCAGAATGAAGCACAACATGATGCACATAGCAAATGGTCAATAGACATTTGTTACTTGAATGAGGGGCAGTGCTATCTAAGGTTGCAATTGTTACTACTATTGCTGTTGCAATTAATAGTCTTGCTAACCTTACTGTTTCTTCTACTATTATTACTACTAATGTATTCCAAATTTCAAGTAGTTAGTTTTCTTCTCCGTATATTCTCTCTCTGGCTCTCTTTTTTCTTAACTTGCAAGTAGAGAGTCATTTTTCCTCCCTAAGCCTATATCTTTGTGGAAGAAAATAACAAATTTCAGGATGGATGGAAGCGTCATACTCCAATAATTCTCCAGACATATCTGCTGGGCCTTTTCCCTCCCTAAAATGAGGTAGGATCAGGACTGGGAAAAAGGAGTGAGGTGATATAACCTCAACTTATCTCTAATCACTGGAGGCTAGCACTATTCACAAAGAGTATTTGACACCTGTTATACAATAAAGATGATTGTGTTAGTATCTATGATAACTCAGATGGAAAAGGAGCACATGGAGCCACCTCTTCCAACAATGAAGATAGAATTGAACCAAACCAATAAGGCAAAGCAGCATCACTGATTATAACATCTGTGACTGATGGCAAGTTATTTGACCTCTCTCTGCCTCCATTTATTTATCTACAAAATATAGATAATGACTTACACAATTATTGTAAGTATTAAATGTGTCAATATGCTTGGAAATGTGTTAGTTAATGTTCCTCATATACTTCCTTATTTACTCTCAGCAGAACTCTATGAGGGTGCCATGTTGCTCATGGAGACATAAGTTTAAAGATGTAACCTAGTCAAGGTCATTCAGTTAACAAGCAAGAAGCCAGGACAGTCCTTGAAACTAAGGACGTATTTAAGGAAGAAATATAGGAAAGTAATACAAATGTTGACTACCTCTCAAAAGCTCACAAGAAATAAACAAAATTAATTTTATTAGATTTGGGCAGAAAGGTAAAACCCCACTGTGAAGTTTTAGTAGTATTGGGGGGAGATATTAAAAAGACTTTAGTGCTTAGGCTGGATAATTTTAAGGTAGATCTTGCAAGGTATGCATCTGGTTAGTATTGGGCAGAGTATATAACCTAACATTTTTAGGTTGGTCTTCATGGTGAGGGAGTGTCCTGAAACTAGTATTAATGAATAAGCTATTAGATAAGTGAGCTGTTGGTTGGTTCACAGTCTTCTAGGAACAATTAGTTTCCTGGAGCAAGCAGTTGGGATGTTTTTGTTTGGTCTCAGCATTCTCTCACAGAGACAAGAAATTATGTTGTGTTCAGTCCTGAGAAGGAAAAAGCAAAATACCAGGAGGAGACCAGCTAAAAGAATTTCGTTACAGGTCATCTGGAGAAATCTATCTTGACTTATAAACATTCAGCAAGAAAATACACAAGTGTGTATGTAAGAATAAAAATCTTGTAGCATTGTTCATCTTTTTTGTAAGACTTTTTCGAGAGGAGCAGAATATAAAAATGATTTGAGTTTTGCTTTGATGTGAGAATCCAACTCAAATTGGACCTGATAAAAAATGAATAACTTATAGAAATCCTCAATAGCACAATTTTGAAAGCCATTTTAATGTTAACTTCTAAACTACTAGTATATAAATTTCTCTTTTTAAACCTATATTTCTTAGATTTGTTCTTTCATTTCTCATTGTTGTTACTTCTCACTCTATGTAACATACAATTATTATCAGGAGTTACATTGTTGAAGTTATTTAATTTTATATCCAAAATGCTAATAAAATACCTATTAAAGCTGTTGCCTTTATGAAAAACTTAGACAAATGAACTTACTTGAGAATGAATAATGTCCACTAATCTCTCATGTCCCTGAAGCACAATGACTTATCTTGAAGAATGCACTAATAGACTGGACCTGTATTTTTATGTGCATCAGGTAGGGGTGAAGGGAAGGAGGTGGAAGAGGGAAGGCCACACTCTTTATTCAACTGTGATGTTAAAAATTCTCCAGAGAAATTTGAAATTGATAAAAGACACTTAATATATAGAAAACAATCCAGTGGTTTCTTTTTTTATTTACACAGTGAGCTTGCATGCGTGTGTGTGTGTGTGTGTGTGTGTGTGTGTGTGTGTGTGTGTGTGTTATGTTCAAAATATTGTGTATGAAATACTGGTTTGAGACGTAGAGGAATGAAGATCTACAGTAAACAGTCTTTGCTTTCTAGAAAGTTTTATCTAATAAGATCCTTTAAGTATATAGACAAATAACATCTAGATATGGAAGTGCATGAAAAGCCCTGAATGAATTTCTCACATAAGGAATTCATTAGGAGTCCAAAGACATAGGACATTTCCTAATTATAGGTAATGCTGTAAAGTAAGGAAATGTTGAGTAGGATTTCTGCAGGTAATCCTTTCTTGTGTTGTTCTGCAGCATTCAGAATTTACTGCTGTCCGTTCAGCAATGTATATATAGCAAATGTTATTAAATCTACTACTGAAAGTCCTTGGGATATAGGAGTGGAGAAATAAAGGAGAGTTCATGGACTTCACCATCTAATTGGAAAATGAGAAATTAATCAGAGAGCCACATTATGTAAATTTAAAATTGTCACTGTGGACATTGCTACAAAGAAGAGATGCACATAGTGCCAGAAGGTATTGATCACTAACCTTATTTGGGAAGTCAGGAAGCACATTTCAAATCAAATAAAGATGAATCTAGAATTTGCAAGAAAAATAGAAATTATCATGGCATAGATGGGAGAGAGTGGAGAAAGAAAGATGATTGCAGGGAGGGGATGGAATATGGTGAGTTTTATAGACATAAGCAGTTGAATGATGCTAAACATCACTCATCATCAGGGAGACCTGGTCACAGGAAGCAGGAAAGAAAATAGGACAGGATGAGACAGGAAACAGTTGCGAGTAGAATTGTTGGACTTAATCTCACTGTAAAAGGAAATACTTTACGTAGAGGATTATGTGATTAAATTTACATTTCATATGATTGTTCTGGTAATAGTTTAGATAATTGGTTGGAAGGTGCCATGAATGTACTCAGTTAGAAAACTATACCAGTCCAGACAACAGTACCTTTGATGGCAATTCTGGCAGTGGAGATTAAAGAAGGCAGACTGCTTCATGACCTGTTCAAGGAGGGGTTGGTGAAGGATTTGATACATAGGGAAAATGGAGGAAAGGCATCTAGGATGACTTTTGAATTTATGATTTTTCTAGCAAGGTAGTAGTGCTAACTTCAGTGGAGGACACGGTTTGGAGGGACATCATGAATTTAGTTTGAAAATATTTATTTTCAGCTATATTGGAGATATTAATTAAATGTTTGTTATAGGCACAAGTCTTCTTATCAAATTTAAAGATGGCAAAAAGGTCTTAAAAGGACATAGAAGGAAAAGTGGTTTTTTTAAATTGGGAATAAATATGGATATCAAATACAGCAAGGTTAGTATTTTTATGTTTTTTTTTCATTTTAATTCCAGTATAGCTAACATGTATTGTTATATTAGTTTCAGGTGTACAACATAGTGTTTGACAATTCTATACATTACTCAGTGCTCATCATAATTGCCCTCTTAATCTCTGTCACCTATTTCAACCACTCTCCCACATTCCCTCTGGTAATCATTAATTTGTTCTTTGTAGTTAACATTCTGTTCTTTGGTTTGTTTATTTTTTTCCTTCTTTCTTTGTTCTGTTTCTTAAGATCTACATATGGGTGAAAGCATATACATTCGTATTTCTCTGACTGACTTATTTCACTAGGATTATACCCTCTAGTTCCATCCATGTGGTTGTAAATGGTAAGATTTTTATTGTGTTTTTTGTGACTAATATTCCATTGTGTGTGTATATATACATATGTACATATATGATGTATATATGTATATATATTTATACACACATATATATGTATATCATATCTTCATCCATTAATCTATCAGTGAACACTTGGGTTGCTTCCATAATTTGGCCATTATAAATAATGCTTCAATAAACATAGGGATGCATATATCTTTTTGAATCAATGTTTTGATATTTCTTGGGTAAATACACAGTGGTAGAATTAGTGGATCATGTGGTAATCCTATTTAAAAATTTTTGAGGAACCTCCAACTGTTTTCCACAGTAGCTCCACCAGATTGCATTCCTACCAACAGAGCACAATGGTTGATTTTTCTCCACATCCTCACCGACACCTGTTGTTTCTTGTGTTGTTGATTTTAGCCATTCTGACAGGCATGAGGTGATCTCTCATTGTGGTTTTGATTTGCATTTCCCTGATGATGAGTGATGTTGAGTATCTTTTAATGTGTCTGTTAGCCATCTGTATGTCTTCTTTGGTGAAATGCCTGTTTATGTCTTCTGCCCATTTTTAATCAGATTATTTGTTTCTTTGTATGTTGCATTATGTAATTTTTTAATATATTTTGAATACTAACCCTTTATCAGACATGCCATTTGCAAACATCTTTTCCCATTCCGTAGGCTGCCTTTTAGTTTTGTCAATTGTTTCTTTCAATGTGCGGAACCTTTTTATTTTTTTTTAATTTTTTAATGTTTTTATTTAATTTTGAAGGAGAGAGAGACAGAGCATGAGCAGGAGAGGAGCAGAGAGAGGGAGACACAGAATCTGAAGCAGGGTCCAGGCTCTAAGCTATTAGCACACAGCCCAATGCGGGGCTTGAACTCATGCACTGTGAGATCATGACCTGAGCTGAAGTCGGACGCTTAACCGACTGAGCCACCCAGGAGCCCCAATGTGCAGAACCTTTATTTTTACGTGGTACCAATAGTTAATCTTCACATTGTTTCTCTTGCCTCAGTAGACATATCTGGAAAAATGTTGCTACAATTTATGTCAGAAAAGTTACTGCCTGTGTTCTTTTCTGGAATTTTTATAGTTTCAGATCTCACATTTAGGTTCTTAATCCATTTGGAGCTTTTTTCTCTTTGTATGGTAAAAGAAGGTGATCCAGTATCATTCTTTTGTATGTAGTTTTCCAGTTTTTCCAACACCATTTGTTGAAGAGACTGTACTTTTCCCATTATAAATTCTTTTTTGTCAAAGGATGATTGAGCATATAATCATGAATTTATTTCTGGGCTTTCTATTCTGTACCATTAATGTATATGTTTTTTATTATGCCAGGCCCATACTCTTTTGCATACTACAATTTTGTAGTATATCTTGAAATCTGGGATTGTGATACCTCCAGTTTTGTTCCCTTTTCTTTCTTTCTTTCTTTCTTTTTTTTTTCAGGATTTCTCCAGCTGTTTGGGATTTTTTGTGGTTCCTTAGAAATTTTGGGATTATTTGTTCTAATTCTGTGAAAAATACTGTTGGTATTTTGATAGGGATTTCATTAAATCTGGTAGATTGCTTTAGGTAGTATGGACATTTTAACAATATTGGTTCTTGTGATCCATGAGCATGGTATATCTTTCCATTTGTTTGTATCATCTTCAATTTCTTTCATCAGTATTTTACAGTTTTCAAAATACAGGTCTTTTACCTCCTTGGGTAAGCTTTTTCCTAGGTGTTTTATTATTTTTGGTGAAATTATAAATGGAAATTTTTTTCTTAATTTATCTTTCTATACATCAATATTAATATACAGGAATACAACAAATATCTGTATATTAATTTTGTATCATAAGAATACTGAATTCATTTGTCAGTTCTAGGAGTTTCTTGGTGGAATCTTTAGTGGTTTCTGTATGTAGTATCATGTCACCTGCAAATAGTGACAGTTTTACTGCTTCGTTAACAAATTAGATGCCTTTTATTTCTTTTTGTTTTCTGATTGCTCTGACTAGGAATTCCAGTACTATGTTGAATAAAATTCGTGAAAGTAGACATCCTTGTTTTATTCCTGACCTTAGGGGAAAAGCTCTCAATTTTTTACCATTGAGTATGGTGTCAGCTATGGGTTTTCATATATGACCTTTATTATGTTGAGGTGTGTTTCCTCTAAACCTACTTTTTTGAGGTATTTTATCATGAATGGATGTTGTACTTGTGTTTTTCCTCCATCTATTAAAATGATCATTTTTTATCCTTCCTCTTCTTAATGTGATGTATCATGTTGATTGATTTGCAAATATTGAATATTTTTTCATCCCAGGAATAAATTCCACTTGATCATGGTGAACGATCTTTTTAAATGTATTGTTGGATTTGGTTTGCTAATATTTTGTTGATGATTTTTGTATTGATGTTCATCAGAGATATTGACCTGTAGTTCTCTTTTATTTTTTGTAGTGTCTGGTTTTGCTATCAGGGTAATGCTTGCCTCATAAAATGAATTTTGAAGCTTTTCTTTCTTTTCTATTTTTTGAAATAGTTTGAGAAGAATAGATACTAACTCTTCCTAAAATGTTTGGTAGAATTTGCTTGTGATACCATCTAGTCTTGGACTTTTTTTTGTTGGGAGTATTTTGATTACTGATTCAATTTCATTGCTGGTAATTGGTCTCTTCATACTTCTGTTTCTTTCTGGTTCAGTTTTGGGAGGTATATGTTTCTAGGAATTTATCCATTTCTTCTAGTTTGTCCAATTTATTGGTGTATACTTTGTTACTACATTTTCCTACAGTCTTTTGTATTTCTGTGGTGTTGGTTATTATTTCTCCTAATTTCTGATTTTATTTATTTGAGTCTTCTACCCCCCCCCAACCCCGCCCCTTGATGAGTCTGGCTAAACATTTTTTTTTTTTTTAATCTTTTCAAGGAACCAGCTCTTGGTTTCTTTGATCTGTTCTATTGTTCTTTTGGTGGGGAGTTGTTTGTTTATTTTACTTTCTATTTCATTTATTTATGCTCTAATCTTTATTATTTCCTTTCTTTTACTGCTTTTGGCTTTTCTTTGTTCTTTAGTTCTTTTAGGTGTAAGTTTATGTTGTTTCTTTGACATTTTTCTTGCTTCTTCAGGTAGACCTTTATTGTTGTAAATTTCCCTCTTAGAATAGCATTTGCTGCATCCTAAAGACTTTGGACCATTGTGTTTTCATTTGCATTTGCCCCCCCCCCTCTCTCTCTCTCTCTCTCTCTCTCTCTCTCTCTCTATATATATATATATATATATATATATTATTTCCTTGTTTTTTTGGCTAACCCATTTATTGTTTGGTAGCATGTTATTTAACATCTATGTATTTCTTATTGTTCCAAGTTTTTTCTAGTGGTTGATTTCTAGTTTCATAGCATTGTCATCAGAAAAGATGCAAGCTATGACTTCATCTTTTTCAATTTGTTGAGACTTGTTTTGTAGCCTAACATGCAATATATGCTGGAAAATGTCCCAGGTTCACTTGAAAATAAGGTGTATTCTTCTGTTTTAGGATGGAATGTCCTCAATACATCTGTGGGATTCATTTGGTCCAATGTATCATTCAGAACCACTGATTCTTTATTGATTTTCTGTTTGGATGATCTACCCATTGATGTATAAGTGGTGTGTTAAAGTCTTCTACTATTATTGTATTACTATCCATTGTTTCTTTGTTTAATGTTTATTTATTTTGAGAGAGAGAGAGTGCACGAACAAGCAGGAGAGGTGCAGAGAGAGGGAGAGAAAAAGGATCCTAGGCAGGCTCTGCACTGTTAGAATAGAGCCTGATGTGGGGCTTGAACTCACAAACTGTGAGATCATGACCTAAGCCAAATCAAGAGTCAGACCCTTAAACAGACTGAGATGCCCATATCCATTACTTCTTTCACGTATTTTGTTAGCTGCTTTATATGTTGGAGTGTTTCCATGTTGAGTGCATAAATATTTACAGTTGTTACATCCTCTTTTTGTATTTTTCCCTTCACAATTATATAGTGACCTTCTCTTGTTACAGTCTGTTTTAGTCTATTTTGTTTGATACAAATATTGGTAACCCAGCTTTATTTTTGCTTCTATTTGCATGATAAATGCTTCTCCATCCCTTCACTTTCAATCTACATGTGTCTTTAGGTGTGAAATGAGTCTACTGTAGCCAGCATATAGACGGATCTTGCTTTTTTATCCATTATATCTCCTATGTCTTTTTATTGGAACATTTAGTCTATTTACATTTGATGTAATTATTGATAAGTGTGTACTTATTTCCATTTTGTTATTTGTTTTATGATTGTTTTGCAGTTCTTTTCTCTTCCTTTCTTCTCTTGCTCCCTTTTCTCACCGTTTGCTTTCTTTCTTTAGTGATATACTTGGATTCCTCTCTATTTTTGCACATCTATTACTGATTTTTGATTTGTCGTTACATTAGATGTAAAGTATGACACCATATACCTAAAATGTGGAGGAGGAGAAGAATAAAAATTTAGTGGTTTTAGAATGGGTCAAACTTAAGCAACTATCAACTTAAAATAGACTGCTATATGCATAAGATATGGTGTCATACTTTACGTCTTTTTATTTTGTGAATCACTTGACTGATTTTTATGGATATATTTAATTTTATTGCTTTTGTGCTTCCCACTTTTCTTACTCCTGATTATGGTCTACCTTTCTACTTAAAGAATCTCTTTTAACTTTTCTTATGAGGCTGGTTTAAGGTTGAGGAATTCCTTTAACTTTACCCACCAGCACCTTTGCTCTTGGAGAAGTCTCCCAAAGATGTCTGCCTCTCCAGCACTCGCTCAGATCAGTAAATAAATCTCCTTCCCTTATATTTCAGGTGTTTTCCAAACTGCTTCTTCTATGTTGTATCTCAGTGGAGCTTTTTGTTGTGCTATCTCTTTAAGAGTGAGGACTCTAGGGTTGCCTGGGTGGCTCAGTCCATTAAGCCTCCAACTTCGGCTCAGGTCATGATCTCATGGTTTGTGAGTTCAAGCCCCACATCGGGCTCTGTGCTGACAGCTCAGAGGCTGGAGTCTGCTTCGGATTCCGTGTCTCCCTCTCTCTCTGGCCCTTCCCCTCTTAAGCTCTGTTTCTCTATCAAAAATAAATAAACATTAAAAAATTAAAAAAAAAAGAGTGAGGACTCCATTTCCTATAGCCCTCTGGCTCTCTTAGAGCCAAGCCCAGTAATTTTCAAGGTTCCAGGTGTTAAGCCTTACCGATCATAAGAACTTGACACATTAGGCCCCTCCGGTTTTCAAAGCCAAATGTTATAGGGATTCATCTTCCAATGAAGTGCAGGTCTCCTATGCTTGGGATGCTTGTTATGGAGTCTGCTCCTGTCTCCTCTCCCAACCACGTCCCTCCCCTCTCCCCCCTCCCCACCCCCGACCCACCCCCCCCACCCCCCCCCCCCCCCCCCCCCCCGCCCAGGGTTCCTTGGGTCTTTTTATCTTTGGACTACTTGTCTTCCCTTCCTACCCTCTTCAGTGTGGCCTCTTCTCTACATTTATCTGTGATGAGTCTGTTCTGCCAGTCTTTGGGCCATTTTCTGGGTTATTTACACTGATGTGGTTGTTATCTAGGTATATCAATGGAACAAGGTGAGTCTAGGACCCTTCTACCCTGCCATCTTCCTCACAGGGCCAACCTACTTCTTGAGTCCAGTGGCCAACAATCAGATATTATTATTGGTTATAGAACACCAGAATAGTTACCACTATGTCCATGTTGTGGCCCTTAAATTAGTTTCAGCAATGTGGTGCCATTTGCAACATTAAATTAACATTGCTAATAGAAGAGCAGTTGGTTTATTAATTTTGTTTATTAATATTTACAAATATTACTATTAAAGTTCTTAGAATAAGGATTGATTCATATAGTGACAATATAAGTTTCTGTTAAGTAAATATAAATTCTATTTATAAATTGAGTTTAGTTTCCAATGGAGACAAAAAATATAAAGAGAGAGAGCTTAACTTAGTTTCTGTTTTTACACGCTTTTTAAAAAAATAAGAAAAAAAATCTTATTTGAGAATCTGTTTGAATTTTCCCCATTTAAAAAATCTGCAAAACAGTAAAATTTTAGAGAGATGCTTCCCACAAGTTATTTGGAGACTTATTTAAAAATAGGAACGATGGACTAGGGATCAGGAGATGTTACTTCAACGCCCAGATGAACAACAAATTAATTATATAACTTACATCAAATTCACTTAATTACTGTGCTCCACTTCCTCATTTGCAAATTGAGATTTGAACTAAATAATCGTTGAGGTAGAGGATCCCAAGGTATGGTCTATTGATCACCAACATCAGCATAATTTGAGTTACTTAGTAAAAAAAATTAAAAAATAAAAACAAGTTCCTTTTCAAACATTCTGAATTAAAATTGCAAGGAGGCAAGACCTGGAAATGCATTATTAAACTAATTCAATCTTATCTGACTAATTTTTAAGAATTACCTCACTGAAAACTATCACAGATCCAAAATTATGTTTCTCATTTAGTAGTTTACCATCCAGACTCCAGTCCAAAGCTTTCAAGGAAGAGGAATTTACTCCCTCAGGAGGCAACCAATGAAATTTGGCGGCATTTCTAATTGTTCTATTTATTGAGCCAAACAATTTTGTTTCTGTAACTTAAACCCACTCAAAGCAGTTGAAAGTGGAAATCACAAGAATGGTGGCAAACAGAACATTAACATATGGATAGAGTGGCATTTTGTGCTTAGAGTGTTTATTGCAGACATTAATGCTTATTATTATTTTGGAATAGATATGTATAGACAGATATACATTATAAAGACACTGAAAGCCATTGGATTATAAGAACAAAAACATGAATCTTTTCTAAAAGTAGAGTGGAATTTAGAGTCATCTAGGCAGCGTGAGAGGAAAGGAACTTGACTATTAATGAAATAAAGGTAGCTGACATTTAGTGAATGCTTTCTATTTGAATTCAGCTTGGTAATATAAGTAGTGTTTTAACCTATACTAAGTATTATACATTTTAACACATTTTTTCACAATAATTAAGTGTGATATTTACCACTTGATGTCAGCAAGAAATTTCCTGTGCCTTAGATGAATTATGAATTATTCTTGACACATATTTTAACTCTTAGAATTTAAAACTAAGAAGGTACATGGAGATTAATATGGTATCAGTACACATTTTGAGTATCTTAGAAGAAATTGCTTATTTATAATTAGCACTATATGCCTTTACTATCACTATTGTTAGCTTGTTTTCATAACAATTCAGTGCTTCCTTATGTACACAATATTATAAAAGTTAATGAATTTAAACCATACTGAATATGTTTGTTTCAGGACAAAATGAATTCTTAAGATAATAACTTTATGTCTCTACATACTGCTTACTTATTCATATTTTCTTTTCGGCTCAACTTCATTTTAGTAAGTATCATTCATGTCTCCAACAAATTATCAATAACTGTTCCATTTTTGACCTTACATTTGAGTGGGACTACATCCAATATTGTCCCTGATACATAAACTTACACTATTCAATGCAACTATTTGCAAACTTGATATTAATTGAATCAGAAAAATAATGCTTATCAGTAGTATTCCATTTAATAGGCTATCTATCCCTGAACAATTCAGAATTATGTGCACATACAGGTAAACACAAGTCTAAATTATGTGTCCTTGCAGCAGGGACATTTTCCTGGGTTTAATGCCCCTTACGTAGTCCCTTCTCAAATACGTCAAATCTAATGCTGTTTGATATTCTCAACCATGATATACTAACCTTTATGGATTATATGAGTACTACTGTCTCTGACTTCTAAAAATTATATCTTTATTTGAGACCCGAATAAAGCAACATTCCACTGAAAAAGTTGGCACGTAAATATTCCCAGAAGGTTCTGATGTAACCTCCCATAATCAAACATAATTGTATTTCTTCAGCAAATTGTATGAATAGTTAGACTGTACAGGATTAATATAGGCTAAACATAACACCCCTTCCCATCAATTCAGTGCATGTTTTACCACTAATGTTTTTGGCCACAATCTTACCAAAGCACTTTGGATTTTTAGGAACTTTTGTATTCTAATTCTATGAATAATGGATCATGGTGGCATTCCAATCTTCTATAAATCTTGGTCATCCATGAATAATGAATTTGCCTCCAGGGAGGAACTTTGGCACTCAGGAGTCTTGATGCTTCTTAGAATACTATAAATAGTTGCAATGATTGGGCTGCACCTAAACACAAGGGAATTAATTCTCTTTATGCAACATCCTCTGTATAATTTTATAAGCAACATATCTTAGTCCTAGGATTTTGGTTCTTTTTGTCAAAGTGAAAGTTATTTTTAACATAAGAAACATTTGACTTGCCCTTGCATCTCTAGTGACTTTAGCACAGAGAAGCAAAGTTCATTATTACAGTACAGAGTGAAAAGAAGCCTAGAAAGTTCAAATAAGTTAGACATGTTTCTATTGATTACAACACTACTGAGAGTAGAAAGGGATAGATAAAAGCTAGAAAGTTGGAATTAGTTTGAAATTATCTCTCTAAGGACTGAGCCCTTTGGAGAAAAGCTGTTGGGTAAATTACAAGTCGTATTTTAATAGCCCTCTAAGTACAAAACTATGAATGTGCCATATATTTCTATGTGTCCTAAAAGAAAACAATTGTCGGGGCACCTGGGTGGCTCAGTCGGTTGGGCGTCCGACTTCGGCTCAGGTTATGATCTCATAGTCCGTGAGTTTGGCGCGTGTCGGGCTCTGTGCTGACAGCTCAGAGCCTGGAGCCTGCTTCCGATTCTGTGTCTCCCTCTCTCTCTGCCCCTCCCCCGTTCATGCTCTGCCTCTCTCTGTCTCAAAAATAAATAAACGTTAAGAAATTTTTTTAATAAAAAACACAATTGTAGTATTATTTATGTACTTCTAGTTGTCAGAATTATTTAGTAGATATTCTAAGGAAAATCCCAAGAAATGCCTCATGGTTGCCAAAATAGTACAGTCAATATGTTTTGAATGCAGTGAACTAAACCTTGTTTTTAAAAAGAAAGAAAATACGTAGCCTTGGTATGCCTATGAAATAGTACTGTCCAGTAGAACTTTCTGTGATGATGCAAATATGGTCACGACTCACCACACGTTGGTATCAAGGATTTAAAATGTGGCTCCTGTGTCTAAAACACTGAGTTTTTAATTTAATTTGATTTCAATTAATTTAAATTTAAATGTAAAGAGACATATGTAGTTAGTGACTGCCATATTTGATGGTGTAAATATAGAATTTAAAAAGCATTAAACGGGTATATGTATATATGTATATCACTCCTTTTTAAAAAAATTGCTTATTTATATATTTTGAGAGGGACAGAGAGAACATGAGGAGGAGAGGGTCAGGGACAGAGGGAGAGAGAGAATCCTAAGCAGGCTTCATGCTGTCAGCATAGAGCCTGATGTAAGGCTCAGTTGCACAAACCGTGAGATCATGACCTGAACCTAAACCAAGAGTTGGCTGCTCAACTGACTGAGCTACCCAGGCACTACTATACCAACTCTTCCTTGTCCATTCATCAATAGATGAACATCTGGGCTCTTTCCACAGTTTGGCTATTATTGATAATGCTCCTACAAACATCGGGATGCATGTACTCCTTTGAATCTGTATTTTTGCATCCTTTGTGTAAATACCTACAAGTGGAATTGCTGGATTGTAGGGTAGTTCTATTTTTAACTTCTTGAGGAACCTCCATACTGTTTTCCAGAGGGGCTGCACCAGTTTGCATTCCCATCAACAGTGCAAGAGGGGTCCCCTTTCTCCGCATCCTCACCAACACCTGTTGTTTCTTGTGTTGTTAATTTTGATCATTCTGACAGGTGTGAGGTGGTAATGCATTGTGGTTTTGATTTATGTTTCTTTGATTGATGAGCGATATTGAACATCTTTGCGTGTGTCTGTTAGCCATCTACCTGTCTTCTTGGAAAAGTATCTATTCATGTCTTCTGCCCATTTCTTAACAGGATTATTTGTTTTTTGGGTGTTGAGTTTGATAAGTTCTTATTTTGTTTTGTTTTACTTTTTTTAATAGTTATTTTATTTTTGAGAGAAAGAGAGAGATGGCATGAGTGGGGGAGGGACAGAGAAAGAGAGAGATACAGGATCTGAAGCAGGCTCTGGGCTCCGAACTATCAACACAGAGCCTGTCAGGGGCTTGGACTTACAGACTGCGAGATCATGACTTGAGCTGAAGTCAGCACTCAACAGACAGCCACCCAGGCTCCTTGATAACTTCTTTATAGATTTTGAATACTAACCCTTTATTACATATGTCATTTGCAGAGTATCTTTTCCCTTTCTGTAGGCTGCCTTTTAGGTTTGTTGTTTCCTTTGCTATGCAGAAGCTTTTTAACTTGAGGAAGTCCCATTAGTTTATTAACATTTGCATTTCTTTTTTTTATTGTTTTTTAATGTTTATTTTATTTATTTTTTTTTTAAATTTTTTTTTCAACGTTTATTTATTTTTGGGACAGAGAGAGACAGAGCATGAACGGGGGAGGGGCAGAGAGAGAGGGAGACACAGAATCGGAAACAGGCTCCAGGCTCTGAGCCATCAGCCCAGAGCCCGATGCGGGGCTCGAACTCACGGACCGCGAGATCGTGACCTGGCTGAAGTCAGATGCTTAACCGACTGTGCCACCCAGGCGCCCCATTGTTTATTTATTTTTGAGACAGAGACAGACAGAGCATGAACGGGGGAGGGGCAGAGAGAGAGGGAGACACAGAATCCGAAGCAGGCTCCAGGTTCTGAGCTGTCAGCACAGAGCCTGATGCAGGGCTGGAACTCACAGAGCAAGAGATCATGACCTGAGCCGAAGTCGGAGGCTCAACCGACTGAGCCACCCAGGAGCCCCTAACATTTGCATTTCTAACAAGCTCCAAGTGATGCTGCTAGGAGCCATTCATGGACCATAATTTGATTAACATTTCATGGTTACTTAGTGCAGTGGTCCTCAAAGTACAGACTCTGAATCAACACCTTCACCATCAGAATTACTTGGGAAATTTTCAGAAATACAAATTCTCAGGATTTACCCTAGACTATTAAATCAGAAATTCTAGTGATGGGGGGGCACCTGGGTGGTTCGGTCTGTTAAGCTTCCCTCACGGTTCATGGGTTTGAACTCCGTGTCAGGCTCTGTGCTGACAGCTCAGAGCCTGGAGCCTACTTCAGATTGTGTGTCTTCCTCTACCTCTGTCCCTGCCCTGTTTGCACTGTCTGTCTGTCTCTCTCTTTCTCTCAAAAATAAACATTAATTTTTTTTTAAATTAGAAATTCTAGGGATGGGCCTAAGAAGCTGGAAATCATGTGACTGGTTATATATTAATATAGTCAGGGCAGATGAAGTTAAATTTCTTACCTTGATTCCACGAAAAATAAATCCATTGCCTTACATATGTTTAATAAACTATAATTGGCCAAATACGGACATAATTAATATTTACAGAAAGAATACATTATCATGATACAATTTTGAGGTTTTTTAAATGTTTATTCATTTTTGAGAGGGGGAGGGGGGGGAACAGGGAGGGGCAAAGAGAGGGAGACACAGAATCTAAGCAGGCTCCAGGCTCTAAGGTGTTAGCACAGAGCCAGACACTGGGCTCGAATTCACAAACCATGAGGTCATGACCTGAGCCAAAGTCGGATGCTTAACCAACTGATCACCCAGGTACCCCAATATTTTGAGTTTTTTGTCTCATTTTTTTTCAGTTTCATAAAAGACTTTAACTGTAAAATATGTATTATAAACTATGAACTAATGAATTTTAATATACACTGCTTTATGATGTGTTTATGGAAAGATGGTAGTATTCCAGGTGTTTTCCAGAAGACTTTAAAAGGGCCTACTTAATTCCCTTTCTTTTACATTGTAAAAATTAAAACCCTTGCATCTGGAGAATGTGTAAATCTCAGAAAGATTACTTAAGAGTGGTGACAGGTAATTCCACCCAATATCCTGCTTTGTCAAAATCTAGGGAATCATGTACTCTCAGACAAAGCTAATGAATATAAGTCAATACAAACACTTCCAAGGGCAATTTGGCAGAATCTATTAAGCTGAAAGTGTTCTAGAAAATCACCTTTAAATATGCATGAGAAAGAATATATTGTATGTAATTGCAAAAAATGCAAATCACCAAATTTTTATCTTGAATAAAACCAATTAAATACAATATGGCTAAGTCTACTTATGGAATATTATGCACTGGTTAACAAAAATAATGAGATATATATCAACTGTCAAGGAAAAATATTTAAGACATACAATGTATTCGTGGGAATTTCAGAAGTAGATAGTACATCATAATTTGTGTAAAAATGATTACAAAAGTAATGGATTGGTCTTTATGTGTCCATTTGTTAGACTACTTTCTGAAATCAAATTGATAAGTATTTTTTTGAATTTTAATATGTAAATAATATTTATATGAACAAAATTTAAACCTAGTCATTATAAAGTCATTATAAAATTTGTTTCTTGCTCATCTCTAATATGAGCAAAGCCCTGGTAAATATAATAACTTTAATAACCTTTAAAATACTAGCAACATGAGGCATACAGAATTGTAATAATCTCAGAAGCATTTACATATCTGCAGCCTATAGACCATTTTTTTTTGAAAAGTCAGACCACAGCACCAGATCATGGGCAAGATCTAGATAAATACTTTCATATAAAAAATTTCATTTTATACCTTTACTGCGTTCCATAGAATTATTATTTTATACTTTTTGGTCATTTTGTTCTACTTTCTCTTATACGATAAACGTTCTCTGAATTCCCTTTCCAGTATTAGGTTGTTTTGTTTTTTTTTAATCTTTGTGTAATTTCAGAAAATTCCTTTGCAAGATTTTTCACATTTTAAGGCAAATGTAATTAAGTTCTCTATTTAAAAATATATTAATTGCAAGAAAAGCTATCTGAGTAAGACAAGGGTATTCCTCACACATTTCATTTGGTATATTATTGTTCACTTTACCTTTGTATCACACCTAGGCTGAATTATTCATTATTCTACCGGTTTATTGCTCAGGGTCAACAAGTGTATTTATCTTAGTGCAATATATACTGAACGTGCACATAGAGGTTGTGTATCATAGAAATAGGCAAATATATAAGATACTCTTGTTTTTTAAAACACTCTTCCTAAAATTTTAGACATAATTTTTAAAATGCTACATTTCACCTAGAATTAATAGTGCTATATTAATATTGAAATTAATTAAAATACTGCTTAAATTAAGTGTGATGATTGGCTTTATGTGTCACATTGGCTAGGCTATAGGACCCAGTTTTTCAAAGAAACACTAATCTGAATGTTGCTGTGAAGCTATTTTGTGACGTGTTTAACATCTATAATCAGTAAACTTTATGTAAAAGAGATTGTCCTTGATAATCTGCATGTGGCTGATCTAATTTGAAGAAGAGCCTTAAGAGCAGAACTGAAGCTTCCTTGGGGAGATGTTCCTTCTGTGGATCTCAGTATAAGCTCCTGCCTGAAAGTTTCCAGCCTGCTCTTCCTAAATATACGGAAGTGGCTTTGGAATTAAAGAAAGATAAGGAATGGAAGAGATTCAAAGCATATGATAGAAAAAGCGTAGATGTCCTTGAACAGAAGGTGAGCACTATGAACATTAAAAGTGTTTCTGGTAGGGTGCCTGGTGACTCAGTCAGTTAAGCATCCACTCTTGATTTTGGCCCAGGTCATGGTTTCGCCGTTCATGACATGGAACACCGTGTCGACCTCCATGCTGGCAGCGCAGAGCCTGCTTGGGATTCTCTCTCTTGTTCATTCTCTGCCCCTCTCCCATGCTCTCTTTCTCTCTTAAAATATATAAATAAGTATTTATTTTAAAGTGCTTTTGGTGACCTCTCAAAAGCGAGGAGTGTAGCAGAGAAAGTTTCTGTTGTTCTAGAGAATACTTGTGTTGTTATGAACAGAATATTGAGAGGAAAAAAGGATATAAAGGGCTCAGAGATTTATAAATAACATGTTATTGAAGCTAAAGGAAAGCTGATAATTATTACAAAGTGCCAGAAAACTTGTTCAAATATTGTCCTAGAATTGTATGGAAACAGGACTTGTCAGCAATAATTGGGATATTTAGATGAAGAAATTGCCAAGGGAAAGGTTTTATGTGTGATCTTGTTTCTTATTGTTGTTTACAGGAACATACAAGAGGTAAGGGATAAATTGAGGAAAGAATCCATAGTATAATAGGAAAGATATTTGGTTTTTATTCCCAGTTCCTGGCACAGAGCTTCAAAGGCCCTTGGAATTCCCTGCGTGATAAAGATTGTAGGAGTGTTTTTTGTACTAAGAAGGTGACTCTTGGCTGGCCCCTACATATCTTTAGGATGGGAGTTGTTTGCCAGAAGAACCAAGGCGTGATTAGAAGCTTGGAACTTTCAGCCTCATTCCCTAACATCCAGGGAAGGCATAGGATCTGGAGATTGACTGAATTAGCAATAGCACAGTCATGCATGTGGAATGAAATCTCAACAAAGCCTTTAACAATGGGATTCAAGAAACTTCCTGGTTGGCAACATCCATGTGCTGGCCAGGTGGTATACCTCTATTCCATCGGGATAGAGACCCATACACTTGGAACACTTCTAGGCCATGTCCTATGCATCTCTTCATCTGGCTGTTCATTTATATTCCTTATAATAACCTTTACTAGTAAGAATAGCATTTTCTTGAGTCCTAAAAGTCATTCTAGCACCATAGAATTTGCATTCTAGCAAATTATCAAACTTGAGTGGTAGATTGTAGAAAACTCCAAACTGGTGAAATTCGGTAGAAATATGGGTGACCTGGGGGACTGATAGTTGCCACTGATGTCTGAAGTGGGAACAGTCTTGTGGAACTGAGCCCTTAAATATTTGGTGTCTGACCCTAACTCCAGGTAGATAGTATCAGAATTTAATTGAATAGTAGGACACTTAGTTGATTGGGAGACTCAGCAAATTGGTTGACATGGGATGGGAGGAAGCAAAAATGAGGATAAAAATAAAATAAAAATAAGGGGCTGAGTATTTGGGGGAAGCTGGACCACAGTGAATATATTTGGGTGTCAGGGCAGATTGTAGTGAGTTAGATGGTGGCTCCACAAAAGATATGTTTGCATACTAATCTCTGAACCCTATGATCATTATCTTGTTTGGAAAAAGGTGTTTGTATATGTGTCATTAAGTTAAGGACCCTGAGAGCAAGATAATATCCTACCTTATACAATTGAGCCCTACATGCGATTGCACGTGTCCTTTTAACAGAGGGAAATTGGACTAAGAAACACAAGAGAAGACAGACACAGAGAAGAGGAAAACACAATATTATCATGGTTTCAGAGATTAGAGTGATGGGGCCACAAGCCATGGAAAACCTGGAGACACCAGAAGCTGGGAAAGGCAAGAAATGGATTCTTCCCCAGAGCATTTATGGGTGCACAGCCCTACCCACACTTTGATTTTAGACTCCTCACCTCCCAAAATGCAAAGGGATAAATTTCTGTTGCTCTAAACCACACAATTTGTGGTGATTTGTTATAGTGGTCATAGGAGACTAATACATTAACTAAATCTAATTTCATTTACAAAGCAAGTTGCCATTTGTTGGTGCAGAGAACTAAATGCAAAAGTCAAATAAATGACTTTTCCTGTTTTTATTAGTGCCGGACATACTCTATTTGCATCTTATCAAATGGTAATAGAGGGTAGAGAATGGGATGGAAGCGTACACCACCTATGGAAAAGTGTGGGGGGCCGGGCGCGGTGCCAGGCTGAGACCGGGTAGAGCAACGTTCCCTGTTGACTCAGCCAACCCGGTGGTTCCCCCTCCCATTCATGTGGGAGGCCGGGCCGGCACCAGGCTGAGACCGGGTTGAGCAATGTTCCCTGTTGACTCAAGCCAACCCGGTGGTTCCCCCTCCCATTCCCCCACTTTCAAGGGCATACGAAAACCTTGTCAAGGCTGAGAAAGTTAATTCCTGAAGCCTGTGGTCTGCGGGTGTTGGCAGTAATGCTACCTCCCTTTTTCTACCCCGAGTCAGATAGAAACAAACATGGGAATTGTGTTTTGCTAGCAATCTTATCAACAAGGTCTTGTTGTGACCCGTCTAGAAAATGCACAAGAAACACAGAACTAAATGTTTTGGTTGGCAGTGATTATGTGAAACCTGTTTATTCTTAGAATGGCCTGACCCATAAGAGTCTGGATATAAAAGATTGTGTACAGCAACAATAAAGCCATCACTTGGGCCATCAGTCCAGGGGACCCTCCTGTTCCCAAACTTTCTTCTCTCTTTTTTTTCTTGCATTCCCCTACCCTCAGGACACTGACCTTGGTGTTTGTCGCGCTAGTCACGACAGAAATGTATTTTCTCCTAAGTAGAGAACAAAACTAGAAATAGTGACAATATGATTGGGTTTGACTAATAGAGTCATGATTCTTTGAAAATTAAAACCTCTCCTAGTAGTAGCAAAAATAATGGCTGTGATCTTTAAAAGACTAAAACTGTAGTTCTTTCTATTTGGCCCACAATTTTGCAAGTTATATTTTTTCGCCACTTTTGGAAAGCCCATTTTAATATTAGAAGTGTGATCACCTACCAGGAGGCCCTAAAGTTAAGTCTGTTGGCTAACACTGAGAAAATATAGCACACACAACAGTGTATATTTTCTAAGTAGAACATATAAAAAAGATGAAATCTGGAGGGTCAAGACTGATTCTCAACTTGATATAAAGTAATGGAATTAGAGGGAATGACAGATTTACTTGTTTTCTTTTTCAAATTTCTCATGAACTTTGGGGATCTTATAGATCCCCTTTAGGGGAACATCCTTCACTGTATCCAAGAAAATTACTTCCACTGTGAGCTTTTTATTGAACAGATGATATATTCTTCTTCAGGTATGTTGCAATAAAAAAACAAGTATTAGCTATGGGTTAGTATTCTCTTTGCGAGTCATCATTGTGTATGTGAAAATATACTATTAAAATTATTTATCTTTACCCCTAATATATTTACTATTTACATATATACATACAAGTTTTGTATAATATTTGCCACTCCTAGATTTTGCACTGAAAAGAATGATTATTTCTTCCTGGGCCATTTGTTTGCATTTAATTTTTTTTAACATTTATTCATTTTTTGAGAGACACAGAGACAGAACACAAGCGGGGGAGGGGCAGAGAGAGGGAGACACAGAATCTGAAGCAGGCTCCAGGCTCTGAACTGTCAGCACAGAGACCCATGTGGGGCTCGAACTCCTAGACTGAGAGATCATGACCTGAGTGGAGTTGGACGTTCAACTGACTGAGCCACCCAGGTACCCCAGTGCATTTTAGAAGACAATTACATGAGTGATGTGGGGCTATGGCTTCATAGTTTTAACAGTTAAGGTTGCTGTGGTTAAAATACAGAATTCAGAGTTTTCAAACAATACCTTGCAGAATCCTAGGATTTCTCTCTTTCTTTCATGGATAAAAATAACTGACTCTGAACTTTGTGGGATATACAATGATAAAGTTCAGAGTGGTCAATAGCACCTTTAGCAATTCCATTAGCAGTTTTTTAAGCCCCATATGCATGCACAGTAGGACACCATATTCATTTGGTTGAATGTATTGAGTATTTACTCATATTTTGTCAGCAGATTGGGAGCAAAAGTGGGGTTTGGGGACCATTGAAAATTCGTGAGTGGTGGACTGAGAAAGAAGAGGTCAGTAAGCTGATGATGGCAGCTTCTCAGTACTGAATTACCTCCTTTCTAAACCATCTCTTAAGCACCACCCAGTAAATGACAGGAATAAACAAGTCCTGCTGGTATAATAGCAAATAAGATAAAATGTTTCATTCTAATGACAAAATTTTAGTCTAATGACTCCACATATCAGGAGTCCTGCCACTTGACTGTTACTGCAAATGTTGCAAAATGTGGATAGTGTAGGTTGAAAGTTATAAAATTTTAACTTTTTTGTGATTTTCTTTTTAAATTGTTTATCATCTTCTTAAAATATTTTATTAATGTTTCTGATGACAAACATGCTTCAATATCAAATATGGTATTTTTTGAACATGAAGTGTAGGATGGAAAAGAATGATTCTGGCCTTGGGTCTATGATTCCTTCTAATATGTTTGGTAATAATCACAATCTTCAAAGTCATTTCAAAGTAATTGAACCCAAGCAACAAAGGAAAGACAAAAAACAACAGCAACAATAATAATAGCAATCAACCTGATCTTTACTATGAAAGTTAATATCACTTCTGTTTACATAAGATGACAATGCAGGGTACCCAGTTCTATTGTACATAGTGGGTTGCAAACAATCTCTAAGTGAAGCAAGCGGAGCAAAACGGCACAAATACAAACCAGACACTTGACAAGGCAAGGTGCCGAATGGTTCTTGGAAACTTAAACTCAGTGCATGTTTGTTAAAAACAGTACTTGTATCCAATGAAACATTTCAAGGATCAAATTATTTAGTGGTGGAAATTATTACCCCATAAAGGAAAAATCACATGGTTGAAACATAACAATGAAAACATGTAAAACTATAGCAATAAAATACTAGGTTAAGATGAAGTTAGAAGAATTGAAGACTCCATTGTCTCTTTGTATAGTAAGTTGAAATATTGAAGACCTATCATCTGAAACTAAAGAGATTTGAGAGAAAATAAATAGAAAAACAACTTCTTTCAGGTTGATAAGTAAACAGATTTCATCATTAAAGATCAAGCCTTAGTATTTGTAAAAATTGTAAATGTTGGTGAAATTCATAAACAATGTTTTCTTGCTGCAAGTTTCTGTCTGAAACAAAAAGAGGACAAGATCTATTTCATGTTTTATCTTCAAATCTAAAAAGTTTTTTTTTAATTTTTTAAATGTTTATTTATTTTGAGAGAGAGATGGAGAGACAGAACATGAGCGAGGGAGGGGCAGAGTGAGAGTGAGACAGAATCTGAAGCAGGCTCCAGGCTCTGAGCTGTCAGCACAGAGCCTGACACAGGGCTGAAACTCACGAACTGTGAGATCATGACCTGAGCCAAAGTCGGATGCTTAACCCACTGAGCCACCCAGGTGCCCCCAAATCTAGAAAGTTCTATCCAGGAGGAACTGTGTTGGCTTCTTTACTAATGTTATTCTGTCAGTGCTTGGCCCATGAGAGGTTTTGTCTCTTGTTATAAAATAAATTGTAACATTGTTATAATACACTGCTTTGTTCCCAGATAAATGCTGGCGTCAAAAATATTTGGAGAGGAAAAGAAAACCAATGTGTCTGGATGATGCTACAAAATGATGGAGCTTATTAAAAGATTATCAGTTCCCTTGAGAATGTTTAAAAAATATGAAAAACTGGGGGGTGCCTGGTTGGCTCAGTCGGTTGTGCATCCAACTTTGGCTCAGGTCATGGTCTTGTGGTTTGTGAGTTCGAGCCCCGCGTTGGGCTCTGTGCTGACAGCTCGGAGCCTGGAGCCTGCTTCAGATTCTGTCTCCCTCTCTCTCTGCCCCTCCCCTGCTTGTGCTCTGTCTTCTCTTCTCTCAAAAATGAATAAATGAAAAAAAAAAGTTTAAACATGAAAAACTGGTACAAAAAGCATGTAAATCTTTTATCACATACAGAAATCTGGATTCATTGTGGATAGGGTTCTCAGCAAAATGTTTAAGCTACAAGGTTAATTTCAGTAGCACAATTAAGGAAATATTAATCCAAATTTTGTTAGGTGCTTTGAAAGAAATAAATGGCTGCCCAAAATAACCTAATTAGCAGACAGTGTTTTTTCACTTGAACAAGTCTCTGTCAGGCTCTGGAGTGACAAGATTCTTACGCTTTAAAAGGAAACTGAATTTTTGATAAACAATGCTGGAAATAGAAATCTTTAAATATTTCTACTTTTGCTTGAGTTTGACAGTTAAGAAGAATATCAGCAAATATCATCTCAATCTCACATGAATTAAAGGTGGTATTAATCACCTGTTTGTAGAAAATCTCTTCAGGAAAAACTTAATATCAAGGGCCTTTCCTAATGGTAAAATCCTGTTAATACTATTGAGTCAGTTATATCAAGGAACAGAATAAAATAACTGGCAACCTAGAGAAAAAAAACAGAAAATTAAGCCAGAATATTGGGATAACAGTGCTTTTAAAATAATGTTAATATATACGGTCAAAAATATAGAAAAGATGGAGAATTTTAGCAGACCTGAAATTTACCCCCCCGAAAATCAAATGGACACTCTGAAATTGAAAAATAAAATAAATGAAATTATAGTTCAATAGTCTTTAATAACACACTAGACAGAGCAGAAAAGAAAAGTAGTGAAGTAAAATGTAGTTCAGCAGCAAATATCATATTGAAGTCTGGAAAGAAAAAAATAATAAAAAATGCAGAAAAGCTATAAGAGCTATAAAATGTATGGAAAAGGTATCTAATACTCAGATACTGGAGTCCCGTTTATGGAGAGAGATGGGACAATAATAAACACTTGGAAAAATCAGTAAAAATTAACAATTGAATTCAGGCTTATTAAAAAATGATAACAAAGTTGATTTATTCAACAAATTCAAGATAGGTTTAACATTAAAAGGCATCACTGTATGGGGAGGTGGGTGGCCCACTTGGTTAAGCTTTCGACTTAGGCTCAGGCCATGATCCCAGTGTTCAGGAGTTGGAGCCTCGTGAAGGGCTGCCTGCTGACAGCTGAGAGCCTGGATCCTGCTTCAGATTCTGTCTCCTTCTCTTTGTGCCCTTCCCTTGTTTGCAGTCTGTCTCTCTCACAAAAATAAATAAACATTTTAAAATGGTTTTAAAAATTTTTTAAATATATGGAAAAATATATGACCATAAGAATAGATGCCAAAAATATATTTAACAAATTCACCAACTATTTGTGAATTTTAAAAATAATTAGCAGACCAGAAATAGAATGGAACTTACTTAATACAATAGAGTATCTACCAAAATTTCTACAGTAAAAGGTCTATTTAATGGTGATACATTTTAAATGTTTCACTATGAAACTAGGAATAATAGAGGTTTCTTATTTTTATTATTATTATTTTTTAAAGACAATATATATTTTTTTAACATTTATTTATTCTCCAGACAGAGAGACAGAGCATGAACAGGGGAGGGGCAGAGAGAGAGGGAGACACAGAATCTAAAGCAGGCTCCAGGCTCTGAGCCATCAGCCCAGAGCCTGACGCAGGGCTCAAACTCACAGACCGCGAGATCGTGACCTGAGCCGAAGTCGGAAGCTCAACCGACTGAGCTACCCAGGCACCCCAATCTTATTTTTATTGTTAAAAAAGTTTAATTTATTTTGAGAGACAGAGAGATTGCAAGAGGGGGAGGGGCAGAGAAAGAGGGAGAGTCCCAAGCAGGATCTACGCTGTTAACACAGAGCCCGTTGTGGAAAATATAAATCTATCTACACCATACCATACAAAAAATCAATTCTAGACAGATTTAGACCTATTTTAATGATAGAGCAATATTCTATAATAAAAAATATGAAACATATATTTATGACTTTGGAGTAGGCAAAGAGTTTTTTTATGCTTATTTATTTATTAGAAAGAAATAGTGAATGGGAGTAGGGAATAAGAGGGAGGAGAGAGAGAATCCCAGGCAGGCTCTGGTCTGTCAACATGGAGCCCAATGTGGGGCTCAAACTCACGACCATGAGATCATAAGCTGTGTCAAAATCAAAAAAGGGACACTTAACCAACTGAGTCACCCAGGCACCCCTAGTCAAAGAATTTTTAAACTGGCTGCCAGAAGCACTAATTCTACAAAAATATTGATTAAGGATCTCCATTAAGCAGAATATTTTGCTCATCAAAAGATACCATCAGGAGGAAGAAACGACAGTCTGATATATTTATATCTGACAAAGATATAAACAAAGAATATCAGAATAAACAAAGAATTTCTAAGAATTCATTAAGAAAAAAAAGACAAGCAAATATTAGAAAATAAAATTTGAACTTACTCGTTACAAAACATGATACCCAAATGGCCAAATAGTCTGTGTAAGGATTTTAACATCAATTGTCATGAGGAAAATAAAGAATAAACATACAATTAAATGTCACCATACGCCTAACACAACAGAGGCAAAAATTAAAAACAGACAAAAAAAAAACAGTTAATTTTAATTTCAAGAGTTGGTGAGAAAATGGAGCAAATGAAAAGCTCGTTCACTTATGGTTGGAACGTAAATTGGCACACTGCTTTAGAAGAAACTTTCACAGTATTTGTTAAATCTGAGCTCTCTCCAGCCCAGACCTAGAATGTTCGTGTCAGTTTTTCAAAAAACTTGAAACAACTTAAGTGTATGCCAACAATAGAAAGTAAACTATAGCTATAAGCAATGTGGTAAATCCCACATACTTAATGATGGTGAAAGAAGCTAGACACAAAATAATATGTACTATTTGTTTTTTCATTTTTATAAAGCTCAACCATAAGCACACCCACGTAGTGAATTTTCTTAAGAGGTGCTAATAAGTGGGAGGGGATGAAATGGAGACTTCTGGGACAATGATAATAATTTTCTATATCTTCATCTGGATTATAGTTCTATGTTTACTTAGTAAAATATCATTGAATTGTGCAATTTATAGTCCATGGAATTCTCTGTGTGTGTGCTGTACTTCAGTGAGCATTTAAAAAATAAGAACAAATAAAAAAATTAAAGCAAGATTTAAATACATTGCAAAAGTATTTTGCCCACTAAATCATTTTTATCTGCCATGCCTATCTTTGGATTCTGTTTTCTGTTGGGATTGTGAAATTATGCATGTACAGATCAAAAATTATTTTATTCAGTTTATTTTTAGAATTTGGAATTAGCATAATTATTTCCTGTAAGGATAAAAATTTGGTATTTTATTGAGATTATATTTTTTAGTATAGACCTCATTGAATCAATGTTGAGTTTTCCTAACTAATGATAGGATATGTATTACCATTTGTTCATATTTTTTTGTTTTATATTCTTAAGTTTGTCTAAATTTTTTTTTCTGTTTTTATTGCCTCAGCATGTGGGTCTTTATTTTTTATTTATTAAATTTTTAATTTGGATGTAGCTGATATACAGTATTACATTAGTTTCAGGTGTACAACATGGTGATTCAACTTCTGTATATGGTATACTATGCTCACCACAGGCGTGGCTGCCATCTGCCATCATACAATGCTATTATGATATTATTGACTATATTCCCTAGGCTGTGCCTTTTATTCCCATAACTTATTAACTCCATAACTGGCAGCTTGTATCTCCCACTCCCCTTCACCCATCTTGCTCATCCCCTCACCCACCTCCCCTCTGGCAACCATCAGCTTGTGGCCTTTTACTTTAATTGATATTTTGTAATGTTTTTCTTCTTGAAATATGGGAAAGATAATTTTATGAAAAAATTAATCTTGTAAGTAGCTACCTAAGCACATTCTCTTATAAGATGAAATTGTTTTGTGTTTGTTTTCCTTGTGCATCTAAGTATACAATTTGATCATCTGGAAAATTGTCCCATTTTGTTTCTATATACCCAAGCTTTCTACTTCCAATTTCTTGATTCTTTTTTCTTACTGTGTCGTCCACTTTGCTCAGAAAAAAAAAACATATTTTTTAAGGCCCTTGATTAGGAATCCAACATGATTTATTCAGAATAAATCTGAAAACAAGAATAGGGACCAGGATGGCTGACTAAAAATAACTTAGATGTTCATCTTCCATGGTCTTCTGACAAAGCATTATATGGTGAAAAGAGGGCAGAGGAGGATTATAACCATTACAATAATTATAGCATTTCCCATAAAGAGTGAAATAGATTGTTCAAAAATTGGCTATTTTGTTTCCAGAAACACATATTAAAATTAGAGTAATCTATATCAAAATTTTGGAGTTAGAATGGCACTATTGGAGGAAACTGAGGCCTGAAAATAAAAGTTTGTTTCCCAAGATCTCATGATTGATCACTGTAAGTGTCAGATTTCCTATCTCCCAAACTAGTAACCAGGTAAAAGCATATTACAAAGTCATTTCATAATCTAATAGCAATTAATTTAGTATGAATTAGACACATACATTTTGATAAAACATAAGATTTAAAACCATGCTTTTCTTTTCAAATTATTTTAGCTGATTATTTTTTAATTCAAAATAAAGTGGGGTTTAGCATCCAATATGCACATAAAGCAATTAGTCCAAAGCAAATAGAATATTAAACATAGAAAACTACTCCACTTCCTGATCTTTGAGTGTCTACTGAAAATATATACAAATTTATGACTGCAAAAGTATGTTTTTCCTCTAAAAGTAGACATCTTTACAAAGGAAAAACTCTAAAAACGTAAGGAAATGGGTAAGCTGCTTTTGAGGATGCTGTATATTCAATTACAAATGCAAGTCATTTGATGATTGCATTTTTGTTTTTGGTTTTCTTTCATCTGTATCACATTTTGCAAAAGATGCATTAGACTTACTAAAACAATCAGTAGGTAATCAATAGTGATGATTAACATTTCTGAACTTGTTTTTCAAGAATAAGAGAGTTATAGGAGAAATAACATCAGGCTTTATTAATTAGCAAAAATATATTTGCATTTGGACCACAATTTCTGTGAAGCCAAGTAATATAAAACAGAATTCAGTAAAATTACCAAACTATGCATATTTGTCATTTTGAAAATGAATCGAGATTGTGGAGATTATGGGTAGTGATAATGGGTAAACTCACTTGTAGCTGGACATCTTATAAATTGAAAATTGAATCACTTGTGTCCATAAGGTAGTTAAATTGTTTACATTGGCTTTCCCCAACCAAAATGTTCTTATGCTTCTGTGCTTGGAAAAGGTAATCAATTTCAATTTATCTAAGCAATTACTCTCTTCCTTAATCCTTTAATTATTTGACCTGGAAATCTACCATTAATTAAAAATAATGTATATACACTGACATTTGGCAAGCAATAGATCAATGCTACTGTGAGATGCATGTATCATAGTTAGCCTGTTTCCATTCGTAAGTGGTTCAGTCATTTTGACTAAAAAGCTTTACTTAATGAATGACTTAGTAGTCAGAATGGTAAATTAGCATGTGCTTGTTTTAATTGTCTTGATAGTCAAAGGCTAGAGAGGTGAAGTACATGAAGGAAGGTGAAAAGCAATAAACAATAGGGAATGGTGGAGACTGTGGCCAACCAAAGAACAAATAACCTGCATGAAGTACCATTGACTGTTTGCGTATTGCGGATTGTCACTGTACAAGAATGTGGGCAAATTGTTGCCAGATTTTTCTGTTTTAAGAGAAGCTAATAATAAGGGAGTTTTCTCTAAATCTAAAATCTCTCCTTCTCTTTCTTCTTCTCCTTTTCCTTCTCCTTCTCCTTTTCTTCTCCTTCTTCCTCTTCCTCTTCTTTTGAATATAACCTCTAGGTTCTGTTGTCTTCATAATATAACAAAATATGAAGCTTAGAACTGAATTACTTGACCCTTGCCCTTCTGTCTCCTCCCAGTTCAGAATGTTTGCATCTCTTAACAGCTGGCGTTCTCTTAGATCTGCACTTGTGGCTCAATACATTCAAGCCTCAGCACAATCTTATCTTCGTTTTAGCCTGTTTCTGGAAAATTGGCTTAGTTTGCCCACTGTAGCCACTCTGTTTCCTGTCAAAATGCCTCTTTCCCTGGGCATAAAGAGAATCTTTGCCTTTTTGTACTCTGTCACTTTGTGGGGTTGGTGCTTGCCACACTTGTTGCAAAAAGTTTTGTGGGTTTTAGGAACATTCACCATGTTTGCAAGAACGCTATCATCATGGGTAAAAAAGATCTCTTTTTGCAAGAAAGGTGGTGGGCAAAAGAAAACACATCTGTAAACCATGTCCAAACCCTAGGGTTCTAACTGACCGTCTCTCTTTTTGATAAATGAGGGCAATATTCAAATATTTTCTTATTCAATTAGTGTATATTTATACTCTTAAAACACATAAGACGTCGTTGTGAGTACGTTGTGTGAGGTTACACTCTTGTCTGTGAGTGAGCAAGGGTTATTTGAAAAACCACCCTTGGCTGGAGACTAGTTTTGTCATAACCACATGAGAGCAGAGACTTCTATATAATCATGCAGTGCTTGTTTGCCAGAAGAGAAGATAAAGATTGTCATCCTAGTCACTATCAGTGGTAGAAAGACTTGACCCTACATATTTTTTAGCAAAGTATCTTCTGGGGTTTTCAAATACTCATTCTTAAGTGTACTCTAAATACAGTGTACCTATATTGGCAAAAGGGGTTCTCTGTATATGTAAATTTTAAATCTTTTAAGAGAATTTTGGGATTTTTCCCTCTTTTTCATGACATATATAGGTTTGCACATAAAATATTTTATTTTACTGTTTATTTATTTATACATATATATATATTATTTTAGGGAGAGAGAGTAGCAGAGAGAGAGAGAGAGAGAGAGAGAGAGAGAGAGAGAGAGAGAGAGAATCTTAAGCAGGATCTATGCTCAGCATGGAGCCTGACACAGGGCTCAATCCCACTTGAGCCAAAGTCAACAATCGAAGACTCAACACACTGAGTCACCCAAACACCCAGCAAATAAAAACATTTTAGAGAATATTAAAATTGTGGCCCCCAAGAAGATTTGCCAGTTTATTTTGTGGCTTCCAAGGGGAGAAGACTTGCAATAGAAGAATTAATTAGCTCGTATGGTGGACTGAATAGTCCGTAATGTGGCTTCTAAGCCCTGATCCAATAGAGTGGCTAAGACCAGTATAAACCATACAATATCATCAGTATTTTGTCATTCACTTCTACATTTCCATTTTTTTCCCCAAGCTCGGAAGATTACTCAGACAACTAATCAACAAAAATATATTATTTCCAGGAATCGGTTACAAACTGCACAGCACTAGTCTGCGACTTATAAATGAAGCATAGTTTTATTTGATGCATTGTAATATTTGTTATAGCCAGTGGTGGTATGTATGCCAGAATTATCCCATATAAATAAATAAAGGGCTAAAAAGTACGCACTATTATGAGTTCTTGAACACTACATAGGAAAAAGGAGAAATTAATATGAGCAATATTGGCTTTTAAGAAAAACAGTCAGACTCTAGCAACTATTTCAAAAGGCTAGCAACCTTACTTTTTATTTGTTCCAATCCCCTTAGCTATTATGAATTATTTAAATGATATATATTTATACCGTATAAAACTCGATTGTGAGTTTATCTAGAGGCAAATTATAGAACAATGTATTTCATGTAGAAGTCCATTTTTGATGTTCTATTTTTCACACTTAAAATCTTGAAGCAGCATGGGTCAATAGTCTAAAACTTGTGCCAGCCTTTTTTATTGCAACATAAAATTCGAAATCTTTCTTTGGAGTAGGCAGAAGGCAAGTAATCGGTTAGAGTGTGCACAAAGATTTTTGTTTTTCCTCTATACTTGCATTCCTGTTTGTTGTATAGGTATAATGAGTAATGATAAAATAACATCTGAGTGTGTGTGTGTGTGTGTGTGTGTGTGTGTGTGTGTGTTCACACCTCTGTATGACATAATTTCTTGGATAGAGGATATAAAATTATATGTAATAGTAGATAAGAGAAATAGTTCTGGAGTCAAAGTGGGTAGTTTGTCCAAGTACTCACTTTGAACACTTACTGTTTGAGTGATTTTGAGAAATTTACCCCTCCAAGCCTTACTTTCTTCAAATGTAAAATGATAAAAATGAAGATTTCTGTTCCATGAAGTTGTTACCAGAATTGAGCCAGGTCATACATATGAAGTGTATTTCTTCCTTGTTAAGTCATTATAATTAGCATTCAGCATAGATCTGAATATGGGCAATTAATTGGCTTTATTGAACCATTTAGTTATAATGTCATTGTCAACCCTCAGCACTGAAATTTACTGTTATTTCAGGGAAGTTACTTAACCACTCTGAGCCTCAGTTACTCATCTATAAAGTATTGATAATAATATTACTGCTCTTGTTCTGGTGTCTTGAGGATAAATGAGACGAAACATGTCAAGTGTTTAGAACTGAATAGCACATGGTAAACGCTCAATATTTATTAACAAAATAATAATTTATTTTCCTACTAAAATATTTTAATCCAATGAATTAGGATTCAATGTTTTCGTTTAATTTCTTTTCTTCATGTTCTTTTCCAATTTCAAAGAAATTTCTTCCATAAAAGTTAATTATCTTTATATATGCAAATCCTATTTTTTCCTTATATCAGTAACTAAATTTTCTTTAACACTAATAGGTAAAAAAACAAACAAAAAATGCATATTCGTCTTTGCTTTCTACCGCAAGGCAAAAAAAAAATCACCTTTTGTGTCATGGGAGTACGGATGATTGGATCATTGCTTTACGTCTGGTGTCCACCACCAGGGCCATACTGTAGAGGCACATGAGTTGAAATTCACAGAAGATCACTGTTCTTAGCTAATAAGATATATATGGAGGGGAGCCTAGGTGACTTGGTCGGTTAAACGTCTGACTCTTGATTTGGGCTGTCATGATCTCACAGTTTGTGACTTTGTGAGTTCAAGCCCCACTTCGGGTGCTGTGCTAGCAGCGCAGAGCGTGCTTGAGATTCTCTTTTGCTCTCTCTCAGTGTCCCTCCCTCCTTTCTCTCTCTCAAAACAAATGAACTTAAAAAATAAATAAATAAAATACATATGGAAAGCATATCACTTGCGATTTATGGTGTTTGTCAAGCCAAACAAGCTATTGCTTGAGTGGTAGTGCTTTAGTGGAAACCCGTGGAAGCAAACCCCAGCACTTGCTGGCCCTGCTGGACTTATGAGCCATTGAATGATGGCCCTTCCACCACCTGCACAAAGTCACTGCACAGCAGTGCCCAGAGGCTCTAATACCACCTGAGTGTGGGTGCAAGGAAATGAGTCCATGTCTAGGGATCCATAGAGGTTGTCTTAGTACATGACAAATCTGTTCATCCCTACCTATATTAATACAAATTTATCTCCAAGTGATAGTACCAAAGCCCATTTTGTAGGTGTTATTTTATCTCAAAATCTCAGCAGTTACCTTTTTGTATGTTTTATGGATCTTTCTCCACTATTACATTATATCTTTCATAAATAAGAATATATATTTGGGACTCGTGCAAATTAAATATTTACCATAATGGAATTTTTATTGCCCTCTAAGCTATACTCAACATCTTTGAATATAACAGCAAGTAATGTTTTCCTTTAACCTTTTTTGTGGGCAAGTGGTAAAAGAAACATGTAATTCTGTGAACTTAAAAGCAATCTATCATGTTTTGCTGCTTTTATCTTGATATTATTCCTCAAAATAACCCTTTCCCAATATTTATGAGTTATTGTTTCATATTTTTATTGCATATTACCCTAACATGTACTTAAAAGGAACCATTCATCCACCATACACTTTCTCCAAATTGACAAATATTTTTGCAGAAATTAAAATTGTCTGCAGGATGTGCCTGATTACTATGGCACAATTTATAATTGCAATGATTTTAATTATGTGTAGTTATTGCTATTAAATGTTAATATCATTGCTCTATCATTTGTTTTTTTTTCAACAAATGTACATGGACAATTAGCATATAATCTGAAAAATGGGTTCATTTAGGCAGTGTTTCCTTCTATTTTCTTTCTTTTCTTTTTTAACTTTATTTATTTTGAGAGAGAGAGAGAGAGAGAGCACATGGGAAGGGCAGCGAAAGAGAAGGAGACATAGAATCCCAAGCAGTCTCCACACTGTCAGTGCAGAGCCCAGTGAAGGGCTCAAAATCGTGATATCATGACCAGAGGAGAAACCAAGAGTCGGATGCTTAACCAACTGAGCTATCCTGGTGCACCCCTTGTATTTTCTCCTTGTAATATTTTTATATATCTCAAGCGCTCATACATTACTGTGCAAATATTGATAAAAATATTTAGAGACTATACATACGTGAATTAATGAAAGAAACATTGCTGTGACTTTACATATCTTATCCTTTTTTCTTGGCAAATGGCCCTTCCCACCCTCTTCCTCCATACCCCCGCCCCCGCCTCTCTTTAAAACGAGGAAGTAGGGGCGCCTGGGTGGCGCAGTCGGTTAAGCGTCCGACTTCAGCCAGGTCACGATCTCGCGGTCCGTGAGTTCGAGCCCCGCGTCGGGCTCTGGGCTGATGGCTCAGAGCCTGGAGCCTGTTTCCGATTCTGTGTCTCCCTCTCTCTCTGCCCCTCCCCCGTTCATGCTCTGTCCCTCTCTGTCCCAAAAATAAATAAACGTTGAAAAAAAAAAAAAAACGAGGAAGTAAAAAGGACCTAAAGTGGCTTTAGGAATGTAGGAAAATTTCTTGATATGTATAAGTCTCACTCTCTTCACTTATGTAGAGGAAATAATACTCCTTTCTTCTCAGGTTTGCTCTGAGTCTAAAATGAGAGGATGCATATAAAATACATAGCACAGAGCAGACAAATTCAATTCTCCTCCTCTTCTCATTTTGTTGAACCCAGTAATTAACAGTCACAAGAGAATCCCTTAACTATAAATTTAATTTGAGATGCAATTACAAGGATATGTTGGCCTCTGAAAGAGAAATTGATGCCTGATGAAGGTGATTCTTACTGGAGTGAATAGAACCGCGTGGAAGATTAGAGACTTCAAAGCCATGAGTGGAATATCAGCACACAGGTTCTTGCAGAGACAAACTGCATGACATTTAGGGATTGTAATACCAAAAACTCATAGGTTAGTAGTAGATTTTCGAAGTACTCTGGAGCAAACTAATTACATATTTGTTTCTAATGATAGAGAAAAGGGAAAGAGAATACTGCTTTTTGGTTGTAAATTTAATTGACGGAAAGAATAGAGCTTACAACAGCATAGGCAAAGTTAAATTGAGGATACACTGACTTTCTCGAAAGTTGTATTAGATTTTGGAAGAGAAATCCATGATTTTACAGCATTTGGGATTACACATGTTAATGTAAGGAAACTAAAAGAATAAAACATGTAGCATCTAAGCCATGTCGGGCTAAGAGAGACACCATCTATGGTCAAGTTCAGTTAAACGGCCAGGCACTGGGGCAGTACCCAGAATCATGATATGCTCCAAAAGAAAACCCAAAGTTTAAAACCACTATTATATCTAAGGAGAATAGAGAGAGAGACAATAAGTTAGGATGGCAGATGGATAATTTGGGGGAAAAACTGAATACAAAGATTTGGAATATAGGACAAAACATTATTTTTCTTTATATTACCTCATTAATATGTATGTAGAAAAACATATGCAGTATTAAAAAGGCAAGATTCATACACGTGTGTAAATGTGTTTGAAATGAAAATAATAAAATCAATTTAGAAGAGACAATCTTCCAAATCTGAAAAATAAATTGCTTTCTCACCCTTACTTAGACAACATGGGGAGTACCCTTACCAGTGACAAACTAGTGATATGTCCCCCCCTGTACACACACACACACACACACACACACACATACACAAACATACACACACACACACACACACACACACACACACACACACGCAAACAGTGGAAATTTTGTTCCAGAGTGACAGACCAAGGCCAACCGTTGATAAAGTCAAGAAAGGAGGGCCTCTCTGTGCATTAGTACATTTTGAGCTGACCTAAATTGTCCTCCATGGCCGACTAATGCAGATTTAGGGCTATAGCATTTCTTTTCATTTAAAATAGCAGACTGAATTTGGAAATACTGCAGGATTTGAGAAGGGGGTTGAAGATGTAGGGAAGGCAGCTTTTTATTCACTGCATAAATGCTGCCTGTTCAGCTGTAACAAGCCAGTGAATCTGGAGGTTGCAAATGAGAAAGGAGAATCACAGGGGTCCCTATTACATTCAGCTTCTGCTCTTGAATCAGTTTTATCACTTGCTAAACAAAGCTCGGTTTTCAGTGATTCAGGTTTTATGAATCCAGACCGAGTTCCTTCTACTCAATGAGCTGGGTCAGTTTGTGACCATTCTAACTTAAAATCAATGAGTATGACTTATTTAATCTGTTGTGTAGATTGAGAGTCACTGAGGATTCTAAATCCCCATTTACCTTTCATTCTGCAACGTTCTGCTGTCTTCAGCATGAGAGGAATTTGACTCACACACACTGGGAAGCTCCAGATGGTTTTGCCTATAAGATATATTCAGTGTATTTCATTTCCGACATTCATCATTTCATACTGTCCTTGATTGAAACTGGACTTGAACAGAACTCTCCTGAGTTACCTCAGAGCTGAAAAGCTTAATCTAGTCACAGTTTATTAATGGCGACAGTAATACATAATGAAATGCCATTAATTCACACGTGTAATATTGGTTTCTAATTTGAGGCATCACATCTAATTATCAGTAGATTAGTTACTCAGATTCATAGCCTGGTGACAATGGGGAAAATGTGCCTACTTCTACTACCTGAACTGTCAGAAAATAGAATGATGTCTATTTCTTATGAGGGCAACTAGGAAATCTCTGAAGCCTTCACATCGTTATAGATTTATGGCTCAGTCCATAAAGAGAGCTCAGGAAAATCAGTTCTGCTGCTTGTTATTTCTCCGCAGCTCTCATCCCAGACTGTGCTTGCAAAGAGCTTCATCTTAGAAAAAGCACTTTATTTCAGTGCAACAGTTAGAGGCCATTATCCTGCTGGATTTGGGAGTAAAAGGGCATCAAAACATGGTAGCCATATTTCTAAAAGCCCTGACTTCTGAAAGTATAAAGGAGTTCAACATTTGATCAACCTTTTAGGGGGCATGCTTCTTATTCATGGCATGAATTCCTAACCTCTGACTCTGCGTTTGCTTAGCTAACATGGAGCGCTTGCACCCCAGAGCAATCTTGCTTCCACTTACGACTATTGTGTAAGGCTGGTTTCAGACAGTGCTTTTGAATTCTGGGAAACTACAGTCACAGACATATTGAAGTTACAACTACATATTCACAAAGACTGGCTTCTTTTCAAAGGACTCTTAAGTTTTCGTAGCAAACATTGTCTATCTTGGCTTCAGAGCACCCACGGCCAGTCAGCAGGGAAGTATGTGGATGTCAGGTAAACATAATCAAGCCATTTGTGGAAAATGAGAGAGAAGAAAGAGGAAGGGTAATGAAGCATAGATGTAGCAAGACTGTTTCCTAGTCTATTTAGCTAGATTGTCTGTCTCTAATTGTTTTTCTCCCTGGAGGTTAAAAAAACAAACAAAACAAAACAAAAAAAGCCAAAAAAAAAAGGAGAGAAAGAGGATTTCAATTTTATACAACTAAGCTTTATTATTGCCGCTTTCAATTCCTTCACAAAGAAATATGTACGTCATTATACTTGTACCCAATTGCAACTCTGTAGCCAAGGATTTGTCAGCACTTCCATTTCAGACTCTATTTTTGGGGATTTTTATTTTGAAAGTAAAATATTTGCTTTAGGGTAAAATTGGAATGAATCTTCTCAACCCAAGAGCATTTTGCTTTCATCCTATTTTAAGAAAATTTTCATAGAGTGTTGTCATTATTTTCTGAAGACTTTTGTTTATATCTTACATGATGTGAAGATTCTCAAAATTAAGGTTCATTTTTTAATTATCTAGATTCTAATTATAAAAAGTGGTAATCTCCTAAACTGAAAATTTTCTTTCTAACCTGATGAATGTAGCTGAATGTGAATCATCTATCTACATTTTCAACAGCCCTCACCAATCAGACTTGACCAGACTATCAATCAGACTTGACCAAAGATGGTACGTTTTCTACCAACTTTCAGCTTTATTTTTACACTGTTAAGCAGGAAAATAAGCATTGTAAGCAATTAGAAAGGAAGATAATCCAACAATGATTTAAAATGAGGCCCATGGCTCATGGGGTTGACTTTGAGGAAATCTATGAATCCCGGATGTTTACTTAACAGTGTTTGTGTATGTGCATGCATGTATATAAATATACCTCTGTAGGAACCTGTAGATACACTGACTTTTTCTGAGAAAATCAGATTAAGTGTCAATGTCCAAAAATTCCATTAATTAGTTTATGAACAAGTAATATATGACTATATTCTAGTGGAGACAAGGAATTGCTTTTAATACTAGTAGTTCTAAAAAGTATCTTGTACCTCTACTAAAACCTAATGCAATCTGAAATGTTTTTCAAATGTATACTTTAAAGCTAAGTATTCATCATTTTATGTAAGAAAGAAAAAGAGTGAGGATAGCAGCTTGTACTGGGCAAAGCAGCAGTGAACAAGAACCTTGAAGACAAACATTTACAAAAATTGCATTGAATGGGAAAAAAATGTGTAATAGGAGAAAAAAATATCAATGTCCTAATCCCAGTGGTATGACTTTGGGCGATAACAGACTTTCTGGGTCCGGTTGTCTACACATGTAAAATGAGGTTGCTTATGGTTCTAACAATATATTATTTCAAGCCTTTTTTAAAAAATTGTTTTTAGTTTGAAAGAGAGAGAGAGAGAGAGAGAGAGAGAGCACACAAGCAGGGGAGGGACAGAGAAAGAGGGACGGAGAGAATCTCAAGCAGGCTCCACACTCAGTGCAGAGCCTGACATGGGGCTCATTCTCAGGAGTGTGAGATCATGACCTGAGCCAAAATCAAGAGTCAGATGCTTAACCGACTGAACCACCCAGGTGCTCCCTGATTTTCAGAGTCTTAACTTTTTCTGAAAGTTATAAGATTATTTCTGAAGAAAAACGAATTCATAAATGATTATTGATAGTAGCTAAAGGTTTTTTTAAGCATCATCTTTGAAAATATATACTGGAAGAGAGCTAAAGCAAAACAAAACAAAAACAAAACAAAATCTATTTGCTCTACTATAGCACCTTTGACTTAAGTGTGGTCTGTCTGCTCCTCCCTCCTCCACTTATCATGTGTACATTTAAGGAAAATGCTTCAACTGGATATGTTAGTTAATCCATATTTGGTTTTGTAGTCACATTTTAGATGTTTTATATTATATGATCTTTACAAAATACATAACAAGATGATTAAAATAGTCTTTGTTCCCAGAGCAGAGAATAATGTTTGCGCTTAAAAATCTTTGTGTTCTAGGGGTGCTTGGGTGGATCAGTCACCTAAGTGTCCAACTCTTGATTTCAGCTCAGGTCATCATTTCATACTCATGAGACTGAGCCCCACATCTGACTCTGTGCTGACAGCGTAGAGCCTGCTTAAGATTCTCTCTCCCTCTCTCTCTGCCCCTCCCTTGCTTGTGTTCTCTCTCTTGAAATAAATAAATAAATTTAAAAAATTTGTTTGTATTCTATACAGTGAAATTTTTATTTTCCTTGGTTTGTAATTTTATTCCTGTCTAGATATGAATTTTAAAGACTTCCAACATTTGTGAAGGCACAGAGGAATGATTTTAAACTATCAAATCAATGATCATAGTATTTGGAGTTATTTCAGCTCCACCCTCTACCCCCTATTCAGCACTGTTCTAAACCTCTCACAGTAAGAATCATAAAAAGTACATTAAAATTTCATCTAATGTTGACATTGCTTTTGTTATTCATCTGAAGCAGTTTAGATGTTTATGGTTGCTTGTGCCTTATTATATTTATTTAATGCACTTACTCACTTGGCTGAAGGCTCCATATAATGCTCCGTTTTTTGGCTGAAAAGTCATATAATGCTCTAAGGTGTCCTTGGGGACTATTCCTAATTGTATCCATCATTATTCTACTCTTTTGGTTAAGAAACACATTTATTACCCTTTTCTTTGTGTTAAGTTTGGAAAACACATGGCTATCACACAATATTTATCTTATATCTCTCAGTTTTATCTCCTTAGTGCATTTTTCTCTTACAGTTCCTCTTTATCTCTTTTATTTAAATGTTTTTCTAAGAGAATATGTATAAATGTAATGACATATATACATATATACATGTTATATATTGTGATTAAATATATTTTAGGTAGAGGCGCCTGGGTGGCTCAGTCGGTTGAGCGTACGGCTTGGCTCAGGTCATGATCTCGCGGTTTATGAGTTCGACCCCTGCATCGGGCTCAGTGCTGACAGCTCAGAGCCTGGAGCCTATTTCAGATTCTGTGTCTCCCTCTCTGCTCCTCCCCCGCTCATGCTCTGTCTCTCTCTCTCTCTCTCTCTCAAAAAAAAAAACAAAACACCAAAACATTAAAATATATACATATATATATTTGAGATAAATATATTTGATGTTTTGTGCATTTTATTTTATATATATTCAATAAAATATGTGTATATATTTAATAAAATAAAATATGAAATGTAAATAAAATAATTTAATAAAAAATAAAATATAAATACACACACACACACCCATTATTCAACACCTCTATGTCTAGAAATTTGCCTATGTATGTTTTCTATTTCTGTGTAACAAATCACCTCAAAATTTAGCAGGCTGAAACAACAAATTAACTCTCTCACACAGTTTCTGAGGCTCTGTATAGTTCTGGCTCAGGGTCCATCATGAGCCAACATTCAAGCTGTTAGCTCAGGCTGCATTTCTCTGAAGGCTTGATTCATGCTGGAGGATCCACATTTCAGCCCACTCACATGGATTTCGGAGGAGGCTTTAGTTCTTTACCACAAGGTCTCTTCATGCCATGCATGGCATGGCTGGCTTTCCCAGACAGACTGATGTAATATAGAGAGTCACCAAGATGGGAGCCACAGTGTCTTTATAATCCAATCTTGGAAGAGATATACCATCATTTCTTCTGTATTTTATTGGTCAAATAGACCAAATTATGTAGCAGTGAACTACATAAGGGTGTATGTTGAAAGAAGATGATTCAAGGTTGTCTTGAAGGCTGGCGATTGTAACCAGCATTCAAACCATATGTTTACGTAATAGCTGGATTTTTCTTGAATGCTTTTGTCTCGTAAGGAAAATAAAAACTTTTGATTGTGTGTATGTGTTTTGTGAGATAAAATTCACATACTCTAAAATTCACCCTTTTAAAGTGTACAATTCAGTGTTGTCTGTTGATGTTGTTGTATATTCACAAAGTTGTGCAGCCATCACCACAATATAATTATGGATCACTTTCACCAGCCAAAAAAATTTCTGTACCAACTAGTAGTCACTGAATATCCCTTCCTTTCTCTAGTTCCTGGGAACTACTATTCTACTTTCTTTTTTTATAAATATATCTTTTCTATAATTTAATGTGAATGGAATTACACAACATGTGGCTTTAGGGGTTAGTATCTTTCACTTAGCATAATGATTTCAAGCTTTATTTATGTTATATCATGTATAAGCACCTCCTTTTTAGAATATATGACATTTTGTTCATTCATCAGTTGTTGGGCATTTGGATTGTTTCCACTTTTTGGATATTATGAATAATACTGCTAAAAATATCCATGTATGAGTTTATGTATGGGCATATGTTTTCAGTTCTTTGGAGCGTATACCTATGAGTGGAATGGTTGAGTCATATAATAATTCTAAGTATACCATATTGCGACTATTTTCAAAGTTAGCTAGACTATTTTCAAAGTTGCTGCATCATTTTATAGTCTCACAAGCAATGTATGACAGTTGCATGTTCTATACACTCTCATCAACACAATAACAATTGCCTTTCTTATTCTAGTTGCCCTAATGGGTATTTCCATTTCTCCTTGTATGTGTCTTTTTTGTAGACATGTATAGTCATCTCTGTGGAAGTAATCTGCAGTTTTTCAGTGAATAAAAAAGGTAAGGAAAGAACAAAGAAAGAATGAAAGAAAAAGACTGAATTCAAGATACACCTGCCCACATCCTCCTATGTATGCATTTTATTTATTCAATAAGAATCCTTCAAATATTGAGGTGACTCATGTACTAAGTTTCCATGTAATCAACATAAGATTGAAATTGATACTCAAAGTATATTCATTGTGTTAAAGTAAATGCATTAAATAGAAAACAGACTCAATTACCATCAATCTTGAGTTCTGAGCCAAAATCACTGTTAAACTTGTCAGGTTCCAGCAGAGAGAAAAACAAAACACAGTGTCCGGATTAGGAACACAGGGTACTGAATAGATGGAAAGAAATGGTGTTGCTACAAGACAGGGGTGGTATTTTCAGACTCAAATCAGCCTTGATGGAAATTTGGAGAAAAGAATTCAGCCAGAAAAATTCAGCAGAAGACCATCTTAGGATCAAGTTTTCACAGGACAAACAAAAATTTTTGATTGTGTGTATGTGTTAAAGGGGCTAAAAAACAGTGGAATAAGCCTGTGGCCGCCAAATGTGTGTCAGACTGTGGCAGCATGGAAGCGCACTCCTTGGATTTCCCTTCACAGAACTGGATGATCAGCTGTAAGGCGTTCAGTTAGCAGCCACCCTCCACCTTCAGTGCCTTTGGAATATAACATAGCATTTGCCTGAGGCCATCCTCTTTCCAGACAGCCCCCAGCCAACTAGTGAGCATGGCTGTGATAGTAAGCCCCAACCATTTCTGCCCCATGCAGGACACCTCTTCCAACAAGTCTTCGTGCTTGAACTCCCACAGGGGCCGGCTTAGACTTTTTCAGAGCTGCAAAGCAGTCTGCGACTTTTCCTACCCAGTCTCCCATTCTGACCCTCTTTGTTACAGTTATCAGACCTGTAGAATTATCTGAGGGATTTCAGGAAGCCTGGCCCTGCTACAGTCCTCTCTCCCTGTATCTCTAATTAGCATTCCCTCCAGTACATTCCTTGCACTTTTAGCTCTGTCTTTACATTTTTGATGCGCTAATTGGAAGAACCAACAGATACAAAGGCTGCCAGTTTTTTCATTTGAAGCCCTGTAAAGTTTGCTGTCTTCTGGGGGGAGGGTGGTACGGAGTAGGGCTTTCTTTGCAGCTATTTAAAGGCATGACCACACCAAGGACAGGGAGCTTCTGTGCAATTTTATAACTCTAACACCACCATATACTTTTATAGGATTTTAACCACTTTTATGTAAATGTTCTTAAATAAGATACACCCAAAAAGCTAAGAAAGTAATTTCCCTTAAGCACTCTGAGTCTTTTAAAGTTTATACTATTGTACAGGGAACCAACAGGTTGCTGAGAACTGTGAAGCTCTTTCCAAATATCAGTGTTTACAGGCTGCTGTTTCACTGATGTTACCTTTCCCACTTCTTACTGATATGTGTTTCTCTTCTGGTCCTACATATCTGAATGGATAAAACATGTGTGAATTGTAACTGTTGCACATCTGAACACCCGCTAATTGAGTTTAGTTTCTATTTTGAAATCTATCCCCAACTCAGGGACTAGCTTTGACTCTTGACTTCATTCATATGAACTCTCTTGTTGGGTTTAGTAAGCCATGAGTCTTTGTTAAATCAGGGTGGATCCAGAGGCAGAGCCATGAAACGGTAAGGAAAAACATAGATTTTAGATTCTGATAAACCCTTATTATTTATATGTCTTTGGGCGAGGAATTGCACTACTCAAAACATCTCCCTTAACACCTATAAAACTTATTTCATAACATACGCTTTGCTGGTGTGAAGTGTAAATAACATAAATGTTTACGATATTCATAGCATGTCACACAGTCCTTGGCACATATAATATTGGTTTTCTCTAACTTCCTGACCGAAGTGATGAGTCCTTTCAGAAGTTAATTAGGGACTTTATCAAACAGGTAATTCTTAGCCAGCTATGCTAGAGCAGTTTGTCTGCAGGTTGCATTTAACTAAATGTGATATGTAGGACACAAATCTTAAATAATTAATATTGCTATT